>NW_003052498.1:191358-308138 GCF_000003515.1 Uncinocarpus reesii 1704 | reverse complement strand
TATTTGACTCCTCAGCGACGCAGGTGACATGTTCAAGCAAGCAACTTTCAATGCGCTTCGCCAGTGATGACACGTTGATCAGTGAGATGATTCCAATCTCCCATCGTAGAATCTACTAGAAATGCACTTTTTACTGGTTACTTTATGACTCCCCAGTGACTCAAGGAGCGCGCCCCGGAGCAAGCTATCTTTATGTGCTTCCGTTCATAAGAAGGGCACATCAACCACGGATACGATTTCCAATCTCAAAACAGAATCTACCAGAATTGTACTTTTTGTTGGTTACTTTATGACTCCTCAGTGACTCAGAGAGCATGCCCGCAGAGCAAGCAATTTTTCTATGTGCTTCCATGGCAAGAGTGGCACATTGATCACGGAGACGATTCCAATCTCCTCGCGCGCGGTTGGTTCCGGGGTCCTCCCGTGCCCGTCGCGGAGGTGCAATTTAAGCTTAATTCGATGAAGCTTCTTGCGGAGCTCCATTCGGGTTAGCGTGCGGGATCATCCCGCGCTAGCGGCGACACTGCTTCAGCCAATAAAAACCCGCCGAGTCCAACGTCAGGTCGTGATGGCCAGTCTTTCCCTCCTTCCCGCCTCGCTTTTCTCCAGCTGAGCCACTGCGAGGAAGCCGGTAACCGCTTTATTCTTGGTGCGACTCTCCGGTCTATACTGGAAACTAGTCCATATTGAGCTCAACCAGGGCAATATGAATGAAGACAAGGCGTCAAACCTGTTACCAGAGGTCAGAAACCCACTATTCACATATGGGTGTGTCACTTCGGACATGGTGCTTACTTCCTTCTCTATATCAGATATTCTCACGTCATCAGTCAAACCTGAGCAACCATATCAAACTATGTCATATGGTGCAGAAGCAGATATCTTCTAATGGCGACTCAGTCAAGCTCATCTCTTCTATCGTCTCCGCGACGCAACAGCTCATGAATGACTTGGAGAAAATTCGAAATCAATTTGTGAATACCCTACAATATCTCAGCTATGTCATACTGCTAATCCTGTGTCTAAGGAGCCTCTCGAAGTGTCCGGCCGAGTTGACTCTGGTGCACACTTTAAAAAGAGTCATACACGGAGGGCGGAGCGAACGTCTCCCAACAATGGAACTATACACGGTTCATTCAAAATAGATGACGCCCATATGTCCGCAGCATACAATGACTCAACGCCCGCCCACATTCCACAGAGACACAAAGAGAGCAAAAAGCGTTCCCGTGAGGGAGACGAATGGGTTAACCACGATTTCCAGCAACCGGCCAATTCCCGCGTCAAACGCCAACGGCAATTTCTGGAACCGAGATATCCTAGTGAGATTGAAAATGATGCTGTGGAAAATCCTCCCTACATCCCAGTTATCGACGTTGAGGACATTTCAGATGAGGTAGAGGCACGCTTGAAGCTAAAGGAAGAAGCACGAAGAAACAGGATGGGGAAGAAAGACCGGAAACGCAAACGAGATAGTACCGGTTCAGTCACTGGGAATTCTACCGGCGTCAACGATGCTGTACCGAAACGTAAAAGATCCAAACTCACCGGAGATCCGGGGAGGAATCATGAGAGAGGACAGGGCGCGGAAACGGAGAAAAGACATGTTGAAATGAGACATCGATGACCGCTACATTGGAAATAGAATGATGCTAACGCGGTATGGAGTCACCTCTCTAACTGCAAACTATTTTTGAGTCGAGGAATCTTCTGGGACTGGTTCACTCTACCGTCTGGTTACCTTGGTTTACTTATGTGTCATCGCTGAAAAGTGAAGCAGTCTGCTCGTTGCCCAAATCTATTTTTCGCCGTTTTGCGGAGCAAGGAGGAGTCCTTTTTTCGCCTAAGGTCCCTTAGAAACGGGCATTTTGCCATACCACTCCAGGCTGGATCGTGCATAAGAGACCTAAATGATAAGGGATATTCTGCTCTCACTTGCGTTTGAAACCTCTGGCCTATTCAAAGGGGCCGATTTCAATGGCGCGCAACGCTTAGCTGCCCTTATGATCGCTCCCATTTCAAGGACTGTTTTGCACATTTGCCTCCTGTGCAACTTGTTCGGTTCAACATCAACTTTGATTCATCTGTAACTTCGGAAGGCCGCTTCCCTGACTCCCCCTAGTGACGGAAGGGCATCAGACGTCCGAGGTAAAATGACTTCGATCTCCTCCATGGATCGATATGCCTGTGAGGCGGTTGCTGGTTTCCTTATACATCGTTGTTATGATGTCGATGATAATTTCAGGACCCGAACTTCATGAGATGACTCGAACGCATTCCATGGATTGATCCCTCTGTTGCCTCACCAGGAGGGCATAAATAGCTCCTTCTCTCCTCCTCAAGCTCCTTCTTCCTTTTTTTTTTTCTCCAGACCTACAGCTGGTGAACAAAACACACTTGTCTCAACGTCTCAAACAAAATCTGAACTTCTGCAAATCTGAATTACTGCAAACTCGTTTTACTGCAAACTGTTTTTTATTTTAGACAAACCTACAACCGACCTTTGAACAAGGCACCGGTGAACCACCTCCTCAAAACCTCCTTCTGATAAGTCAACGACTTATCCATCCTTACACTCGCTCTAGTCCAGCGAGTAAAAACCACCTACTACAAAACTTCATCCTCGAGAGCCTGGGTTCCAAAGGCCTCGAGCCAGGTGAAAAGATCTTATCCCTCGAAAGACATCTATCGACACACGATACGATTCCTCTTTTCGACCAAAAAAACTCCTCCAAACATCCTACAAACAACCCTACCGAAAAGGGTTTTTTTTTTTTTATATATATATATATATATATACAGCAACCGAGGACCATGGCCAACGTCGCTGTCTTTTCCAAGGCTACTCCCTTCGCCGACCAGTTCGGAAACAAATACAGCTGGGTAAGTCTTCTCATTCCTCTTTTACTTCTCTTGTATCTAATCCTTGAGACAGAAAACCGCTGGTCCTCCCAGCCTTACAAATCCGTTCCTCGCAAACCTCGAGGTGGGTTGTCCGGTTTAGAGCTATCAATAAGTATTTCCCATCCTAAATTTATTTCAGCGAGACAACCTACCACCAACCGATCCGATGGACATTGACATCTGTCCACCTGCCGAAGCCAATAACGGCTTCAACACCAACGAAATCCACGATGTCGAGATGATCGATATCGACGCACTTGACGCACTCGACGCCGACGTCACCATGGGGGACCAACAACCCAGGTCCTCCTCCAACGCACCGTGGCCAAGACACCGAAACCAGCCGAACCACACCCACCCCGGAGGGTCCAGGGGTGGGCAACGACAGGCCGGGCCACGGAATCGATTTCCACAGCCTCTGAATCGCCAGAGGCACCCCGAACAAGCCCGGCAACAACAGTCACACCGGGACAACTTGAAAACACCCTTCCGAGGGTCCCGCGGGAACAACCCGCCAAAATCGCCGCCCTCCCAGACCACCGGGTCACCGCCTTCACGACAAGGCTTCCAGGGCAACGGCGGCCGACGCCGACCGGGTCGCCGGCAACGGCAACGACAACAACCCCAATCGCCGGGGGAAGGAGCACGATGCTCCCACATCGGACGTTACCGGGTCCAGGCAAAATAAGAAGAAAAACTTCTGTCTGGCCAGCCCGGGAAACAACAACATTCATACTCTCTCGTCCGGACCATCGAAGAGTCCAGCACAACAGCCGACCAAACCACCAAACCACCAAACGACCGAACGACCAAACGGCCTACGAAAAACGAACGGCCTACGAAGAACGAACGAAGAAGGAAAGAAAGAACAGTCTAGCAGCAGGAGACACTCTTTTCCCTCAGCGCGAGAGCTTTTCCCAAAATTCAAGCGGTTTTTGCCTCGCAATGTCTGTCCTAAACCTGTTTTCTGGGGGTTTTTATCGAGGCTCCTGCTGGCGCAAATGGATTTATTAGTTTTAATTTTGAAGTTGGATTTTCGAATTTTGGAATTTTGGAATTTTGGAATCTTGGAGTTTTGGGAACTTTGGGACTGTTGGAGTCTTGAACCATCTGGGAAATTGGAAAAGGAAAAGGGAAGGAAGAACAAAATCCAAAGCAAGAGAAAAGCGGTTGTGGTTGTGGATACTCAGGGGAGTGTAGGGGTATATATACTCTAGAATAGGTACTTGTCTGGCCAACAAGTACGTATTCTCAGGTATATGTCTACAGACGTGGAAGTGGCATCTTATATAGTCTTCTTGATGGACGGACAATGACAAAAGTTCAAAAAGTCATTACTTCAGAGCTTTCACTTCATGTAAACGGCACTTTCTAACAATTATTCGATCTCCAACACTAGGTTCACCATCGTTCAATACATCCAGACATCATCTCTAGCGACAAAAGGCATGTAGATATCGAATGTCAGGGAACGCAGTCGTTTCTCCAGCTGATGGGCGGCACACTAAGATCACAACCAGCTAAGGCGTTCTTCTCTTCCCTTAGCCGAGTATTGTCCAGAGCTCTTGATTTTCTCAATGAGACATTTTGCCCCATCCCGTAGCTGGTAATGGCACGACTCCAACCTCGACAATATTGATAGTCATGTCTGCCCGGGAATGCGAATCCAACCTTGGTGTAAGCCTTTGCTGAAGAGAGCACCCAGTAGTCGTCGAACTCGGAGTTTTTCGTCGACAGGGATCAGGCTGGAGCTCTGACCTTGCAAATATTATCTGAGTAGAGTGTAAAAAGGCGAGCGTCGGATTTTGATACACTTTTTCACGGTTTTCCATTCTTTTCCGTAGAACTCTGATCGCTGCCGTCCTTTTCCATCCCAATCGCATCACGTATATGATCCATGATCAAATCGCCGTATCCCTTTCCTTCCTCCAGCGCCTTTCTCTCCTCTTCCATCCTCCGCTCTCGCCAGCCTTCTGTCTCCCCACCCATCCATACCTTTTTACCAAGATCCGTCAGTCCTCCTTTGTCCTGTTCGCCCCCTTGTTGAGCGCGCTGTCGCTGTAGTTCAGGCTGCCGGGCGGCTTCTCTAGCCAGGCGAATCTGTTGGCTAACTTCCTCCGCTCGCGAGGTAGGTAGATCGCTAAACATCCCGGGTCCTTTTCTGCCCCCGAAACGAGCGTCTAGACGTTCCATGATGCTCCTGCCCGTTTGGTCGGCTACTACGTGGTTGGCGGAGAAGAGGAATGCTGAAGCAAGAGAGATGGTGTAAAGATCTAATTTCCGGGGAGGCAGAGCAATCAGGACTGGAGCGGCTACAACGAAAGTGATGGCGGCGTAGCGTTTGAAACGGAGATAGTCATCGGAGTGACGGAGAGTCGTGTCGCTGTTTGCATTGGGATTTGACATTGCGTAGGTGTTTGTAGACAGTAGCCGGACAATAGATTGATAGAAGACCTGCCTTTGTTTGAGCTGTCCATATCACTGTCGTCGATCCTGTTGAAAACTGCTGGATTATGTAATCGCCTTAACACTATGACACTATCCCTGATTTGGTTAACTAGATATGTCTGGTCTCTTGGCGCTCATTCTTGCTCGAACGACATTCCTGTAATACTGGCTCTCTTCTGTTTCTCCCATCTCCCTTTTATCTATCAACAGTTAGCCTTTTGCGGAATCTCTTGGAATTGAGGCTTTATTCCTGTTCGAATCCTCAAATCACGCAAATCATGGCTTGCAATACAAAATATGGCGGCCCCTAAGTCTGATCAGGCCCTTTGTGCTAACCCCTCTGGGGTTGCGACACTGATTAGTAGTTGATCTGGCCTCGCCCGAAGGTTTCGGAGTGCATGCCATTACAGACCATACACTCAGTTGTTGCTCAAATACTGAAAGTGATATTATGGACTACAGACATACTTTGAGTACCTACATAATTACCAATGTCAGTTTGACTAATCTGTCTTAAACTTATATCATTTCAAGAGTGTTTACTGTCTGCACTCAGACAAATCCATCTTGAGGATGCTATTGTTTTCTTTCAAGTTGCTGCATCCAAGATGGCAGGGAAATAGTCTGGGGTACTGAGGCAAGCGGTGTTCAACAAACTGGCGAAACCAAAGAGCCAAATCCGGGAAACCCCATCGAAAGCGTAACCTTGACAAAGGTTCCGTGAGTGATGATTTAAACTGCTTTTTTTCCCATCACATATATAAGGCTAGCCCAGATCTAACTTTCAAAACCTCCAAATCTCCAGTCTATATTCTTTGGCAAAATACTCAACCAGGCCTATGAGAGCAAACTGAGAGAACAGGCCGAAGCCGAATTATCAAAAACAGTAGTTCGCTCTTCGCCCACTTCCCCTGTTGGCGATACTATGGCTTACGGAAACTCCTCGGGCAATTCACAAGAAGCAATAATTGACACCATATTGTTGAGAAGATACACATACATGCCGGGTTGCTGAGAGCCAATCAATATACAGTTCAATGCTGTTTTCATTGATGAGAAAAGAAGCATGCAGCATTTGGTTGAATGAGACATGTTATAATGAGACATGTGCAGATGGAATCCAAAATAAGTAAATAACGATGGGTTACTTTAATGCAACAAGATGGGATTGCGCTTAGAGAGCCATCTAGAATATTTGTAGCTGGACCAGCAATGGATATGAATCACAAGGACAAAACAGGCATCGCCTTTCTTCTGTCGGACTGGGTTCTTTCAAATTTGCACGAATTTCTCATTGTCTAATTGCGGGTAGTGTCCGGAATAACACTGCCAGATTCCTGAACCTATGAACTAAAATGCTGCTTCATAATCAGCTTCATTTGGGTAGCTAGCACAGAGTACACCGTGATCACAATATCATTGATATGTGACACTCTTAAGTTGCCATTTCATCTGTTGGTCGATGCCATTACCAATTAACCTTGGTCAAATCCAAAGGCTTGATCTCCTGCTTGGGGGCAGCGGTAAATATGGCCGTGCCATCTTCGTTGCACCCACTAGCCTCGATCACTCCACCAGAGACATCGTCCATGATTTTCCCCAGGTTGCCCGACATACTAACTTTGCAGCGGCTTGTAGCAGACTCAACGTGGGCGACAAGGGCCGGCGTGGACTTGAATGGACGATGGCAGGCAGGGCAGCTGGTTCCGTCGACCGGTGGTTGGTTAGAGAAGGCCTCCTTTTCAGAATCTTTGGAATATACGGGACGAGACTTACTAAACAACGCCGCCGTCATGGATACCGGACCTCAGATGTGCAGAAATCTCTGCGTTGGTCTTGAATACCCTATCACACGGGCAGACATATGCTCCAAGAACGCTGTTGTAGAACTGAGATGTCTCCCAGAGGATAAAATGCTGAGGCATTTTCCTTTCACTCTCTTCGGTTTCGGGTGGTAGTTCGCCCCATTCATCCAACTCATTCTCATCCTCATCGTCCTGGGAATCATTATTGTCTTGATCGTCCAATCCCAATTCTGAGAAGGCCATCAAGTCCTCATGCTTGCTTGGTGATTGCCCGACATGGCCGGTGCCAGGCCAGTGCTTAATACTACGAGTGATTCCGCTCAGTTCAGAAGCACCATCATCGAAGACACTGGCATTCTCTTCCCCTTCTGGCTCCGATGCAGCGAGAAGTTTTTCCTTGCCCTTTCCCAAAGCCGGAAACTCAGAATCATCCATGATATTGATTTCCACGCCGCCATCGACACTTGCAGCGGATGTTGCAGCACCAGAGTGAGCTTTCTTGTTGCCCAAATTGCCGTTCAACGCTACCCTGGTAGCACGCTTCTGGGCGCGCTGGGCTCGATATTCGTCTCCGCTGAAACCGTAGCATTTTCCTTCTTCGATATGGGTCATTAGGCCATGGGCGCGATTGAACGAAGCTTGACAGCCGACGCATTTGAGGTTCTGATCGGCAGAATGGATCTGTCATAGTAAGGAGAAATAGTATAAGTAGGAGTGACCAAGAACCTAATACATCTTCGTTCTCAACGGTTTGCGACTCACCTGGCGGAGATGAACATCCCGCCCTCCCTCACTTTTGAATTCATCCACGCAGATGGGGCAAACAATGTGTCTGCTGCTCTCAATCTTGTGCATCAAGAGAGACTCTTCATCTTCAAAGTCCTCATTACATTTGACGCAGTAGTCGTGTTCGGGGGAGTACTTTTTATGCTTGATAAGCTCCTTCTCAGTGGGAAACGCGCGCATACAGCCTTTGAAGGTGCAATTGATTCGGCGCGCGAGTTGACTTGCGGAATCAGCCATGTCGAATACTGAGAAGAGTTAGAAACAATATGCCCAACAGATGGAGCCAAGTTGAAAAGTGGGAGATGTCAAAGGGGCAACAGATGAACAGGGTGATGAGCCAAAGCGAGCTAATGAGGGGTATCACATCTGTTGTTTGTAAATGTTTACCAATTGCACCCTATGTTGCTAGGGAGCAAAGTGCGTGTATGGGTCGCAGATTGATCTCAATTTGACTTTGATTAAACAGCTAGAGAATTAACTAGTCTCGCGAGCCCAAGGAATAGGCGCAAGTAGCGAGGAATATCCCAGAAGCTTAGAGACCCTCGTCTGGAATAACAACTATCTGTTCTTTAGCTAGATCTCAGAGGGAAAAAAGGTGAAGAGCAAAAAGGTTGGAGAAGCAGGAAGTGGATTTGATAGCTGATCATATCCGATCCATATCACGTATGGCAGCTGCTTAAAATCGCGAGTACGGTAGCCTAGTGACAGTACAACTTTCAGTTACTACCTTTCAAGATGGGCATTAGATGGATACTTACCACTTCCCTCGCAGTGTAATAACGGCCCAATTATTCCCATCGTCGTCCGTCTCCTTTTCCACGTTTGTCGAGAAAGATATAGCACTCATGATCCCATCGCCAAACTTCTCATTCAACACCGCTTTATACGCGTACCCGTAGTTCTGCACAATTTCATACAAGCGATATATCAGAGGCTCACGCGGAGGCATGTCGACAGAGCGTCCTCGGTCGGGGAAGCCGCCCATTTGCATTTCCAGCGCCTGGGCCGGCAGTCGTAAAAGTTCAGCAAGCTTGACAACATCTTCCTTGGACGCTTTTGCCTGCCCATAGAATATTGCTGCCGTGGCTACCTCATTGCGGCCGATGTGCCGAGCGATATCTTCAAAGGTGAGGTTTGCCTTGGCTTTGGCATCGAAGAGCAGGGAGGCGGATTGAGGGAGGTAAGGGTGCTGGCTGCTCTTTAACAATGAGTGAGTACAGTTCAATGAACATAAGGAGGCTAGGACGCACATACATCCAAGGTTGCGAGATTCGCCATGGTGGCTAGTTATACAGAAGTCGTGATGAGTGTAGTTGTGACGGATGATTTGAGGATTCTCACTCTCAAGAACAACCATGGGAAGAGAGGTTGGAATGTTCCACAGACATTGCAAGCCAGTCCTTGTGTTAGCCCCAGGAGGGGAGAATGTACTGTACTTCCTTCTTCTAGCAACTGCTCTGCGATCCCGAGTACTGATACCCCGCTCTCTCTTCTCGCAATGACGCAGTGCGGGGTAACCGCTTCCCCAACGGTGAGGGGTAACTTGACCCCGCTATTTTTAGACGCTGAGTAAGCCAAGGGGGCCAGCCAAACAGTGCAAACACGCAACCCCTCGTTGGCGCCCAACATGCGCTGTCAATCACTTGCATACATAGCAAGCGCCGGCACACGATGCCCAGCCTGTGCCTCAGGATGCGTCCTTCGACTCTTCCTCCATCTCACTGCGAGGTGCTCCTTGACTTCTACAATAATGTTACCTGAAGTTTTGACTGGCAGCTACCGGCGATATAAGGAGGACACAACCATTTTCACCACTTGGTTAGCGAAAGCTGCGAAGACCTGTGGATACAAACCAGCTAGCTCTAAGCGCCCTGAGCCACCGAAGCCTGCCGCCTCCAAGGGTCCGCGATAAAAAGGCAAAGCCAGGAAGCTTGCCAAACTCGAGGCTCCCCCACTTGAGGCTTCCAATATCACGTATACACTCTCGACGCACGAGATCCTCCGTCAGGTAAACATTGTTGCGGCATGGACGCACAAGATCCAGATGCCCCTCAATGTGCAGCGGGTTCTTCGACGGGCGATTGACGCACGCAAGAGGTGTGCAGCGTGGTTCGAGAAACGGGGGATGAATGACATCCCCGCTCTGGATGGGCATGCATTCTTCATCGATGTTCTTCAAAAGGCGTTTGACACACTAAAGCGACCCAATGAGGATATAAAACGTCCCCATGCAGCTTCGGCTGACCCTCCACCTTCAACTAAACCCTCTGCCGGTGTGGAGTAAGCTCTGCACCCAGACATCTCCATGGTTGCATCTGTTGCTCATTCTCTTTATTTTCCGTTTAGGAATCGTTTCGCTCCTTTTGGGGTCGATGATGCTGACGACAGCTTTGACTCGGCCGGCTCGGATACGACCTCGGGTGCGCCTTCAGACGCTCACGGGCCTGCCTCTGAGAACAAGCCACGCGACAAGTCCAAATCTCCGATTTATGAACCAGAGGAATCAACCTGGGATGTTCGATTTTCCATTTTCTGTCTTTTCGAGGATCTCCACAAAATCCGGGAACAAGTTATCAAAGTCTGGACCGAGTACAACAAAGGAGAATTGGATTTGGTTTCTGCCTCGATCATCACACAAGCAGCCATTGAACTTGTACGCCGTGCTGAAAAAGAGATCTACCAGACTTATGCCGATTTTTTTCCCACTCAGAGTTATGAGAAGCTTGTTTACTGTCTCTGGTGTGGCTCGCCGTTCTCGGATAAACTGGCGGACGGAAAGCTAGATCCGATCAAAATAGGCCCCTTTGACGAGTTTATCTTTCTGCCAACAGCCCAAATTTTATTTAGATTTGCCATATTTCGGAACCTGTTCACCATGGGCAGTTGGCCTCCCCCCGTGTTCCCATTAAGCTTGCATTTCATCTCCTCTCCCGAAGCATTAACAGAGTCTCCTCGGATGCGCGAAGCTGAAGAAGAGGACCGTATACTCTCTCAGCTATTCTTGGATATGATCCTTCAAGACAAGGTGGACTGCAGCAAGCAATGGGAAGCTGTACAGCTACAGCAACTTGCCACTTTTCCTCTCGACGAGGTTTTCAAAGAGTCGTTAAATGAGACAACATATGCTAGCGCCCGCGTGATCTGGAAAAAGGGTATTGTATCCTTACAGAATGTGTTTACATGGAGGCTCTTCCTGGACGTGTGGCGTATATGCGGTAAAACCTTCGAGGGCGCTAACATGCTCACTTCGGTGGGGAACCAGATCACCAAATTATTGTTTATACAGCACGATTCTAGCAACAGAAACGAAATCAGGTGGCCAAGAACGGCGGATTCCCTTTTGCGACATATTTCTCATCTGATTGAATTCAGATGCCACAGGGTAATCAATAGCTTCATCAAAATGAGCGTGCTAGAGCAGCATGCTTCGTATAAACCGCCAGACAAAGATACGCAAATGCGAATCGCGAGCAATTTCAAAATCCGGAGTGAACCGGAACGAAAGCAACTCCAAGAAAACATGGAGAAACTTGATCTGAATTTCATCATGCCCCCCGACGAGTACGAGTTCATGATTAATCGTAACCCCTTGTATGTCGGCGACTCTCTAATGAATCTTTATGTGCAAACGGGGTATGTGGGCATAGAGCTGGCCAACCACTCTGTTTCCATATTCTCCTTTGCGCATCTTTACAATGCGTGGCGTCAAATGGGCCTTGTTGAATCTCTCGGTCTCGAATGGAATATTATAGAAATGATGATGGATAGCCAAATCGTTCCTCTGTTTGCTGGCGAATTCCCTACCACACCTGGGGCCATAGCCTCCAGGTATCGATACAGAATGGGCCGCACGAGCGCTGGGAACAGTGCATTCTTAAAGAGACGACCATGGCTATTCAGACTTCCTGCCGCCGATGCAATCCGCCAGTTCTTTGGAGACGTCGAGCAGAAAGAACGAGGACTTCACAGCTTACAGGAGCTGTTCCAAAAACGAAACCAACAGGCGTCGGGGTCCAGGACCGGATCTTCAAAGCGGGCGAATACAAGCCACCGGCAACTCACGCCAGTTCAGTTCATGAAGCAGCTGCTGGAGCATATCCCAGGCATGGTAGTAGAAATGACGATCGACTACATCACTTTGACGCAAAACTGCAGTGAAATCATAGAAGGTGTGTACAAAGAACTAGAGAGCTCAAACGACTTTGAATTCGTTTCGAGAGAGAAGACCTCCGAGGATAACTTGTGTGTTACTGTGACCGAGTTTATTTTAGACAGCAACGCCGAGCAATATGAGTCGTTTACTCGGGTTGGTCGACCTAGCGAGCCATTCACTGGAGGACCTGCTCTCAAGCTTGCAGCGAAAGCTTTTGGTGAATTTTTAACGAAGGAGAGAGAAAGACAGAAACAAAATGGGACGGGAAAAATGCATGGCCGTTTTGTTGTCTGAGTTCTGTGATTCTCTGGATGGGAAAAGGTGCGCTGGCCGCCCCGAAGGGCGAAGTATATAAATTGCTTGTATTTAGCCCACATTGCACGGTTTGAGTCGACAATAAAGATTCAGTTGGCTTTGATTCACACGTCGGTTTTGGATGCTGACGGTTTGGCCCCCAATTCACCAACACGAGAAACTTCGACGTCACCACGAAAACTTGGCTTTGCTCCTCCAGCTTTCAGGCCTTCTTGAGCCAAGTTGGATTAAGCTCGTTGGAACTAGCTTTGATGGCTCGATCCCCGGGTCCTTTTGTCCATGGTCTGTCTCATTTCGAGGCATTCAACCGCTTCTGTTGGATGTGTCTCCTTGATTCCATACTCGTGCCAATATGCCACCCGCGCTCCAAGAATCTCGCGACTCGATCCGCGACATCTGGGGCACTCGCACGCCATATAAACATGAATGGCCGACGAGAGTCGATCAATGCACGATTGAAGAGCCAGAGAAATGGATACAAAGTGCTTGTGTATTGTGCAGGTAATGATAGCTGCTCAGTCTACTATTCGACACTCGGTATGATGCGCGATGGTGCCTGTTAATGCGCTGATGTAGCAATGGCTGCGGGCTTGATATTGGAGTTAAAAACGGGAAAGTGGTTGGCGTACGCGGCAGCGCTACAGATCGGGTCAATAAAGGACGTCTTGGGCCGAAAGGTCTGCATGGGTAAGAGAATCGTATTCCTCGCCCAGGACTCAGTTTGTTGAAATGGTGGATGCGCAGCTGGAACGCCATCAATCACCCCGATAGATTGAGATATCCGATGGTCCGCAAAAACGGCAAACTTGAGCGTGCAACATGGGATGAAGCGATGACTGCGGTTGTTGATAAAGTCAAGGAAGTTCAGTCTCGTTTGACGAACCACGGCATAGCGTTCTATACCAGCGGGCAGCTATTTCTGGAGGAATACTATGTTCTTGCGATGGTTGGAAAGGCAGGACTGAACACTTTGCACATGTATGGCTTATTTAGAATGTGATTCCGCGCGCAACCTAACATTACTCCAGGGACGGTAATACGCGGCTCTGCACAGCTACTGCCGCGGCGGCGATGAGGGAATCATTTGGCTGCGATGGACAACCCGGCTCGTATTCCGATATTGATTGCACTGGCTGCTTGTTCCTTGTGGGGCACAATCCGTCCGCGACCCAGACGGTTCTCTGGTCAAGAATGCTTGACCGCCTGGATGGCCCTAATCCGCCAAAGCTAATAGTCGTAGATCCGAGAACATCGGACACGGCGAAAAGGGCGACTGTTCATCTGAAGCCCAAGGTTGGAACGAACCTTGCCCTGCTCAATGGAATTCAACACCTCCTGTTCAAAAACGGTTGGATAAATAAATCCTATGTTGAAACGCATGTTATTGGACTCGAGGACTTGAAACAAGTGGTTTCAAAATACACCCCTGAGATTGTCGAGCAGATAACTGGTATCCCGCCACTGGAGCTTCAAAAGGCAGCGGAGATTATAGGGACAGCTGAGAGTCTGGTATCCACCGCGCTGCAAGGCGTGTACCAGTCAAACCAGGCCACCGCGAGTGCTTGTCAAATCAACAATATCAACCTCCTACTTGGCCATATCGGAAAGGCCGGCAGTGGTGTGCTGCAAATGAATGGACAGCCAACCGCGCAAAACAACCGCGAAGCAGGATGTGATGGGGAATACCCAGGCTTCCGAAACTTCCAAAACCCAAAGCACATGCAAGAAACAGCAGATGTGTGGAATATTGAGTTTATGAAGATGCCTCACTGGAACCAGCCAACTCACATTGAGAACATGCTAAATTTCATTGCTAATGGGTCTATCGAGGTATTTTGGATATCCGGTACGAACCCGCTTGTCAGTCTTCCGAATCTGGGTAAAGTCAGAGATGTACTCACCCAGCCGAATTTATTTATCATTTGTCAAGATATATATCCCACTGAGACGACTGCTATTGCAGATGTCGTGCTGCCCGCCGCACAGTGGGGCGAGAAGTCAGGCTGTTTCACAAATGTAGACAGGACCGTGCATCTGTCCCGTAAAGCCGTTGAACCTCCTGGCGAAGCGAAATCGGACTTGGAAATATTCATCGACTTTGCAAGACGAATGAAATTTACAGACAAGGACGGAAATGTGTTGATTCCTTGGTCTACGTCGAAAGAAGTCTTTGAAGCCTGGAAGAAAATGTCGAAAGGCCGCCCATGCGATTATAGCGGGTTAACTTATCAAAAGCTAACGTCTGGCATCCAGTGGCCATGCAATGCGGAGTATCCCTATGGCCGCGAACGTCTCTACGACGACGGAAAGTTTTTCACCGACGCAGAGTACTGTGAGAGCTATGGCCATGATTTGGAGACTGGAGCTCCCCTGACGAGAGTGCAATACGACGCCTTGAACCCAGCGGGTAGGGCGATTCTGAAATCCGCACACTATAAGCCTGCTTTAGAGGAACCGGATGCAGAGTACCCGTTGAAATTAACCACTGGACGGAACGTGCATCATTTCCATACCAGGACAAAAACAGGCAGAACCAAACTTCAACAAGCCTGTCCAGAACCGGTGGTGCAAATATCAGAAACTGATGCGAAGGCTGCTGGCATCCAGGATGGGGAATACGTAGTGGTGAAATCGAGACGAGGTGCAGTCGAAATGAAGTGTTCGGTTGGGAGCATTGAAGCTGGGCAGGCTTTTATTCCTTTTCATTTTGGTTATTTCGATTCCAAGGATGGACGAGCTAGGGCAGCGAATGAATTGACAACTGGTAAGAACTCCTTGGAATTTTGCGGGTTCATATGAGCTGATTGTGTCAGAACAATGGGACCCAATTTCAAAACAGCCAACATTCAAATCAGGGGCCATTCGCATAGAGAAATGCGCGGATGAATTCGGAGTAGTCAAAATCCATGCTCGGGAAAATCACACTTCCACTGTTAGGCATGCCGAGGACGTCAAGCGGGAAGCAGTGGGAAGGAAACCAGCGTCTGGCAACGTGCGACGACTGGAGCTTTGGCTCGGGGCAACTCATGACACTCTGGAAGGCCTAGCCACCATATACAACGACTTAATCCCCAAGTTGGTTCATGATATGGAGATCCACGCTGGGCTTCGTGTCATGAACCGCATAACACACGATATGCTCGATGCACTGACGCCCCACATGGATAAGTACCACGAAAGTCACCAATATGGGCACCCTGCGGCTCGCCATCTTCGAGAAACGACCTTTGCCGATTGGTCAGAAAGCTTGGATCCGCTTGAAGCGCTGAACGCCCTCGTCCATTTGCGTATGTATATGAGTTACATCGAAGGCCATCTAATTGCTTTGGGCCCTGCGAGTCAAGCAATTTGGGATAAGCCGTTTAATGAGGCGGTTCTGTTCGCACAAAAGGAGTTGGGAAGGCAGCAGGCTTGGGTTGCACAGCACATCAAAGTCAAGAGCCCTCAAACACTTTTAGTACCGATGGTGCCAAAGGCTGACCTGCAGGAAACTGCGTATTCGAGGGAGTAATGTTGGCGGCATTGTTTCCTTTGCTTATTTGCCTTTGTGAGCTAAGCCTCAGACCGAGTAACTCCAGCAGCTAGCTGCCCATAAGTTCTGTAGCTCTTGCCCATTCTTCAGGTGTATTCGCGCCAACCAGCCATCGCCAGTCCGGGCATTGTATCATCTTCCCTCCCATATCTCTAACCGTAAAGTTAGGACCTGCCTTTCCCTTCTGTACGTTCTCGTCCAACCTTTGCAAGGCGGGTGGGCCCCAGATACCCAACAGCGGTTCACAGAATCCTTCAGCATTCACAAAACATGTCACTGGACTTTCGAATTCACGGCCAAGTAGCGCGAACGCTTCGGAAGTAACGAGTGGGAAGTCGCAGGGTACCACAAGCCAATGTGCGTCTGGATCCGCGTGGTGAGCGGCGAGTAAGCCCGAAGCTGGGCCGTGGTCTCCGGCTTGATCGAAAATGATTGTGAATGGCGGATAATCTAGCCCATTACCAATAAGATGCTGTTGCAGTTCTTTTGCAGAGAATTCGCAGCGGAGAGAAATGTATAACGTATTCTGTTCCGTGCAGGTGGGACGGAGTTGTTGGAGAAGGTTAACGAAACTAGGCTTGCTATTGGGAAGGACAAGGAGATGCTTTGGCTGACCCATACGCGAGGATTGACCCCCGGCCAGAAGAAGGGCCTTCAACTTCATTGTCGTCTTGTTATCCCCTGGCTCGGTTGTCATATATCGGAGTGAAAGTATTGATCCCAAGTAAAAGTGTGACTGAAAGGCGGTGGGCGGGTCAGCGGGTCGAAGGGCAGAATGCCAGCGGAGTTGCACATAGCTACTGGAACAGTTGGGGGGGGGTGCTGGGGGTTGATTGGGAACCCATAAAGAACCTCCAGGCCTGAGCTCACCAGGTTCTTAACATGAGGTCGCCGGGTTGTTAACTATTTGGTATCACCAGGCAGCCCTACCATTCATTACTAGTTATGAACTCCAGGGGTTAGCCACTAGTTATTACTACAGACTACTGGCGTTATTCTGGTATGGAATTCTACAAAGAAACCTGGTGAGCTTTTGTTATAGTAAAGATTCTCGATTATTATCCCTTCACTTGCTCCAACACTATGCAGGCCTCCACTCATAATGATGCGTGCCTTTGGATACCTTCCCAGGATCTTCTCCCCTCACTCCTGGGCGATCATAGTTATGAGCGCCAAAAAAGTCGAGTTCCGCTTCCATAAACTGCGTTGGAAGCATCTTCGCAGCCTCGTACTTGAGATACTCCAGGCTTGCAGAAAGTGATGGAATATAGGAATTCGCCTCCGTTCCCTTGAGCACGGTTGACTTCAGAGCATCATAATGCTTGTTGAGGTCCGCTGCGACTTCGTCGATCAACTTGATATTCATGATCCGCGCGTCAGATGTTACGGCCGGCATAAGCAAGTCAGAAATGTACTCTGTTTGGATAATGCAGCCAGCACGCCAGATTTTCATGCAATCTCCCAGGTTGACATTCCATTTTTCGTCCCTTGATCCACGCGCTATCAACTCAAGCCCCTGGCAGAATGTGCAGAGAAAGGAAACATAGACGGCCCGACGGAGGTCTTCGACAAAAGCCTGTTCGTCCTTGAGCCCGTTTATTTTCGTGGGAGGGGGAATTGTCAGCTTCTGCGCCACACGCTGTCGTTGTCCGCGATTCCCACTTGCGACTCGCAAATATTGGCCAGTTGCAATTGTCGGTGCGGATACGTGCCTGTCTGCTGCTTCCATGACGGCCCAGTACAAAGTCCCTTCCGTGTCATCGTCGTCCTGAACCACCTTGTCAAGAACATCATCGAGGACGTAGCCGCCACTGGTGCTCGCTGCTTCACCCTTCTTGTCCCCATGAGCTGTCTTTTTCCTCTGGCAGATCTCAGAACCTATTTGAATCAGGTACGTATTTTTGAGCTCTCCTTCGGCGTTCCATCGCTCAAAGATTTTCCCAATTTCATCATATGACTTTCCCAGGCCATGATGAAGTACCCCCCAAGCCTCGCATATCGATGACAACATCCCATTCTCAATCCCGTTATGCACCATTTTTACATAATGCCCCGCTCCCCCTGGCCCCATATTCCCAACACACGGTTCTCCGGATCTCCTGTCTTTAGCGGCGAATTGTTGTAAAAGGGGTAATATCATGTCAATCGCTTTTGGGTCCCCCCCTAGGGATAGGCTTGGGCCTCTCCTAGCCGATTGATATCCTCCTGACACCCCTGCGCCGATCCAGCTTATCCCCTTGGCTTCAAGTTCTTTCTGTCTCCGCTCAGTGTTCCGGTAGTTCTCATTTCCTCCGTCGATGATAATATCGCCCTTTTTCAAATCATCTTGCATCTTCTCTAAAACCGAGTCCGCCGGCCCACCGTGCGTGATGCTGAATATAAAGAACCTATGTCCCTCAGGAGTCTGTTCGTCACTAGACGCGAATTCGTGAATATCGTGGAAGCCATTGATTTTTCCTTTTAGCCGTTTAGGATCTTCCTGTTTTGTCATATCAATAGCTTCGTCCACGTTGGAAGATTGGACGTCCCAGAGGGATACGTTGACCCCATGCTCGGAAAACCCAAAGGCCATCATGGTCCCCATGTTGCCGGCACCAACGATGCCAATACTCTTGAATGGTTGGTCAGACATGGTGTGTTTGAAATCGTTAATTTAGCTCGATGTAAGAACGTCAGGGTAACCGAGCGAATTCTCGAGAACGGAGAAAACGCTGCTTGGTATGACAACCTCCAAAACTTTGACAGTTGATCGAAGATTATTTACTAGAAAGTAGAGCTGTTTTAAGCATTGGGAGCTTGGAGAGCTTGTTGCGGCAAAAGGAGCTCCCTGATCTCCTATGACGCCATAGGTTCCAACATTTTCAATCCGTGGAAAAAACGCTGAAATCGGCGCAACGGACTTCCAAATTGCACACAACAGAGATTGCCTCCTATAATATGCGTATAAAGCTTAGTTTCGTCAATGAATAGAAGATTCCTCACTCTCCTTCCCGCGCGAACTTGCATTCGACACTCTAGCAGAGTTAGCCGATATCACTACCTTGGTGCTTCTGCGTTCCTTCACAAACCCCCACTCTTACATTCTTTTCAGCCACAGTTCATCGGAATGGCAACTGCATCAGCACCATCAGCCCATGGAATTCCATTAGCGTTCGCAACATGCTCGCTTGGTCACCCTGAAACTGATAGCTTACATCGGCGGCTTGAAGCAATCGCCTCAGCGGGATTTTCCGCAATCGAACTGTCATTTCCCGATCTGAAGGCGTTTGCATCGCAGTTCCTGAAACACGAAGTCAAGGAGGATGATTACGATGAACTATGCCAGGCCGCATCAGAGGTGAAAAGATTGTGCGAGGCGCACGAATTGAGTATAATGATGCTACAGCCGTTTAGTAACTTTGAGGGCTGGAGAAAAGGGACTGGGGAAAGAAATCAAGCCTGGGAGAGAGTGAAGGGGTGGTCAAGGATTATGCAAGCCTGCGGAACTGATATGTTGCAGGTAGGTACAGAGTATTCGCTTGCTTTTAGATCCGAACGATGGCTTATCTTGAGCAGGTTGGCTCCACAGACACCCCGGCGGAAAAAATATCAACAGAGCCAGAAAACATTGTAAATGACATCCGCGAATTGTGCGACTTTCTCAAGCAGCACAATATGAAGGTTGCGTATGAGAACTGGTGCTGGTCCACTCACGCAGCTACGTGGAAGGAAGCATGGCACATTGTCCAACAAGTCGATCGGCCAAACATTGGCCTCTGCCTCGACACTTTCCAAATTGCAGGAAGTGAATGGGCAAATCCATGCAGTATCTCTGGATGCACGGAAACAGAGGTCACAGTGGCCCAAATGGAAGATGTCGACGAGAGTTGGCAGGCGACACTTGAAGAGTTGTCCAAAACGGTTCCTAAGGAGAAAATCTACCTGCTCCAAATATCAGACGCGTACAGGCCTCAGAAGCCGTTCGAGGGAGCAGAAAAGGGGGGAATGCCACCTCGTGCTCGATGGAGCCATGCATACCGGCCGCTGCCATACGACGGCGGCTATCTTCCAGTGGAGAGCGTGACCAGAGCCGTGTTGAAGACTGGATTCCGCGGTTGGTTTTCGGTGGAAGTTTTCGATGAAGGGCCGGACGGAAAGGGACGGTCACGGGACCTCTTCGACTTTGCCAAAAAAGCACGTGACAGTGTCGGTAGATTAATAAGCAGCTGCTGGGAGGGATAGAGTCCAAGTGCGCATGTACCTAAAACTACGGTAGCCGTGACGTGCCATATCGACAGGCGGCTTTTTCTCTTCGCCGGCGGCCGATTCTTACCAAGACCTCGCTCTTCAATCCAGGACTCCCATCCAACTCTCGTCCAGATGTTGTTGGAAACAGAACTAGTGATCCAGAAAGCGAGATGCTGCCTAAAGTTTACAGCATCGGCCTGCACCAACAGCCAAAATCCTCCTGTCTCCAACAGTTGACATGCCTTCCTCTTGCCCCTGATTCGCTTTTCGTAACCCCGAATCCCCCACTCATCATGTTGAAGATGTGTCGTCGCGTGAACCTCAGCCTGGATGGGGATTTTCTCAGTTGTCGTGCAGGGTATAAAACCTGCGGCTTTTCCAGGCCGTTCTTTTGCCAAACCCTCGATCGACTGACCTAGTTAACTAGTTAATTGATTCTATACTGCTGTTGGTTGCTCAACTGTGGTTCTCTCTCATTCAGTACCACCATGGCCAGCTCAAAACCCACGTACCCTCTAGAAGGAGGCTGTGATTGCGGCATGATCAGATACCGCATGGAAACCGCGCCGCTTATCGTGCATTGCTGCCACTGCACTTGTAAGTCGGATCCTGTCCTCGGACAGAATTGTGTCATAACGACTTGAATTAAAGGGTGTCAACGCGAAACCGGTTCCTCTTCCGCTCTCAACGCCATGATTGAACTGAGTAGCCTAACGACTCTTACTCCCACCAAACCCTTCCATGTGTCCACCCCGTCTGCCAGCGGTCGCGGTCAAACCATCGCTCGCTGCCCGCACTGCTACGTTGCTGTCTGGAGCCATTACATTGCTGGGGGTTTGTTGCCATTTGTGAGAGTGGGAACACTTGATAAGAAGCAGCAGGTCAAGCCCGATGTGCATATTTTCACATCCACCAAGTTTGACTGGGTTGATCTGTCTGGGAGTCAGTGGGAAGGGAAGGTTTTTGAGGAATTTTACGACCGTGAGAAAGTCTGGAGTAAGGAGAGTTTGGAGAGATATCGGAAAATTCTCCCAGAAATACTGAAGTGTTACGAGGAATCGAAGCAAAAAGAGGCACAATGAGAGGTTAATGAGGGTTAATCATGTATCCCTTCTCTAGGCTGCTCCTGCTACTAGGCGAAATTGATATAGCCTTTCCAAACTAAACAAAAAGAGCTTTTTTCAACTCTTTAAGGCTATCGACTCTTCCCAGATGGAGATTAGATATATATATCGCCTTTCCTCTTTGTCAGCCATGTTGACACTATTTGGAAAGCCGAACAACAGCCTCATCGCCTGCAAGATCTAATAAAATCTTATCACATCTGTGGTCGATGTACTCCGTACGGCGCGCAAACTCAAAAGAATTCAGGTGACGTCATCCTTTCATCATGACCTCTTTAGCATCACAGAGAATACAACCCATCGAAATCGCAACAGCACGTTCCCTTAGGATGGATGTCCCTCCAAAAGGGTTATTCTCGCCCTGAGCACATAATTGATCCACACGAATCCAAATATCTCACCTCTTCAGCCAAAACCAGCTCCAATGACGCGAGTACCTGCCCCACCACCAGGTCCAGGCTGCGCCCAGCAGGAACTGATATGCCTGGGTATGCTCAAAAACATCGTCGAACGATATGGCCTCTCCTGGGTGACTCTCGAGCATCTCCGCTGCCTTGAAACAGTTTTGGTCGTCTCCCTCCAATACACCAGTGGCGACATGCCCATCACTGGACCCGAAGCTGAACCCGCTGGCGAAGACGCTGACAAGTTTCGCGAGCTTGTTTGCAATTTACCCTGGTCGCTGCGGCGCCAGCTAGTGCAATTTTTCGACACGGAGCCGTTGTTGGATAATCCCTACATTGAGCGATTTCGGCGAGGCGTGGAGAATGGAAATATGCCACCGTATCGTCGTCAGGGCTCTGTGCAGTTCATTGAACCGGAGACGGGGAGGTTAAGGGTACGGCAGAGACCAGGGATGCGAGTTCGCCGTTAAGATATGCAGTTTGCGACTTTTCGAATCTTGGAGACATAAAGAAACATAAGAAGTGAATATAGAGGGGCACTGCGAAGTTAATAGTTCGTCTATTCTGGAACGTTTCACGGCGTACGCTCGGATATTTCAGTCGGTAATATCGAATATGGTGATGCCTAATGTGGGAAATCACAGGTTGAAGTGGATTGTAAAGGTGGTGATCGTGCGCATGGCAATCAAATCCTGAAGTCCGCGGGATTTATGATTTTCGTCTGTTGCACCTCTCTAGTTACCACTATGGGGGCGCGGGGCGCGGGGCGCGGGTAAGAGGAAATATCCTCCGGATAGGGACGGTGAATCGACTCAATCGAGTAGTCTGACAAAAAGCCAGTGGTAATAAATATCAATTCGGATAATCCAAAATCTTCTCCCATGACCCATTGGTATGGCCGGTTCACGTATTCATTATGTTCGGATCCAACCCTGCTCAGCGACACAGATAAAACCAACTCCTAATCACCATGAGGGAGCACCATGAGAATGGCCAACCTTCCTATTCCACCGCTTCGATTTCCCCAATAACATGCAACACAACATCCGCCGCCGACTTTCCTACCCGCGCTATATCCTCGCCCAGCTCTTCTACAATCCTGTCAGAAACCACATCGTTATCACGGATACTTTTTGCAAACTCCCTGACAGGATGAAGAAACTTTGCTCTAAATTCAAGGTCCAATCCCTGAAGGTCCAGTCTGCTGTGTAACGGTCCCGATTTGCATAGCATGTAGTAGAAATTAAGGGCCACGGTATAGAAATTGGCTAACCGGCTGATAAATCTCATCCACTCGGTTGACAAAGCTGGTGTCGGTAGGGAATTCAGATCGGAATAGTAGTCAGGCAAGGGTTTGTAGACGACCCAGAAAAGAACACTAAAGGATTGTGGGGAAATGAAAGGGTTGGATGGGTCAGTAGGCTTCGATGCCCCAGCAAGTACTTCGTGTTTAAACCAGCTTATCGCTGATTCTCTGGCATACTGGAGACTTTCATCATCAAATATTTGACGGATCAAGTTGTACTTGCTTTGAGTGCTTGGATTTTCACTAAAGATTTTAGTAGGCACCTTCTCAACACGGCTTAGTTGCCGAAGATTAGGAGCGCGGGTACACGCGACCATTGAAAGGACAAGTTTGCCGAAATCAGAATCGTTGTTGGGCATTGTATTAGGGTGGAAGTGACCAGATATCAACGCAAGTGCGAGGAGAGAATCGAGTAGAGGAGTGGGTATTTCCATAGTGACCTCTTCCAAACTCCCTGTCTGGGCGCCATTGATGAAATTTTCGAACATTGTTGAGATTTCTGGGTATAGTGTCAAAGGTCTTTCTAATTGTGCTGACCCAAAAAGGACGGTAGTTGTATATCGAGCAGCAAGAAGAATAAGGCATCCATGTCGTTCTAATGCGATGTCATCAGCGGATTGAGGTACATTGTCAAAATCCAGAGGTGCTGAATCGCCGCCACCCTTATGTGCGGCAACTCGCAACAATTCCTCTGTTTCTAAGCCAAAATCCCTGGACAATGCCTGGCGATTGCGTTAGCTAGAACAGAATATTTATTATGAGACGGGCCTTACGGTGATCTTTCCAATTGTTGCGTCCCTCTCCTTCGCATATTCCATGCAACTAAAGTGTTCAGTTAAATTGAGCGTTGGCAGTACAGGACCTGGGTCGAGCTTTTCGTGCAGGCGTAATGTCCATTGCATCCCAGGTGGTTGTTTAGACGTGCAATGTAAAAGGTAGGTTTTTAGCACTTCAACAAGACCAAACTGTAAGAGCTTCTGGGTCAACACTCTCTCTTGGGTTAACGAGTCATCACTTTCTGCTTCAGCTTCGGGGTCCGGTCCCGACGGGCCGCATGCCCGTGACACTAACTGCTCACTTGCGTTTCGCGGTGGAAGCGCTGGCCGTTTGGCACCATATATGTCCCTTAGGAATTCAAGGATTGCAGTCGTGGTTTCGGACGTGGGGTACTCAGTATATGCTTCCAATGCAGCATGAAGAGACGTTGCAATGAACCGGCTAGGGTACTGGGTTTTGATTCTGGAGTGCAAGATGGCAAGCATCGAGATCAGACAGTTAAATTGCATGATGTGAAGCGGGGCTTCTTTTTCTGCATCTTGCTTTTCCTCAAGGTTCTCACCCTCACTGTCTTCTTGGTCATCCGAAGGATGCAGCTTCATCAGGGCATCCGAGACTCGTAGGATGACTTCCCTGGGGTTTCCCAGTCTGGCAACATCCTGCAAGCACTCCTCTGATGCTGGTAATAATGGAAGCAGCAATTGCACCAGGTCCCAACCGATGTTTGTCGTCAAGGTTTCATCTTGAAGCAGACGGTGGAGAGTGGGAAGCCGAGCGGGGGTTAACTGATATTCAAGAATGGTGAGATATGTGAGATAGTCACTTGCAGGGGGAAGAGCCTCAATGAGAGGATCTTCCTGAATCTCGGTTGCCATCCTATATCTGAAAGCTTCCCTAGTTGTTTAGGGCGTGGAGATCGCCTTGGGCTGCCTTTTTAAAGAGTGACTAGGGCTCAATCATCACTTGCAAAGTGTGAGCGAGATGCAGAGGGGTTTGTTTGCTGAGAGGAAAGCGGCTGCGAGGTCTTCGCTGGGATTACTAAGAAATAGCCGGTTAGTTTGACGCGATTGAAGGCCTTCCGCATTGGTCCAAGAGCCTTGCCGCTTTTCAATCGCACCAACCATGTCCCGCCACTGGCCAGCCCAACTTAGCTGGAAGCTCTTGAAGCCACGGAAACAGGCTGGAAACTTGCTAACTAGTTAGTTATAGCGGCGACACTCACGTCCATGGACAAAGTGAAGTTGAGATAAATTATCGGAGCATCGTAGATCCACTCCGAACTTCGGGCATGGGCTAACTACGATAGCACTAGTGCCTTAGCCCTTTCCTAGCATCGACGTATCAAATATTGTACTCCGTACAATTGACCCCTTTGATATTTGCTTTATATTATTCAAACTAAATGACTGATTCTGAGTTCTCACTACCCTTCTATAGTGTTCCGAAACACGCCAGCGCACATTTTATTATCGATATGACAGCAATGAGCATACACAGCGCTGGTACCAAGTGACTGAGCTGCTACCGTCACTACGTTTCAACTCACATCTTCAGCCGTATGAACTGGAAATTGGGACTCCTAATAGTCTCTCTGAATCTGAACCGGGAAGAAATTTGGGTTCCTTTCCCGCCTTCTCCGCACCAACCGATTTTTCTTCGACGGTAGAGAATTCGAACTTCTTCTCGGGTAGCAGCTCATATACGCCTCGCGCATACTCGGGGTCAATGAGATACAGCTGTGCCAAGTACTTCGTCTGAATGACTACGTCGTCCACCAAGCGAAGAGCGCCGGCGGTATTCCGGTGCAGGTGGTCTCTTGCTTGGGCGGTCATGACACGCTTGTATAATTCCCGAGGCTGCTCATATTCAGACAGAGTTCCCTCGTGATAGAAGTGAGATCCTCGACCGACAGTTTTGTCGGCTGTTTGATATCTCGCTTCGGCGGTATCAGGTCGAAACTTGTGCACAAAGCTATTTGGCGTGTATTGTGGGTTCATTGCGTGGTTGGCATCCACTCGGAGAGGGCCATCAAAGTTGAGCGACGAGTATGATTGGGCCATGAACGGGCAGTTAACAGGCACTTGATGCAAATTGATGCCAATCCTGTGGTACTGTGCATCCCGGTAGAAGAACATCCGGAACTGCAGGAGCGGGTCTGGGCTATCCTCGATGCCGGGCACCATACTTCCTGGTGAAAACGCAGCCTGCTCAACATCTCTGTGAAAGTTTTCCGGGTTCTTATTAAGTATAAGCTTGCCGAATTCGTGCATCTGCGGAGCTGTCAGTTTTCTATTTCCAGGAAAAGAAGTGTGAGGGACGAACCGGGAAGCGGTCCCTGGGCCAGACTTTTGTTACGTCAAATGGATCAAAGCCCAGCTTTACAGCATCAGCCTCCTCAGGCTCCATAATTTGCACATGTGCAGTCCAGGAGATCTTTTCTCCATTTTCAATTGCGGACCACAGATCCCGCTTTGAATAATCGGGATCCTCCCCGCTCATGCGGACAGCTTCGTCCCACGTGAACTGGCGCTGTCCATGATCAGCCAGGAAATGGTACTTGATGTACACAAATTTCCCTTCGCCGTTGACCCTATGGAAAGTTAGTGAATAGCCAAATCATACGGAGCAAACCTGGTGGAAATACCACTTGAATGTATGACAACCATAGCCATGCTGGTTCCTCCAGCCGTTGGGCGTGCCATGGTCACTGAAAAACATGAGGCCCGCATGATTACTTGAAGCAGCCCTTTAGTATACAGCCTATCAAAGCTATCTTTGAACGGCGATACTTACCCCTCTGGAGTATTTGCAAGAAGATCGAACAACGAATTATAGTCGAGAAGGAAGTTTCGAGGGTTCCGCGACTGGGAGCGGATAACATCAGGCCCTTGGATAGGGTCGCGGCAGAAGAATATTGGCTGTGTGATATCTTGTCAACTTTTGATGGAACAGCCCTCCTAGGATACACATACAAAATTCAACCCCACTATATCATAATTACCTTCGCCGGTATAGAACTTGATAGCAAAACCGCGAGGATTCCTGCCAGAATCTGGGAATTCTCTTCCAAATGTGACTGTGGAAAACCGGACAAATACTGGTGTTGTTACACCTGAACCCCTCAAGAAGTGCGCCTATCCAGGTTAGGATGTTTATATTTGGAAAATTCAAGAGACCTACTCACTTTGCAAAATGAAGACATATCCTTGGTGGTCTCGAAATAACCGAATGCACCGCTACCGCCTGCAATGTGTCCCTATTAGCCTGCGTTGGGATTCAGAGAAGCGGGATAAGTGTTTATTCACAGGGATGGACCATCCGCTCAAGATTCTTAGAGCGGTTGAAGTGCTGCTGCTTTTGCAGTAGGAACGTATCAGACACCAACGGTAGCCCTCCAGCAGTCTTGCTATGCGCCGCGTCGGGAAAGGGAATGCCCTCATTATTGGTAAAATAAGGTGCATCATCAGCTCGCTTTCCCCCCTGTTGCAATCCAGTTATTCTTGCCGCAACTTTTGCTGGGCCATCATTTGCACCCTGGAAGAGGGAGGTCAGCTGTTGGGCTCTAGGGTCAAAGCCTGCGGCCCCAATGGCAGAGCTGACTGCTTGAACCGGATGTGTCATGTTGGAAGCTAGCACGGGGAGTCCTGTGTGGAAATATGAAGTAAATTGAGAGGGAGAAAAAGGTAACAAAGACGAACTCTCTTCCGCGGTGACAGGCTAGCATCCGCTTCAGCAGAGTACTTTTGGTATATATATATATATATGTTATATTCAATGCCAGTAGCGTCATCGAGAAGCAGCATGCTCGGAGCCCCGGATTTGAAAATAACTATGTCATGACGAAAGCCTCGATTAAGGAAGAATCGCCTGAGAAACAGAAACAGGAATCCCCAGAGAAAGCCAGCAATCTTCCTTGATTGAGGTTCCAGACCAGGGCTGGCCCATCTGGGAAGAATGTGGTTGTTTTAACCCATGCCGCATGTCCCTAAAACTGGATTTTTCACAGAAAATTCCAAGGAGTACAGACGTTTCTGAGAGAGTGAAGGGGCTCTAGACTCTAGGAACTGGTGTTCTTACATGGTCAACTGAGAATGTTACTCGCTCACTAGTTAACCAATAACTGGTTCACTGACTGCCCCTCCCGGTGAAGGCAAAACCTGTTTAAAGAACCTCATCACAAATGTTTGAACTTCTTCTGCACTTCAGACTTCATATCCCATAAGACAGTAGCTATTTATTAGGACAGTCCAGAGGTAATTTACCTAAAAGCACTAATAACTATCTACCTGATGAGATGTTGGTAGTCTATAGTTGGCTTACATCCTATTGGTAAAACATTTCACATCGCTTTTCAGTGCTGCCATCCTTGCCCAGCCGTCTGCTTCCCGATTCCACTGCCTTGAAACTCACCAGAACTCAATACGGGTTCTGAGCAGTTGCAGTTCCCTTAGTTGCTGGAGTAAGCATTCCCACAAATCCCGATTCGATAGAGGTCTGCCTCTTGAATTAGAGCCACCCGCACGCAACCATGTAGGCATATATCCCGTGGTGCCTTTCACCACGTAGTTGGAGTCGGTCGCAATGACTACCCTGTCCCATCCCTCACCGCTCCAGGCACAGATACCTAATGCACCAATTACCGCGCGAAGCTCGGCATGGTTGCTACTTTGGGCCTCCTTCCCCGAAACACCGTGCTCTTCAAGCCGGAAACCCTTGATCGTAGAGACGGGTATGTGGTGGAATCCCCTCGTCGGAAACGGGCGAGACACAAACGCACAGCCAGCTTTGGTACCCAGTTGGCCATTGTTGGTGCAGCTGCCGTCGGTGTATATGAGGATCTCGCGGCGGCCGTAGGGGAGCCGCACAAAGCGTTTGACACCGAAGTCATGGGCGAAAAGGTCAATTTGGTTTCTATTAGTTGTGCGAGGCTGAAAGCACGCTGCACCTTGCAGTTAAGATTCTCGATGGATCAAAACTGTTTTCTCTTTAGGATGGCCAAAGAGGGGGCTAGTCATTCCTGTGGGAAGCAAGCAGGTCAGCTCAACCACATTTTGCAATCGGCTGCTGCTATATGATTTGGAGAAATCCACTGTTGACAGAAACAGTTGAGGGAATTGGTAGTAGACACAATAGGTAGTTACCGAAGTCTCGGAGACACAACACTGTTAACTTGGCGTTTACCATCCGAGTCCTGGGAGTTTGCGTGCTCATGGTTATTGCATTGTCAACATGATCACCGAGACATTCGAGGGCTTGACAAAGCGTCGGCCCGGCTATCTGGTGCCGATGTGAAGAAATTCGCTTCCACCGTCGGCAGGTGATGATGCAAGGGGCGCGCAGCTGGTCAATCAGAGCGCGGGCACGGACCAGTGGAGAACCCGGGCGATCCGGCTGAATGACGGGACCTCGCTAACCGGAAAGCTCCGGGCGTCTCGTCTAGTCTTTGCTTTCTGCAGAAGCGGTTTTGATGCGCTTGTTCACAACCTCAAGCAACCATCCGCTCTATCCATCCGGTAACTAATTGTCTTATTATTTAATCACAAGGCTAATAATTGACATAATCAGAGTCCCCGTGATCGTGTGTTTTCGTCTCCAACCGGGCTTTTGATATTTTGTCTCGTCTCGTCGATATCCTTCAGCTTTGGCTCGGCTTCCATTTTCAATTCTCCGCGCAGTTTGTTTTGTATTTAGATTTCCAATAATATTAATTTTAATCTCCTCATTCTTTCCTGCACTAGAATCATCTCTAGTCAATCCTGCCGCCGCAAAATTCCATCTAGAACATCAAGGGCGCTGGCACCACCGACTGGCCTCCGCAAAACGCAAATTTGAAAGCCAGTCTCCTTTTGGTCTGGAGAAAGACTGTTCTGCATTTGAGCGGCTGCCATTGAGCGGAGGCGCTTTCGACTCGCGATTGATCGATTGGTGACTTCCTCGCGAAGAGAGAGGATAAAGGCTTCTCCGCGGATCGTGTCGCGCCTGACAAACTACATCAACCTCAGCGACGGCTCTGCTTGGAAACACTTTAGACACGATACCTCAAATCTCCCTACAATGGCGGCAGAACTGCATTCCATATACACCTCCAACCCTCCACACGTCAAGCCTCGTCCCCCCGCTTTCATCGACGATTGGTTAAGCTTGTATTCCGCGATGCCGACAACAGACGTCCCTCCCGCGCCCGCCACGCAGTCTATCGCGGCAGCACATCGTCCCAACGTCTTAAAACGGGTCTTCGACCGCCTATGCCTGGAATACTACCGCTATGAGGTTACGTGTGGAGTCTATGTCATGACCCCTGGCGAAAAGCTCATCTTCAACACCTTTATTTTGGTAGTCCTATCGCTCCTCACTTGGGCTCTTCTCTTGTATTTCCCTTCGCTGCTGTACCAGAAACTCAGTCGCCTTGACTGGCTGTTGACTGGTCGCGATGGCCCCAATGCGAACGTCACGATACCGATGTCGACTCGGACTGACACGACTGTTTCCTTCTTGCAAGCTCCGCCGCGCTGCACATAGATAAAATGCTAGTGGAAATGCGCCCAACAACTCTTGTCCTAGGTGGTTGTTTTCAATATTAGAGCTCTTCTTGAAGAAGGTCTGGGAAACGGGAAGCTATTCCCTAACAGGTAGGTTGGGTATAAGTATTTTCGTTGATCTTTTCCGGACAATTCCGAGGAAGAATTATCACTTCTTTATTCCAGACAGGATTCTAACGTTTTCGAACATAGAATTTTAGATACCCTTGTAGCCTAAAGATGAATACGGCTGACGTGGTTCGTTGACACAATGTTAATGTCACTGGGTGATAATGGTCGAATCTTGATGAAAGGGAATTTGGCTGTCAACTGTGCAGAGTGAGCTGGCGTCATGATTAATGCTTAATGAAATGGGGGAGGCGGATCGGACTTGCGGCGGTCACTATGCCCAACATTCAAACTCCGTGCTTTACTTATTAACCGGGCCCATAGGCAGCTGCTGCCATCGGATTCATGGTGCACGAACTGCTGTCAGTTTCTCAGATTAGCTAGTTGCTGGCGTTTGGTCGGATTCTCTTGTGGCGTTTGCTGGCCACGGCAATGGCATGTCCTTCATTTCGGGATCTTATGTATTATACCAACTCCAGAGCCCTTCCGCTTCACTGAAGACTACTCCATATGGATGGATTAAGTATGGCATTCTTGATGAAGCGTCGTCTGCGCCAAGCAGTTTGATCTCAACCCAGCCACCCCGGCCCAGCTGAAGGGCTGGAAAGAAGCTCCGGCGGGAAGGGTGATTTGGCCAATCACGGCCAAGACTGCGCCACGATTCATGTGCTTGCAGCCACAGCTTGCAAGGAGGCCCCCCACTTCACCTGATACCTGCGCCCATGTAAAAGCGTCGCTCTGCGCCCAAAGCCATGTAAAGAACTCCAGTTCATCTCCCACAACGAACAAGGTCCATGTTTTTGTGCCGTTGCTCCCGTTTATAATGAGATTGAAATTCTCCATCGGATAGTTCAACGTCTGCTCTCGAAGTTGTCTACGCTTATCGGCTAGCAGCGCACCCCTACTCTATATTTCCGACAAACGATTGCCCCGCCGAACATACCGTACAATTGGCCTCGCAACTGACTCTTCGAGGATAAAATATGTCGGGCAAAGAAGATCACATGGCCTACGGGGACTACCCTGGCCAAGAATCGGAGCGTTCAAGCGGCACTCGAAGTCTGCTCGGAGATACACTGAACAAGTTCCGCGATAAGTATCATGCTCACACTCAAGGACAGCAGCAACAGAGTGCTCCGGGGTACCAGCAACCTCACTATAACACCCAGGGAGGGTATCCTGTATGTCTACTCGAGAAAAGCAATTGCTCCCAAGCCGCCTTCACTAATAAAGTTTAGGGTCAACCGCCTGCCCAAGGTTACGGCCAACCTTCCTCGCAAGGGGCACCGCCGCCGCACCAGCAACAGCAAGGAGGATACTATGGAAGCACTCCGGTACCCGCACAGACTCAGAATCCCCCATACTATCAAGGAACGAAACCACCAAAAACAGACTTGGTCTCCGGCCTCCTGGGGAAAGTGCAGGGCATCGGATCCGACTTGGCGCAAAAGATTGGCTCCAGTATCGACCCTCAGGCGTATGCTACGTATGGATCGAGTACGCAAGCGGATGGGAAAATTCGATACAGCAGCTTTGCCCCTGAGAGGGATTACAATGATGCAAAGTGGTATGTTGACGGATGCACGTATATGTGGGCGGTTTCGAGGGCATTGGAGACTGCAAAAGAGTCTATATGGATTCTGGATTGTGAGTCTTCATTTCAGGCTAAGGCATGTTTGCTTTTACTTACTGGACAATAGGGTGGCTCTCCCCCGAGTTGTACTTGCGCCGCCCACCTGCGAAAAACGAGCAGTACCGATTGGACCGCATGCTTCAAGCTGCTGCTCAAAGAGGCGTAAAGGTCAACATCATTGTGTACAAGGAAGTGACACAGGCTCTTTCGTGTATGTGGTCTATACCCGTTGCTGTTGGACTAAATGTGGCTAATCTGCGCGCAACTAGTGTCGTCCTCCCATACGAAACACCATCTGGAAGACCTCCACCCAAATATCTCAGTCTTCCGCCATCCTGATCATCTTCCCGATAGACAAACTCTACATAGCGGAATGGTGGCTTCGTTCCAGAATATGACTCTAAACCCCGCCGGAATTGCGAAACTGTCCAGCGATGCCTTGAAAGGAATATATGGCATGAATGACAATGTTATTCTCTACTGGGCTCATCACGAAAAACTCTGCTTAATCGATAGCAAAATTGCATTTATGGGTGGTTTGGATCTCTGCTTTGGTCGCTGGGACACGTATCAGCATTCTATCGCGGACGTGCACCCTCACGACATCAAGGACACGGTATTCCCCGGGCAGGATTATAACAACGCGAGAATTCTGGATTTCCAGGATGTTGTTCACTTCGAGAAGAATGAGCTTAACAGGCAAACAAATTCTCGAATGGGGTGGGCGGACGTTGCCGTTAGCTTGCACGGTCCTGTCGTGGAAGACTTACGAAAGCATTTCGTTGATCGGTGGAACTTCATCTACGACGAGAAATATGAAGTGAGAAAGAGCACTAGATATTCTAAATTGATCCTGTACCAGCGGCCCCTTTCTTCTGCGGGGTTCCATCAACACGGAGTTCAAGGCCAAAATCCAAGCCATCACCACCAAGGAACCCAGCAGCAACAGCAGCAGCAGCAGCAATTTCAAACCCCAGCAATTCCCCCGGCTTATGGTCACGGACAAAGCCAAGTCCCAAGCGGTACTGGCTCACAGAGTTACCAACCGCCAGGCCAACAATACCCGCCTCCGCCACCAGGTGGGCCACCACAGCAGCATACCCAGGCAGGTAGTGGCTATCAACCGCAATGGAACCAACCCCAAACTCCAGGCTCGGCTCAAACTCCATATTACCAGCCTCCTCCTCAAGACTCTCAGACGCGTGGCTTTTTCGACGGTTCCGAACCGCAGCAGGCGGGCGGTCGTGGCTTTAGTAATCTGAAGACTGACGTGACGAACTTTGGCAACGTGCTTCGCAGCCAGCTAGCAGGTCAGGTACATCGCTATCAAGATCGCTATTTCAGCGGCAACCCAGGACAAGCGCAAAACGCTGTGCGCATGGGCTGTCAGATTGTTCGCAGTAGTTCCAAGTGGAGTCATGGGACAACGCAGACGGAGACTTCGATCGCGGAGGCCTATGCTACCATCATCCGAGAGAGCGAGCATTTCGTTTACATCGAAAATCAATTTTTCATAACCGCAACCGGCGATTCCCAAGCCCCTGTGAAGAATAAAATTGGTGCAGCCATCGTTGAACGCATCCTGCGCGCAGCTAGAGCCAAGCAAAAGTACCATATCATTGTGGTGATCCCAGCCATCCCCGGATTTGCCGGCGATCTTCGCGATGAAGGCAGCTTGGGAACTCGGGCGATTATGGAATTTCAGTATAACTCGATTAACCGTGGCGGCAACAGTATCATGGAATTGATAGCCAAGGAGGGACTCAATCCGATGGAGTACATCCGTTTCTACAATCTGCGAAACTACGACCGTCTTAACGCTACTGCGGTTATGCAGACCGCCGAAAAGCAGAGTGGAGTCAGCTACCAAGCTGCTCAGCATCAATATGACGCCGGTATGACTGCGTCACGGCCAGTATTCGACACCACAGCGGCGTATGGCCAATACCAGCAGGCTGCGCAGCACGCCACACAGGGCAAATCTTCGCCTGGACGATGGGATAGCGTGGCTGAGTGTTACATGCTAGGTGGAGAGAGTATTCTCAATGTTCCTTGGGAACATAACGATGCTTCGGCGGAGATTGATGCATTCGTCTCGGAGGAGTTGTATGTCCACTCCAAGGTAAGTCGGGGAATATCGTCCTTCTTTGAATGACCGTCATATTGATTTGTGTAGGTATTGATTGCGGACGACCGAACGGTGATCTGCGGAAGCGCCAACATCAACGACCGTTCACAGCTCGGCTCGCACGACTCAGAAATCGCAGTAGTTATTCAAGACCCATCCCCTCTGGAGTCAACGATGAACGGTCAACCATACCTTGTCAGCCGATTTGCCGCCACACTTCGACGTCAGCTATGCCGCAAACACTTGGGCCTCATCCCGGCACAGGATTACCAGCGACCCAATGCCAATTTCGAGCCCGTTGGAGTGCCAAACCAGTATGACGTGGGCTCTCCTGAGGATCAGATAGTTGCCGATCCATTGTCAGGCACGTTCCAAAGTCTCTGGAATTCACGAGCCAAGCAGAACACGGAGGTATACCGAAAGGTGTTCCATGCGGTGCCAGACGACAACGTGCGCAATTGGAACGACTATAAGGAGTTTTATGAATACTACTTCCGCAAGGAAGAGGTCAATAAGCAGAAGCAGGGACAGCAGCCGGCGCCGGCACCGATCCCTGGCGAGGGGCTCACCCCGGCACCACCAAGCAAATACGAGTGCGGGCACGTTATACGGGATGAGTTCCCGGAGGGGGTGCGGGCAGTCAAGGAAGAGCTGAACAAGGTGAAGGGGACATTGGTTGAGATGCCGCTGATGTTCTTGATTGAAGAGGACATTGCACAGGAGGGCATCGGGCTGAATAAGTTGACGGAAGAAATCTATACTTGAGTGCCCAGATTCATGACCAACATGCTTTTTGAATTATTGTTATGCCCAACCATTTGGGACGAAGATTCGGGAAAGGATACATTACACAACGCTTCAGGGTGGCAGGCGGCTGTACGATCATGAGTTGTGTTACCTGATCTGCCTCCTTGCTTTCAGCTGCAAGCTCTCTCGGCTAACCCCCTGGCTGGGCTCGCATTTTTGGGGTTTCTTTATTCGCAGAGATGATTCTGATTTGTCTTATTTTTTTGTGATGCTAGTGACTGAATGCAGCCATGTTCTTGTCCCCGAGGCACTGGGGAAATACCTTTTTTTGAGTTCATATTGTTCCCAGCTGAGTCTCCCCGTAAGGCTAGGACTGCCTGAAGACGGAGAATTAACAGACGCAGCGCTCATATTGTTGTTTAAAATCACTCACGCGTCACGCCTTCCTGTTAGCCAGCCGCGCCTGTCTTGGCACCGCAGGAGACAAAAAGAGCAGGAACGGGGAGTCTGGAATATCGGAGTGAGCCTTCCCTGTTGGGTTGCCGTTACTATTGTTCTGCAGAGAACAATAGCAAGGCCTGACGTTGCCCAGGACGCATGCTGATTGGCTGGAAACCAGGGATGGCCGCTCAATCCCTGCACGTGTCATGCCTGATCGGGTATAGTGCCTATCGGAGGACCGGTGCTGACCTCACCCCATCAACTTTGGCCATCACCACAACCACCGCCAGTTGGTCGTCCTCATCCATGGGATTTGCAACTCAATGAGAATAGCAGCTTTAAACGCACGCCGACTCTTTTGCTCCCAGGCTGCTGGGATCCTTGCTGATTGGCGGTCTGTGCGCCAGGTGACAAGGGCTGGGGCTCTCTTCAACGTCACTCTTGTCATCTGCAAGAATGTCCTTCTGTTGATTTGTATGGAACAGAGAGTCGCCAGACTTCTGGGTGTCCGAGCTCAACCCACCACGTCTGCTCTTTTTCTCAGTGGGTCGACTGTCCCAGTGAGATCCATGAAATGCACCGTCACCCACCCGTTCCTGGCATGCTTCTCGGTCAAAGAGTCCCCCGGGGCCCTGGCTATCACATCCAAGGTTCATTCCACGCTTCCGATTTGCCTCAACCCTCAACCGTGGGCTGCATGTGAGCCAAAAGGGCTTTGCTGAGCATGGTGGCCATGCTGCCAAATTCAGGGATGGGATCCCGGCCGGTTGGCCAGGAGCGGCAAATTCGCCCGCTCAATTAGGACTGGCCATCGGTTCCTCTTGCGCTGATGCAATAACTGCTGTTTTCGTTTCTTCATCAAATGATAAGGAGTTCTCATTTGTGAGGGGGGAAAAAACCGCTCAAGCCCAAAAAAGTTGAGTTTTCTTTTGCGCCTTCTGGTGTTCTCCGCGCGCCAGAAGCATGAATATCTCAACAAAGGACGATTGTTTCCAAGTCTAGAATCTTGCCCTTTCTTTGGACATCTGCCTCAATGGAGTAAATGAGCTGCGTGGATGAAGCATCTTGAGAGCAAGGTCTCAGCATGCAGGCCCATCCATTCATTGGATTTCTTCTCTCCTAATTCCCACTGTGAGTGGATTATCCAACGTTTCCTCGGAACGCCCGAAGGCCGAAGTTGCTTCTCATATTTCTCATTCGCTGGAAGGATAGATTTTCACGAGGAGAAGTGGACATCCCACCCTGCAACCTGTCATTTGCCATTTCCATTTTTAAATCTTTTCGCATAAACTCCTCGCTAGCCAAGCTGTATTCCCTTGCTCTGGCCCTCTGCTCGGCTTCTGTCGAACCGCCAACCCCTCAATATCCGCAACCACTCAGTTGTGTTATCTCACAGTTGAGGGTGTGGGGTGCCTGGAAAGTCCCATGTCAAGTGTTGACCGGGGCCAAATTCTTCAGAACAATACCAAGGCTCCTAAATGGGGCTCCTGAGTCCTCGAGTATATTTAATATCTCATTCACGCTCTCTTGTCAAGTAAATGATCGTCTCCTTTGGTTCATATTGTTTTGCCGCTCCCTTTGATCATTAACTTTCTTTCTGCTTGCATCGTTGCTCTGCTTTAGGATCCGTCTGGAACGTATCCTGTCTTTGGTTAACCTTCTTTCTGGTGTCTTTGCCGCGATTTATTCATGCTCAAGCTCAGCTCCCATATTGTCCAGCATTGTCAAGCAACCTGTGTCTTGAAATCCCTCATACTGCATCTTCCACGTTTGCGTCTGAGGCGTGCTCACCGCAGCTGCATTTCCCTATCCGGTCAACCTGAGGAGAGACTCGTCAGGCATAAATATTCAACCGAGTCCCCCGGATATTCGGAATCATCAAGCGCATTCACAATCGACAATCACTGACAACTATACTTTTGTTTCTTTCGAGACTTCAATCACTACTTCCACATCATCGAAATGGAGAGCCACGTCGCCCCAAAGGTTCCTCAGACCGCCGGTTCGTCCTTCCTACTATCACGCACAATTTCTCTATCCTCCCGCTCTGTTTTCCCCCCGAAAGCAAGTTGAAATGATATCTAACATAAGCAATACAGGCCCTGTCTTCGCCAAGGGTTCCACCGCTCAATGCGTTGTGATGTAGATTCGCTCTACATCCGACCTTCAGCCTGGGGGTTGGGGGATATTTGTGGAAGAGGAGGAATGTTAAACCCGGCCGTCTACGATCGTCTCCTTTAAACAAGTGTTGTATACTCCTTGCGTTCTCCGGTTCGCGGTCAACTTGCAGTTACCAGCAAAACGTGCCTCAATCGAAGCCTTAACTCAGCATGGCCCACCAACACCGGTCCGGACCTTTTGTTACCCCTTTCTGTTCAATTCCGACAAAGGAGGCGGGCGAAACTTTCAGCACCCATGTTACCGTCTTGACAATCGCGGCGCATTTTAGATAGCCCGAACTTGCATCCAACTCTTTCCATTTTACCTCTCTCGACCTTCGGCGCTGCCTCGCTTCGTTCCTCCCGTTTCTCTGTTATCCGTACTACACCGGAGTACGGATACATATATGTCCCGCACCCTTGCGCAATCATCGATCGCTGGGAGATTATATCACGCTCTTTATAATCATCGGTTTTAGGATGTGGAATAGCTGGCTTGGATTTTAATACGCTTGGTTTTCTGATATTGATTTTTAGTACTTGGGTAGGAGAGGGGGCCCCCATGGAGAGTGGAGATTTATTTTACGTTGTCAATATGATCATATATTATAGGAATATAGGACCCTTATTGTGTCGGGAGCGATCCTAATCACTTTTCCTTTCCGAGATTCCACTGCATATGATACCCGGTATTAAACTCGGCCCGTATGCCCTCAGGGATGCACCTCAGATGGGGAAAATCACTCGAATCGAATGCATCTCATGTATGATTTAAAGGTGCTTAAAGAGTTCGGGTTGTGGCAATTTCATTTTGCATGCAGGGCTCCGTCTGGTTATCAATGCTTTGCGTACCTAGACATTCTCACATTCATTGTTTTAGAACCTTCCAAATACACCTGCAGCGGAGAAATCATAAGGATACCAAGAAGGGGTACTATCAAACACTAAAGGACGTGCTATCATTTTAACTATGTTGGCTGACCTGACCTAACAGGAAAACACATCGATACGAGCCACAAAAGAATTCAGAATCGGCCCCTCCGCCCCTAACTGGGATTCTCTGTCGGTGAGATAGCAGAGATAACATCATTCCGAATCACGCTGATATAAGTCCTCAGCCACGAACTGTTGACTGACGACGAGTGGCATCCACATGCAGCAATCCCGCCAAATAATATCGCTGCCTTGCTAAAAACTGCATCACTCAAGAGGCCGTCCCTCCCCCTTCCGTCATTCAGCTTGTCCTCGGCAGTTTTGATCATCCGTTTATATTCTAGGAAACTTGTTTTTGCGGACGACGAGCCCTCAGATGCAGAATCAGCCAGTCCAGGTGGTGGTCCAAGGTCAAGATAGGCCATGAATGGAAGCTGGGCTGCAACTTCAAGAGGGGCGGCGATTACACTGTCAAAGTCAATGACGGCTAGAATCTCAAATTTCTCGTTCACCAGGACGTTATGAGGACCAAAGTCGTAATTAGTCAGGTAGAACGGCCCATTTCTCCTCTTTGGGTCCTCCACAGTGTGTAAGACATAATTGAAAAGCACCGGATTGATGAAAGAATCTTCACTGGCTAACCTAGCATCCGCCATAGCAGTCGTTTCCATGCAATGATTCGAGAAATCTCGATAATAGTCCGTCGTTGTAGTCCAGGGCCCTTTCCCCATGTCTAAATCAGGGCCGATATAGAACTCTTTTGTCACCTCGTCATAACAAAGGCCGCCGATTTTGTCAAATTGGAACGAAGAAAGCTCCACTTAAATTTTCGCCATTTGCATCGAGAGTCGCCTATCTTGTTCAGCATCGCCAAACCGAGGTGAACAGCCCATGGTAAGGCGTAGTTGATGTGCTGTAGTACCGTGGATATACTCCATCATCATATATGGTGCGCCAATGTCATTATTTGGATCGAGATCGTAATGGTATAACTTTGGAACAGGGATGGAAGTTTTGGTCCTTCTCATGCCATAATTAGCATATATAGGTTACCGTAAAACACACTCCGGGAGTTCTCACTTGAAGAATATCATCGCGGCAACCTCCATGCCCAAAGCTTGTCCAGGTGGCAATCGCTCTTTTCTGCCCAGCATACCCCCCAACGATGGCATCCTCAGCCTAATAACCCAGCTAACACCATCTTCAAAGACAATCCTTTTAACCATATTGAATATGCCAATAGAAAATCGTCGTCTTATGCTACAGTTCTTTCCATTCCTAAGACGGGATGCAGTGGCAACGACGGCATGCCAGTCCGTTTTGTCATTGAAATCGACAGCACGCTGGTAAAGAAAATGTCGCTCATCCTTTTTGGGGTTGAGAGGCTCGCCGGCGCCTGGTTTGTATTCGCGAGCGCTAGTCCAGGAGTCGCTGCCGATAATAGATGCTTTAGTACGGGCCGGTTTATCGGTTTTCTGTGGAGTTTGGGGGGGTTTGGACGAGCCGTCCAGCGTGCATTTCCCAGCTGGAGATTGCGGAGGCATTAGGCCGTGACTGATGTGGTTCTGCTATCAGATACTGATATTGGTGGGGTGAGTGAAATCGTAAGATGATAGTTCTTTGAGAACCTGCTCTCGGGAGAAAGCTCTGAGATTGAAGAAAGGAATGGGAGATTGCAAGAGAGACATCCTCTCTGTTCTGTCAGATGGTTTGGGATGGGCTTTCCCACTGCAAAGGTTGCAGCAGGTAGAAGGTGCCGGATTCACTGCTGGCGGACGCAACAGCCCAGTGACTGTTGCTCCTTTGAAGGATGAGATTGTTAACCATATCGAAAAGAGAACTCCAAGTATGGAGCTCTGGCTTATGTTAGATCGCAGGGTATCATAGACTGGGTCATAGCACAAGCTTCTTCATTTCAAATTCCACTGTTTGAATCGCCAAAGCGATAGTGAAGCTATATTTCAGAGAACGGGCATATATCGGGATTGATTGCAGAACTGCACACAGGTTGTGAGAACCGCTAGCAGTAGGGCCGGGGATTTTCGGCTTGATGTCAGCTGAACTAACTATGGGCTGTCCGGATTATCGCATGAAGCAAAGTCGACGAGCAGCGAACCGGGAATGAGTGACTTCACCGCAGCAGAACGAAAATGCCGTCGGGATTGAGATGTTAGGCAGCCGAATTCTCCCAGGGATCGGCTCCGGTCGTGTGCAGTGTTCAGGGTTCGTCTTGAGTCAGAGCAGAGGGCACTAGACAACCTGAAATACGAGCAGACCATCACGACTCTCAAGCATCGACAGACTTCGCTCTTCAAGATTTCGACTACTCCTGCGGGTTCCAGAATTTACTCGTCCCTATATCAACTATGGAAATTGTCCAGTCCGGCCTGTTCGCATAGCTACCTAATACGCATCACCGCCGAGCCGACTTCGCCATGTCGAATATCCCCAAAGCGCGCAGGTCCAACGTGGTCGATCTCACGGTCATCCCCGACAAATGGGACTACTATCCGTGCATGGAGCGCTCATACGTGAAGTCCTGCACGTTCACGAATCTCTCTTCATCCACGCATATCCGCCACTCCCAGCTCAAGGATGTCAAACTACACTCTGAAAATGGGAAATGCAGCTACATCGAACACTGCAACCTCGCCGCCTGCACCATCTCAGACAGCTACCTCGGGCGATGTCAGCTGCGGGATTCGCGCGTGGAAGGCGTAGGGCACATGGAGCGTTCGACGGCGTCGAACTCGGAGCTCGTGGGTGCGGGGAATATCGAGCGTTCCACGTTCCGAGACAGTAAGGTGGGCGGGAGGACGACCGTGACGCGGAGCGAGATAAAGCAGTGTAGTCTTGGGGAGAGTAGCCGAGTAGAGAACAGCGTTCTGGATACGGTGTTTCTATGGAACAGCCAGGTGGACAAGGCTGTGCTGACCGGCTGCGACGTGAAGGACTGTAAGATGACCAAGACCAAACTGTCCGGGATGGTCCTGAGGTACGGTATCTGGAACGGGGGCGATCTTGTCGGGAGAACGAGCAGGGAGCATGAGGTGATTGCGATGCCGCTGGAAGAATGGAAAGCTCGCGAGAGTCTCGACGAAAAGGGCAAAGAACAAGCGCAGGAGGCCGACTCCGAAGACCACACAGCGGTAAGGCTGATAATATTGATTGTATTGGCATAAGCAGTCCAGCCATCCAGCTAACTATCCTGCAAGGCAACGCCATCACCTGTCTCCGATGTCCCAGCAAACGCAAAAGCCCCATTAACGCTCCATATCAACCCGTCTGCACCGCCGTCGTACGCATCGCTCCAGCAGCATGACGAAGACGACTCCCAGGCGAGGGTTTCGAGAGAATTCACGCCTCCAACGCCTTCATCGACCAGTTTTTCTGACGTGACCGAACTCGTGGACGACGAAATGGAAACGGTCGACCCCCGAAGCGCGGAAAAGGAGCGGCCGCCTCCACCATATCAGCCATAATTCACCCTGCAGCGAAGTGGCCGCAATACACACTTTATGTCTTGAGCGTTTTGACCTATCAGGGCGTTTGTTTTCTATCCACACCTACCGCATTTGCAAGGGAGTCAAGTCGATATTTTCTGGATGGTGAGTGCGGGCAAGGGCATGGCGGGATAGGCGTTTCTTGGGGGATGCCTATTATCAAAGGAATGGGTTAATGACACTCGGTGTACGAAGCACCCTCCATCTGCACTCTCCCAAAGACTTGTTCGCAGCGTTTGACGATCCAGCTGCATCGTGTAATCATAAAGTAACTACTCCGTACTGATAACAGACACATCCTCTCCACACCTCAACCCAGTCCACATCACCACAGCAATACGTGTGAGTATCAGGCCAACTCCAGTCTCGTCGCTGTCTGATGTAAATCGTTTAGTCATCTGCCAAGATCCACTAGTTAAATCCATCCAATGGAAATAGAGCCTATAAAAAGGCCCAGCAACGCACGCCATGATTGGGCAAATTACAAAACAACCAAGTTCCCTCAGTTCCCATTGGTGCAACACACTTGCGTTGGCTGTGGCTGACGGACCCACATTCCAAATTAAGCAGTGCACCGCCCCCTGTTTCAGCCCCGTCGAGGATGCCGCACTAAGCCCAAAGCAGCCGCGTGCTTGCTGTCTCAGCGATTTTTCAACCTCAACCGCTGTCCACGAGAGTCGCTCCTCGCAACCGTCTTTCATTCACGTCCCTTTGCGCACTCCCGATGGCTTGAGCCGTTTTGCTTTCCTTTGCCGTTGTGCTCGACCATCCGACTGCTCTGAGTGGGCCAGAGAGAGCGAACACCTGTCGTGGGTTTTAGTCTTGGCCAAGTCGTCATCGGCGGTCCAGCCGATCAGCGCTCCCAGCCTTGCTCATCAGGTCAACAACATCATCTTCCTTTGCTGCGAGAAGCTCGCTATATTACCCATTCCCTCTCGCTCCCTTCCCGCGTTCTCTCGTCGAACCGCTCGTTCCGCACCGCTCCCCCGAGTTGACCGCCCGTCGCCATGGCAGCCAACGAATACTACAACTCAAATAATCAACACTCATGGAACCATGGGAATGTCCCGAGCTCCCCTCAACCTTATTCAGATCCTTATGGCCCCCAACACAGTCAGTTTCCTTTAAATTCAGATCATGATATTTCAAGCGGTGGAGGGAAATACAATTCCAACGATTACGCAGATGATATCCCTCTGAAGCCGAATGCGTCGCAACCGGGACGACCGGAATGGAGCGATGTAGAGACGCATTATGCCCCAGGTCAATACCCACACTCCTCGCACTCGCCAGAAATATCTGCCGGTCCATCTAAAAGAAAACGACGAAGCCGCTTCAAAAAGATCCCCTGGGTTGTCTACATCACCTCTGCCATCCAAGTCGCTGTGTTTATTGCAGAGCTTGTGAAAATGGGTAAGCATTGCTTCATCGCCCATCCCTCCTCTCACCGGAGCTATACACATTCTAACCTAAACTGCTCATCGTCAAATAGGCCAACTTACCGGAACACCCATCATGATTCGACCACAGTTTAACCCCATGATCGGCCCTTCGCCATATGTCCAAATCAATATGGGAGCTAGGTTTGTAGCATGCATGCGAAACGTGAAAGGTGTTCAAGATGCTCCAGAGGTGATGCCCTGGCCTTGTCCTGATTCCCAATCCGATGATAGGGCAGACCCAAAAAATCAATGCACCCTCTCTCAGCTCTGCGGATTGGGTGGTGTACAGGACCCAAGAGCTGGCGGATCAATCGATGACAAGCCTGAGCCCAACCAGTGGTTTCGATTCATCATTCCAATATTTCTCCATGCCGGCCTTATCCACATCGGTGTCAATCTTTTGGCGCAAATGATTATCGGAGCAGACATGGAAAGAAACATCGGTTGGTGGAGATTCGCTATTGTGTACTATGCTAGCGGAATTTTTGGTTTCGTGTTTGGCGGCAATTTCGCGGCGCCTGGTATTGCCTCGACTGGAGCGTCGGGTTCCCTCTTCGGGATCCTGGCACTCTGCGTGCTCGAACTCTTATACAAATGGAATACCATCAGCCGACCGGTGACTTATCTTCTGACAATGATCCTTGCCGTCGTTATTTCCTTCGTTCTAGGCCTCCTGCCAGGCTTGGACAACTTTTCTCATATCGGCGGATTCTTGATGGGCTTGGTGCTTGGTGTCTGCTTGTTGCGTTCGCCCGATACGCTACGTGAGCGGATTGGCGTCTCTACCCCCTACCTTTCTGTGAATGGTGCTCCTTCTCGAGACGCGAAACAGTTCATCAGGCAGCCCATCGGATTCTTCAAAGGCCGTAAGCCCCTCTGGTGGGGATGGTGGCTTTTACGTGTCGGCGCTTTAGTTGGCATATTGGTTGCCTTCATCTTGCTCATCAACAATTTCTACAAATATCGATCAGAGTGCTCATGGTGTAAATATCTCTCTTGCCTGGTAGGTACCACCTTCTTCCCGTCACCACTTCCTTCCCACAACTGGTCAATGACCGTCTGAGGCTAACGATGTTCGAATGCAGCCGATTAAGAATTGGTGTGATGTAGGACTGATCAAGACCACTCCGGAACAAAGCCCAAATTCTCGCCGTGGTTTACTTGCCGCCACGTCAATGGGCCAGGCATGGCTTTAAGCTTGTGCCTGTTCCCCCCTCTATTTGATAAAGCAACCGCAACTTCTACCTTTCTCTGTTCATTATACTGATGACATAACGCAATTCTTCTTCGTCTCATATCCAATCTCATCTTGTCCTTTTCCTCCATTCCCCATAAAATTACCCCGCCTGTTTTGCTATCAATGCATTTTGCACCAGCTGTGTGGCGTTTTGAGCTGGGAGTGTGGAGTAAGGGAAGTATTGCATTACATTCACCGCATTTGGCATTGTACCGTTATATATTAGGGATATAGTATGGGCAAATACGTTGTTGTTATTTCTCCGACCGCATTGCAAACTTTGGGAAAGTTTGGGTGCTAAGGACGAATGTCTTGTACATAACATTGATTTATCTGGTATCCTACGGACAAAAAGATACCTCGAATAGATCTTTCGAAATCGCCCTGAATCCAAAAATTTCTATTATTTCCAAAGTATACGCAAACGCTCTAATCAGACGTAGTATATAATGCCCAGATTTACTGCTTAGGTACCTCCCATTCAATCTCCTCTCCCTGTCCCTCCACCCACGGCAAGCACGCATCCCACAACCTCTTGAATTCCCCATTCCCAATCGCCACAATCCTCTCCCAATCACCCAGGTCGTTCCTCAGGAACCATGCCATGAACGCCACAACGACCAAGTCCGCATAGCCCGCCTTGTCTCCCTCAAAGAACGGGCCTGATTTCTGCTTCCCCGGCTCACCACGCAACATTGTCGCAAGCGTGGACAGGGGTACAGCGAGGTCTTGCCAAACCCGCTCGAGCTCGTCTCCTGTCGCAGCGAGTTCGGCGAGCGGCTGGCCAAACAGCTCAGACCGGGTGCGGTTGAAGTATTCCTGGCCCGCGGGGTCAAGGTATTTAACCGTCTTTGGGAGAGCGATGCGCCTTTGCTTGACCATGATTTCCGACATGATGCTCAGCACAGCCATAGCGAGCGGGTAGCTTGCGGGTGTGGGGAAGAGCGAAGGGTGGTGCGGCGCCGGGAACGCGGATTCGAGGTGTAGAGCGATCGGGGTGCTGTCGTTCATGGCATAGTGTTGTGGATTCTGGGACCAAAGAGAGGGCTTATGGATTATGGCGGGGAGTGTGTACGGGAGATACTGGGGGACGATGGGGGGAACGGAGAGAGATTCAAGGATCGGGGCGATGTCGGGGTAGGAGATGAATGATTGGGTGTAGGGAATGCGCTTGAAATTGAGGACCAGGCGAGTGCGCAGCGTGTTAGGAGACCACGATTTGGAGGTTCCTGGACTCGTCCGTTAGCAGTTGTGCGGTGGATAGCGGGTGCGGGTATGATAGTTAACTACCTTCATTGGCGCTGGTGATGTCCAAGAAATGGACTTTGTCTTGACCTGCCATGACTGCTCAAATGCTTGACTGACGAGATGTCAGCTCAATGGATGTGTCAATGAGACGTGCCTGGAGGAGATATAAGATCGCAACGCCCTCCGTCACCAGCCGCCGATGACAAATCCACAGCAAGGCGGGGAATCTCCACAGCGTCAACCTGGCTTGTCTCGTTGTCCAGCGGACGTGAAAATCCTCAATCTCTTGCCTTCCATTGCGGACAGCTACGGCCAGTGAGGATGGCTCTGATCGGTGAGTCTTTGTCAGTAATCAGCTACATGGAGGATGGAGGCTTGTCCATCACCAAATCCACGGCGCCACTGCCGTCAGGGGCCTCCCCAACGTGATGCATGCCACAAAAGCAATACCAAAAGCATCCACCATTGACCTCCTCCGAGTTTCCGGAGCACCTCGAGACTAATCCATCAGTCTATCGAGTTTGCTTGATCGACAAGCACCCGACGTCTCTTCACGCTACGAGAATTAGAAGAGTCTTGCATGCGCTTTGGATATAAATACGGCTTGTTTGGCTGCTTTTTTAACCTCAGCCTCGCCCGGTCGAAATCGATTGCCACAAACTGCTGCGACTCTTCGTTCCACAGCATATTGGGCTCATAGAGGTCGTCGTGAATAACACCTGCTCTGCTCAGCGCTTTTGCGAGTTTCTTCTGGGCTCTGCGATAAGCCTTGCATTTTGCACTATCCTCGTCATTGAATCCTTCCAGCTCATGCAAGGGTTTCCCAGCCCAAGAAAGTAGTAAATAATGCACAACTTCGTCCAGGTTGTCCATAATAAAGGCATGCTCCAAGTCCACGGCTCCGAAGCAAATGGGAATCTGGTTTCCTTGCATCTTCTCCAAGAATGCGTATACTCGCGCTTCATGTTGAAGCAAATGAACTGCTTCGATAACAGTCCCTTTACCGACAAAAGTATAGCCATAGGGGAAAAGAGTCATTTTGAAAAGGGCACCTATTCTTCCACAGATACTTAACGGGACACACCCATCATCACGGTCATTATTTAGTTGCTTGTCAACAAGTTCCGCTACCTTGGACTTTGGAATCGGATGCCTGCCACAAGCGCTTTGATTTTTGTGGATCGAAAAGTTAGGGCAGTCTTTATCAAGCGGGGACTGGTTAGCTAAACCGGCCAGGCACGTTTGCGTGCAATAGAGAGCCAACGGCGATCGATGTCGCGAAGGAAGGGTTGATCGCTTGGTAGGGCGACGGGACGATGGTGATGATGGCGGAGAGGAGTGCATTATTGTACGCTTCAGGGACATTCCAGTCCCCTTTCTAGTAGGGTCATCCCCCTCGGACCCCTCAGTGGATGTATTCGGGTCAGTATTTTCTGTGCTATCGTGTTCATCAGCACAGCTTTGTTTCGCTCGTTGGCTAGTTGCTCTTGTCTCCGGCCGGCGATCAACCGTGTCTTCCACTGGGCTCGACGGGGCAAAACTTGATGCCGAAAATGAAGTATCTGGGGTTTCGTCCTCCTTGCGGAACTTTTCAAAGAGGAAATTCACATCAATCTCCCAGGTCCTTAGCGATTGTGCCGCCTGAGTTCGCCAGCTTTGTGCCCTTCGTTCTGAGCCGAGCGCTAACAGGCTGAGGGAGAGTAAGGAGGCTATTGCCGTCTTGGGGTGTGCAAAGTTATCCCCTGGGGTTTCAGCTTCTATATCATGCTTAGGCACCGTCAAATAGTAATACAGTGTGTTGGGATCTTCTGCTTTGATCTGGAGAAAAACAAGAGCTTCTCCCGTGCTCAAGCAGCCGTACTCAACGCCTTCCTTGATCATGTAGTCAAATGTTTGGGTAAGTGCTGCTCCCGCAATCTGCTTGTCGCGGTATATCTGTTTTTCTTTGGAATTCGTGGGAATCAGGTGAACCTGGACGATATCTTCCCAAAAGTCGGATACCTTAATGCAAGTTTTCAAGGCATCAGGAGTAATCTTGTGTGGGGCTTTGTATTCCATGATGTATAACAAGGAGTGGCCACCGTCATCCTTGCGGTAAACGCATAATTGATCAGATCTCGGCCTCCAACCGTTAGCTTCCCGTTCCTCTTCGGCCAAGAAGCTGGCGTGGTTCTCAAAAGAAAGGCCGCCTCCCAGGGCGGGCAGTCTGTCACCAGTCTCAAGTTGCAAGAGCCCGGACACCACATCTGTAACTTGTTCCTCAATGGCATACCGCTGATAGCCCATCAGATCCAGCTCGCTGCCCAGTTTCCTACGAGCAAAGAGTTCACCAAGTCCGGTGAGCTTTTCCAAGGATGGAAACCTGCGGATTGGATCTGAACTTGAAGGGTGCAGCACACTTTCAACAGTTTGTAATAGGCTGCTGCGAAGGGCAGGGAAGTCGTCCCACTGCTTCAAAAACAGGGGACAGAGACGGCCTTTTGGAGCTGTGGTGCCTTTCGTAGTCAATTTGATATCGTAGTTGACTTGGAGAGGAATGGTCATCAACTGGTGGCAATGCTTTAGAAAGTCGAGAAATGAGGTTGGGTTGAGCCTGCGTTCGGCTTCTAGTCGAAGTTCTCGCTCGTGCTCGAATAGAGCCTTATAATTCGGCTCCTCAGCCATCTTGAAAAGTTCATTCAAAAGAAGAACAAATAAAGCAAAGGATGAAAAACCAGAAGAAAGTTGTGGACATTTGAAGCGGATGGACGGGTGTATGTCAAGGTTGTTTCTGGAGTGAGAGCCGTTGCTGCCTAATCCCCCTTCACGGCCCCTGAACTGCACTGAATGTGACACTGCAGGAATGTGGCTTGAAAGGGACAAGATCTAGTTATGTGATGCCCAGCTTGTGAGATTGTTCCCTAGGAGCCGGGTTAGCTAGCTATCTACTTGGTTAACTCACTCAGTCAGAGACGATGCCACCTTTCCGATGCACCGCCCGTCCCTGGAGAGTTCTACAGCGCCAACCATGGCCGCCGTCTACAGTTGCAACGCCCCGTCTTGACCTTAGCCAGCCCATTGAAGAAGAGAAATCCCCCGTCTATCATCCAGACCGCTTTTACCCCATTCGTCTTGGTGATGTCCTCGACAATCGATACCAGATAGCTACTAAGCTGGGTGTTGGCACCAGCTCGACTGTTTGGATTGCCAGAGACCTTCATCAGTAAGTCCATCAAATCTACTGGAAGCTACTCTCATACTTACCGTTGGGCATAGATGGAGATGGCTGAAAGAGAAATATGTTGCAGTGAAAGTCAATGCTAGTGGTCATCATTCTCTTCAATCCAAGAAATCCTTTGACACTGAAGTACATTTTCTTCAATGTCTTGCCGCCACAAATCCTAAGCATGAAGGATACAAGTATGTGAGAAAATTGCTTGATTCCTTTCTGTTGCCTGGAAAATCAGGATCTCAAAATCATCAGTGTATTGTATTTGAGCCAATGCGTGAAGCTCTCTGGCTTTTTCAAAAACGGTTTATTCAAGATGTGATACCCCTAAGAATTTTCAAATGTCAGCTGCAAATGCTTCTGAAGGCTTTGGATTACCTGCATTCTGAGTGTCATCTTATACATACTGGTTTGTTCATAATATTCTTGCCTGCAATGTCTTGACTAACTCATGGCCATTAGACATAAAACCTGACAATATCATGGTAGAATTTAAAAGATCCAACATAGAACAGTAATGGAAGCATGGTTGCATCCACTTCCCCAAAAGCAATATGATGAGGGCCGTACAATCTATCTCTCTGCAAACAATTTTGGAAGGCTTGTCAGGGGTGCTGGATATGTGCAACTTTCAGATTTTGACTGTGCAGTAAAAGGAAATGGCAAAAACAATGGCGCCATCCAAGTGGATATCTACCGTGCTCCAGAGGTTATTCTTCAGGCTGGATACTCATACAGTGCTGATATATGGAATCTTGGTGTGATGGTGTGTCTGTTCCCTACCCTGCAGCTTTTCCTAACATATGCTGAATGTCCGGGCTATATAGCTGTGGGACTGGCTTGAAGGATCGCCACTCTTTACCGCTGTTGATACAAACCGTGGAAATGAATATGATGACATCAATCACCTTGCCCTGATTACGGCTCTCTTTGGACCGCCGCCGGACAATCTCCTCCGTCAGGGGGAGAGGACAGACTTTTTATATGATGGTAAAGGAAAGTGTCTCACGGTTAATGCTTTGGTCGGCGGCTGATTCTAAAAAAAATTTAGATTTGAAAGAGCCGTACATTAAACCCACACCTAACGAGTTCGGCTTTGAACAGTCCGTCAATCGCATATCCGGCGAGGAGAAGGAACAGTTTATCAAGTTTGCCAGGCGGATGATCAAATGGCAGCCCGATGAGCGAAGCACTGCTAAGGAACTGCTTAAAGATCCTTGGTTGGATGTGAAGCTGGCATAGGCCGGCGTGATTTTCACATGCCAGTGAATGGATTGATGGTAGGGACGCTCAGCAGGTCGTTGGATTTTCCTTCTTTCATTCAAACACCATCATGTACTGTTCCAATGAATCTCGTCTCTTGACAATGGAGTAGGTAGCACTCATCTACCAAGTTATCTGGGCTCATTGGCCGCTACGATGTACAATCAATAGGGCTAGCATCTCATGAAGTTTTCATGCTGCTATACTTGGTTCAAATCAAAAATTCTGGCTAGCTTGTGTATCCATTCTTATCAAATAAACCCAATTAAACCACATCTAAAATATTGTTGATACCGGCAGGAGAACGTATCTATTCCCCATAGATATCGAGAGAATGTTATTTCGCGCAAATGAATCTGGGGCGTAACTATCCTGTAGTTATGACGGATCGATGCTTATTCAAGTCTAGCAAACTAACTGTAGATGCCAGAATACTTTTTATATCATTGCGTATTTGTTGGAAGTCAGGCTAATACAACCCTCCATTGAAAAGGTTGCCAAATGGGAATTCTGTAATTACCGAGTCTAATCAACTTAACATATAAAATCCAATAAAACCGCACTCTTGTCCTAACTCTTATGTGATACAGTACATTTTGACACCAGCTTTTCACGCCAGGCGAAAAACGCTAACTTGATTTTGTCTAACATTTAAATCCGCCATATATTCCATCATTGTGTGCCTGCCTTCCACTGTTCTCTCCACTTTTGGGCCGGAAGAGTATTGGGAACTGGCTGACCGAAGCCACATCCGCCAAATTTCTCGAGAGCATCAATGGGTCCCAGGCAATGACCGTCACCGAATGCACAACAACCAGACGCACAGTCAGCATCGGACGAGCAGGCACCAGTGATGTATTGTTTTCCGGCACCGTTTCCCGGGCCATTGGTTGGGTTTGCTGGTACAGTTGAAGAGGCTGTCATCATCGTTGTTTGTGATGTTGGAATTGGGTCCTCGCCTGGTTTGTCTGTTGGAAGGTTCCCAGCCGTAGTTGTAGTCGTAGTAGGGGGGGAAGTAGTGGTGGTTTCAGGAGTCTCTGAGGAAGTAGTGGTAGTAGCTCCCGGGATCTCTGAGGAAGTGGGAGTTTCTCCAGGAGTCTCTGAGGAAGTAGTGGTAGCTCCAGGAGCCTCTGAGGACGTAGGAGTAGCTCCAGGAGTCTCCGAGGAAGTAGTAGTAGCTCCAGGAGTCTCTGAGGAAGTAGGAGTTTCTCCAGGAGTCTCTGAGGAAGTGGGAGTTTCTCCAGGAGTCTCTGAGGAAGTAGTAGTAGCTCCAGGGGTCTCTGAGGAAGTAGTAGCCGCAGGAGCTGTCGAAGTAGTTGGAGACGGTTCGGTTTCTTCGCGTTTACGCGGCTGAGGGCCGCCAAACCCGCAATTCTTGTTAAATGCCTGACTTCCTACAGGCGCGCATTTACCGAGATAGAAATCACAGCAGCCAGAGATGCAGTCTGTGTCCTTAGCACAGGAGAGAGGAGGCTGTGTCGGTTGAGCGGCGGTCAACAGGAGCGCTTGGATCCATGTCAGTCTTAGCATTCAAGAATCATCATGCATGAATAAACCCACAGTTAAATAGAATGAAACCAAAAGCAAGGCTTTTGCAGCTAAAAGTAGGCATTTTGATCGATCGGCAATTGATAGGTAGTGGTCAATCTTGTCAATGATACGGGAAGGCGATTGTAGCATGCAATGCTCTTGATAGAATCCTGTGTGTGCAGTTAAGTGATGAAAGCTTTGATCAATACAGCTTTCTTCATCCTTTTATATCAGTTCGCTGCCATCTGCTGGCCCATTGACTACACAGCCATGAGCACAAACCTGGTAGCATTGGCCGTGCTTCGGAAATTATGGTTGCCTGAGAAATATGAATGACGCTGCATTAGATTAATCTATATGACCGATGCGTCCGCGCGAGCAGTAGTATTTCTTTCCGCCACCACGAGGCGCATTGCGAGGTTATATTACGGGTCTAAGACTGGGAGCTTTGTGGGCGACATAAGGACGCACCGCGGCTTTCATGCCAGATCCGTTGGAAAAGGCCCCAGGTTGGGGGGGCTATGCAAGGGGCATTGATTGTTTTGGGAAAATGTGTCCGCTTAGAGCACGTTGGGTTGTCTCAGGGCCTCCGAGACAGCACACCGGCATTTTAAATAATAATTGTGACGAACAGGGCGACAGAGTGTCCTTGGGAGTGATGCCGTCTGTGATGTTCTAAGTCGGTTGAAGTCGAGTTGGAGAACGAAGATTACATAATAGACTAAATACTGACTAAGCATCTCTTGGCACATGCGTCAGCGGCGGCTGACTAAGCATTGGGCTGTGATGTCGTTTCATCTCAATCTCAAGACTTCGCTGGCTGTTTGAACGACGACGGGATAACTATCTTTGTATCTCAGTGTGATCTGCTCTACTGCATGCTATACCAATCGGTTTGTCAAACACGCACGCTATAAGCACCACAGGCCTGGGCTGTGATCCCCGTCCTTCAATCGGCTCCCTCATCGTCTGTCGCAATGTTTCGCAGCTTTGACCGCCGTGTCACTCTTTGAACATGGAGGCGTTTGCTTCTGCTGCATCGGAGTCTTCAATAATCCCGCGGAAACGCCGGTCAACACGTCTTTTGCGAAAATGCGAACGATTTATATGCAGCACCGCAAAATACTTCCCACTTGTGTTCGTCTATGCGGTTTCCACATGGGCCGTGTGGATACAGGCCACCGTGGGATTTTCATATGCTAAAAGTACTTGGATAGGTACGTCTTCGAATTCACAGGATTGGTTGTCTTTACCGTTTTTGACTTATCTGAGTAGCCCTAACTTGATGATGTAGGCAATACCAGCGCGATAGCGGGGATCTTCTTTTACGCCTGTTTAGCTGTCTCCTATACGGTCGCCGTTTTTACCGATCCCGGCTCACCCGCCAATGCTCCCATTACCCGATCAGGGAAAAGTAACCGACAGGATTATAGCCACCTGCCTACCACTGAGGTTGCGGCCTACAACGCGTTGACTGTAAATTCTTCAGGCGGGAAGAGGTACTGCAAGAAATGTCAGTGTGCTAAACCGGATAGAGCCCATCATTGCTCTACGTGCAAAAGGTGTGTCCTGAAAATGGACCACCATTGCCCTTGGCTGGCAACCTGTGTCGGTTTCTACAATTACAAGGCTTTCCTGTTGTTCTTGATTTATACTTGTATCTTCTGTTACATCTGTTTCGCGGTGTCAGCGACATGGGTATGGAAGGAGATGCTGACCGAAGCGCGTTACGCGGACCATGCTTTGCCAGTAAACGTCATCTTGCTAGCTATTATCTCCGGAGTTATTGCGTTGGTATTAACCGGGTTCACCGCCTGGCATATTAGTTTGGCAATCCGTGGCCTGACAACTATCGAGTGCCTCGAGAAGACGAGATATCTATCCCCGTTGAGGAAAACGCTCGACAACCAGCGGCGGCAGTTTGCTTCTTATGACGGGCATCGCGATACCGGCTTTAGCAACACTTTGCATAGCTATGGGCAGCAACTAGTTGATATGCATGCAAATGCTATACCCGGTGTTACTCGGGAGGAGGAAGGGGAGGAGCGCCCTTCTCCAACTGTCACACGTCCATTCGACACGCACCATTTAGCTGATGCATATAATCCCAACGAGCACGCTGATAACTACCGAACACCTGCACAACAGTCTCTTTACCGATCTTTTGGAGAGCTAGAACGGGATCGGGAGCGAGATAGGTACGAGGAATATTTAGATGAACGGGATTCGGAGAAATTCCCAAACGCATTCGACCTTGGTTGGCGGCGGAATCTGACCCACCTATTCGGCCCAAACCCACTCCTTTGGGCGCTCCCTATTTGTAGCACCATTGGAGACGGCTGGCATTGGGAACCAAGCTTCAAGTGGCTGGAAGCGCGGCGTGATATTGAGCGTCAACGCTTGAAACGATGGGAACAGTCGCAAGGGCAAGGGCAGCAACCAGTGCAAGTTCATTATCACCCACAACGACAGTCAGACCAACTCTGGCGTGATGGATATCCAGTCAATGAGGATTCGAGCGCCGCCCGGTTCTACGATGGCCCGGGCGAAGTGCATCACTCTCCTGCTGGAGTTTCCATGAGGACTCTCCCGCGGCCGTCTCGGCGTCAAAGGCCCGCTGACGAGGACAGCGATGCGAATGTTTCCTCAGATCGATATAGCACGAGTTCTGATGAAGAACGAGGCTTGCAAAATCCAAAGCACAGCAGCGGGTCAAGACCCGCTGGGGAGCGGGAAGATGGGTGGCGTGATTGGGATTGAATGTTTGGCGTTTGAACAGGACGGAGGTGCTATTATCGGTTCGGGCATCATTCTTACGCTTGTTTTTGGGAGTATACCACAGGGACCAGCGGGTTGGTGTTGTTGGTTGGGATTTGTAAGACTATACGGAGTATTAGATGCAGGATTGTAGTTGTATCGGCCCTTCGCCGAAGTTAGAATAGTAATATTGAATACACTCGGGTCGATTTTAAAAACATATCCGCGAAAAGATCGCCATTTGTTAGAGTGGGATCTGGTTGGCCATTTATACATGAAACTGACAAAGTGTTCTTTGGGCTCTTGGTCAACATCGTCAGTGCACAGAGAGCTTGTCTCTAACAACACCACAATAGTTGAACGAGCCTAATGATCCTACACCATTCCAATGCCAGTTTAATCAGCCTATTTTCCAAATAACCCTTTTTGCATACCACTGCCGACGCTCCCTCCTGCCGCAACCATGGCAGCCCCCGGCCCCACCCTGCGCCGCCTCGTGAAGGAAGCCCAAGAGCTGTCCGAATCCTCTCCCTCCCCATCTCCCTACTTTCACGCCCACCCCATTTCCGACTCCAACCTCTTCGATTGGCACTTCACGCTCGCCGGACCTCCCGAACCCTCTCCCTACGCCAACGGCATATACCACGGCCGCATCATCCTCTCCCCTCAGTACCCGCTCCGTCCACCGTCGTTCCGCTTCCTCACGCCCTCCGGCCGGTTTGAGGTTAACCGCGAGATATGCCTGAGCATCAGCGGCCATCATGACGAGACGTGGCAGCCTGCGTGGGGGATCCGGACGGCGTTGACTGCGATTCGGAGCTTTATGGATGGGGACCCTAGGGGGCAGGTTGGCGGGGTGGAGGCGAAAGAGGAAGTGCGGAGGGATTGGGCGCGGAGGAGTCGGGAGTGGAGATGTGATGTGTGTCCTGGGAGGAAGACGAATGAGGAGATTTTGAAAGAGTGGTGGGAGGTCTGTAAGAGTAAAGGAGTCGCGGTGGAGGATCAGGAGGATAGGGCGGTGCAAGGCGACAAGGTACCGGAGGGATTAAAGGCGAGCTATAAAGATGAGAAAGCGAAGAAGACGGATACTGAGGCTCAGAGTGAAAAGGGCATATCGTCTTCTCAGAAGTCGCAACCGCAGAGTCAAGAGACTGAAAGAGGTTCGAATATCGCTTCTGAATCTGTACGAGCGCCTGTTACACCCTCAGCCCATGCTTCGATGGGTCCGGCTCAGTCTACTCCCGTTTCATTTCCAGCAGCGAAGCGGACGCAAGTCCAAACATCTCAGACGCAACCGGCTACAACAACCGCTTCTACCGCTAGCAGAGCAACGCAAACCACGGCCGATCCGTGGCTGGATAGAGCCATCCTTGGTGTGATAATGGCTCTGGTGCTGATGGTCTTGAAGAAGATATTTTACGCTAATTCATCGGAAGAACATCTATAGAGAGCATCAATTAATGCTCATCAGGTATTTCTATCCCTTTCCGGGTTCCAAGCTCTTCAAGAAACAGTGATAGCTCTGTGCCTGTACTGATCCGAAGACTCTGACACGTCTAAGCTTCCTGAGTTGGGAGCCGCTATTAAGATCAAGGGATCCTCTGTTGCTATTATCATTGTATGCAACTGACGTTATATTGAGCTGGATCCTGGACGGAGTTCGTCTTGTACTATTATGATGGAAAACCTTGGTTACGCCGTGATAGTTTTTAAAATGCCGGACATGCTCAGCAAGGGAAACGGGCAGTGGCTATAGCGGAAGGAGAGTAAACACAATTGAGGTTTACCTAGCCGAACGGGGTTTTGGGGTCTCCAGAGCACCCAGAAAGGCAGAGGGCCCAGGTAGTTTTGTTGATACAATGAATATATTCAACGCAGCCAAAGTGTTTTATGGAGTGCCACACAAATTGAGAAAACAGTGATAGAAAAGTTAATTTTCCAAGAAACCGGTGGCTGGGTGTCTTGAACCGTTGATTCTTGCAGAGGAAATTTGCTGAGGCGGTCCCTTTTCATCTGACTTTATCCAGTATTCTGGCGTTTCGTCCTCTGCAGGCTCTTCATAGTCAACACATTCATCACTGGCAACAGCTTCATTATACCTTTGCAAGTCCTCAATTTTAGAGCGAACATAAGGCTCTCGGTTGCCGTGAAGACCTGTTTCATACGTAGTCCTTGCGACCCTCTCTGTAATTGAGGCTTTCCCATAGACATAGTTATCAAGCAGGTTCCAATAGAGAGGGTCGAGGCTCCAGCCGTTTCTGTTGAGCTGTTCTTTCAAGTGGGTGGAATGCAACTCAGCCATAGTCATGAAGTAATCAAGGGATGATGAGAACGTATTTGACAGCACTAGATTCTCTGCCAGCCCCCCGTACCTGATAAACTCATTCATCCCAAGCGTCACTGGAGGGCGTTGTGCTCGCCACGAGTTTGAAGTATCGAAATCTGGAGCGCCAATCTTGTCCCAGTCCACAGACCATAATTCAAGTAGCACCTTTGAGATCTCGCTGTATAGAGTCTTGAGCGTATCTTCGCTAATATCAGGATCCAAAACATCGCTTTCCTTCTCGTCCGTGGTAGTGTCTTTCTTCATCAAATCTTTCATTCTCACACCTTCAATCAGGGCATGATGATAAATGGCCCGAGGCCTGTTGGGTTATCCTCAGCGGTTCCATGAGCGATGACCTCCGGTACCGGGATAGATGTATGCTGTCGAAGGAAGTTCATCAGGGCGACCTCGTTTCGGACCTTGTCTTCGGGGAGCACTGATTTCCCAGGAATAGGGAACCGGATTAGCCAGTCGGGCTTGCCGTCCTCCCAGTGAAGCCGAAGAGAAAAGTTGAATGAGCCGCAGTGGTGCGAGACATAGTAGCAGGCTTCGTCTTGCCTGAATGCTCCCGCAAGGTCACAGACCGCAGGGACGGATTTGCTGAGCAGGTTTGCCCAGTCCTCCACCAGACGCTCACGTTTCGCGTCAAAACGAGTGTCAAAGCGCATGTTGCTCTAAATTAGATACGATAAGCAGCCGGCTCATGTCTCAAGCCTGTTCGAGTTGAGTGAATGATAATCATAACTCGCTGCCAGGGAGGTCAACGCGCCAAGCATAGGGGCTTGGCAGGAAGCCATCACTATTTGATTGCTTTCTATATCTTTTTCAGATTCGATAGTGGTCGAGAACCGACTGAGACTTGCCTTTTATGCGTAGAGATTCGCAGGCGAAGTAAACACTGGAAAATCTATTCAAATTCACAACTAAGGCGGAGACACCTCAAGCAACTAAGGGTACAAAAACGGTCATTTTGAGCAAACGTACCTCGTACATACAGCATCCACGAATATAGTTAATCGAAGGAAAACATCCCAAGGAAAATGAGCACCAGCTTCATCAGTCAATGCTTCCTTTAGAGATTTGGGAAACTAGTGATCATTGTCTTCACTGTGAAATTGCAGTGAACAGTGTGAGATAAACCATGAATGTGGCGAGGAAGGAAGGAGATCAAACGAAAACATTCTTTTTGTGCGAAATAAAAAAAGAAAAAGAAAAGAAACTCCTCACTCCTGATTGCTCCCTAACCGAGAATTTTCAGGAATTTCGAGATAGAGAACAAAGGGGGGAATAAGGAGAAATCCCATCAAGTAAGAGACCCTTTGAAGGGAAAAAAGTAAACAAGTCTTCCGTTTTTCCTCCTAGCTACGGTGGCATTAAAACATTTCCGCGGTTCGAAGCTCGTATCACACATGCAAATTGGCACATTCCATCAAAGATTTAAAGGGAAGGGGTCGGGAAGGAAGAATATTGACTGTTGGTGGACGGTCCAGAAATCACCGATTTCAGGGAACGATACAAACGCTGGGAACTCGCACAACTGATGTTTGCGGGGGGGGAGGTGTAAGCGATTAGGGGCGGAGAATTGCAAGAGGGCGATTGGGGATACCCATACTGTCAGAGACTGGCGCTAAATAACAAAGACGCTTTTCTGCTGGCGCACAAGGAATAACCCGAAGTTAAAAATGAGCCCGAATCTTTGGCGTGACAAACTTTGTCAGTTAAAACCTTTAAGCGGCATTGCGATAACCTCCACGGCGACCGCCTCGGGTTTTCGAACCGACAGTGCTCCAGCCTTCCTCGTCCTCGACAGGAGTGCTTGGCTGCTGTGGTGCTGCCTTGGGTGCGCCGCGACCTCGGGGGCCCTGCTGGCCATGCCCTGAACCGCGTCTGCCTCCGCCTGTTCTCCAGTTGCTGTTTGCTCTACTGGCAGGCTGTGGCCGCGTCACATCCTTAGGAGCCTGGGGCTTTTCTTCTGTGGGAGTCGGAGCGCCCTCTTGAGTAGCGCCTGCAACCTCCCCATTTCCGTTCTCTTCCATTCGCTGAAGAATTTCAAAATTTGCACCTTGGGCCACATCAGAAGCACCCTCCTTCGGGCCATCGGCGTTTGCGGCACTGGCGGCAGCAGCTGCTTCCTTTGCTTTTTGTTTAGCCAACTCCTGCTCCTTAGCAATTCTCTCCTGTTCTTCTTTCTCGGCTTTAGCCTTTTCTTCGCTTTCCTTCTTCTTCTGCAGCCGCCTCTCTTCAATTTCTTTTTCTTTGGCGGCTGTATCAATCGGGCGAGCGCCGCCGAAAATGCTGGATTTAGGCTCACCAGTAGATGGAGACTTTACTTCACTGTCAGGAACCGTTCTCTTTTGAAGATTGAGCTTCGGTCTCATAGCCAGAGCCGGCCCTGTTGGAGCAACGGGGGAGGCTGGAGAGGCTTGTACAGCAGCTGGGGCTGGGGTTGGGGCTGGAGGCTGTGCAGGTTGGTCGGGTCGCATACGCGCTCTCCACTGGTTGTCGAGTTCGGGAGCCGTAGGAGCTCTTTCTGGGGGTGGACGTTCCTGGAATTCACGCCGAGGAGGCCTTGAGCCATCTTGTGAGCGACCTTCACCCCATGCAGGGGACGCTCGGCGGATCTGTGGACCTTCTTTGCTTCGGGGACGACCGCCTTCTCTGCCAGCTGGTGGGGCTGGTGGGAGAGGACCTTTACGTTCCCAGGAAGAGAAATCCCTGATTTTGCCATCTGCAGGTTCGTATGGGCGGCGGCCAGCGCGTTCACTTCCGGCATCAGACATTGCGTCAAAGCCTCGGGATGCATACCCTGGACGATCCGAGCCCCTTCGTTGGGGAAGGTCAGGCAGTGGGCCTTTTCGAGACCAGTCGCTCAGGTCTCTGGACTCATGACGGTCCTTGGCTAGGAACAGTGTTAGCCCCCAATCCTCATGAAATCTAAATCCTTGAGTACGCACGAGGTTCTGCAACGCTGACTCTAATATTTCTCCCTTGGAGGGAAGTTCCTTGGAACGTGAGTGCTTTCTTAAGCCCATCGAGAGTGGCAAATTCAACATAGCCAAATCCTTTTGGGGCCCGAGTCAACTTGTCTTCCACGATGCGAACGTTGGTCACTTCGCATGATGCGAATAGTTCGGCGATATCGGCTTGGGTAGCATCAAAAGACATGTTTCCAATATGTGCAGTATAAGGGGGTTGGGTAGGGAGGGGAAGTTCCTCTCGAATCGAGTACCCACGCTCTATCCAGTGTTAGCGCAGCCCATGTCTACGGAGCGTTACCCGTACCATCACGTTCATGTCCAAATGACGCCGGCGCACCACCATAAGTACGACGTTCGCCACCGTAGCCTGTGCGGGACTCGCTAGATGCTAGTCTACGTTAAATACTGTGCCGTATTCCTATGGACTTTGAACTTTGCGTACCACCTAAACAAAGTAGAATTGTTAGCACTGAACGAGAAAGGTAGCGTGATCGGGTGAGAAAGAACCTACTTGGAAGAGGAAGGTCATCCATCTCATCGGCCCAAGAGCCAAAATCTACCGGGTGTCAGTGCTAAGAACGGTTTTGTCTGTCGTATATCACTCACTCTCATCCGCCAAGAAGGCCCCGACGGACATCTTCTGGGCTTTGGATTTAGCGGGCGCTATGCGTTCCAAGTTAGCTACTATTCAGGTTCCAGGGAGCCATGCCACAATGAGGGCTTGCGGGGCGGAAGCGACTGCGAAAGGTAACGCACCCATGATTGCAATTGATGGTCACACGAAACGCGCTATAGCTCCGCGCGTTTCTAGTCGAGTCGATAAGGGCTGAAAGACAGGTAATCTTTCAGCGAACGCGATGTTGGAAAGCGTGACGGCGCCTGTATGATCAAGCGACGGGTAGGGTTGACGTTCGTGGTGGTGTGGAAATTGTGTCTTTGGAATTTTGGGAGGACAAATTTTAGTTGATGACGCTAACGCGGAAATTTACGCTATTATTAAGGCTAGGGCGGGCGGCAGGAGCCAGTCCGGCAGCTCTGCACACCTCGATTTCCCGGTAGCAACGGCGTGGATCGGCTAATAGTTGCAGTGAATGTCTAGCCGTAGCCTTCAATCCATAGTTCCACTCCAATGCTGCAACTTTGATATCTCCAGATCGACTCTTGTGGAAGTCCTTCGGGCGGCAGTGGCGGCGCTGTGATTGGCCCGTAGCCGCGAATCGAGCGCGGTTAAGCTGACTAAGCTCCTCTCTCCTCTTTTGCTGGCTGGGGGAACGATGGACTCGAGTCTGCAGCAAAGCCTGTGTAGACAGTCCAATGCCGAGTCAATGCCATTCTAAATGTCTGTAGACAGCGAAAACTATGGGTGACACCAGCAGCCATGCATCCCATCCCTCTTCATCGCTGATTCCAGCCGTCAAAATTGGTGCTCTGAGCGGTTAGTAACCTCTGAGCTTGATTTTTCTATCTCGATAGCTAACAAGATGCAGGGACCGCTGGCCTTTTGTATGGCGCTACCTCTGGTGTTCTGAAATTGAATCGCCATCCTGTGATCCATTCCATCTCACATGGCATTCATTGGTTCGCGTTTGGGACCTCCTTCTGGTGTACGTTCCGTTCCGACCGGGGATTCCGATTGTGTTTGTTTCGCTCACAAAGACTTAGGGGTTCGAAGCAACATTCTTAGGATCCAGTTCCAGGAGAGCCCAACTTCAAACCAGCGCGCCTATGCAAGTGCAGTCGCGGGAGGATTGTCGGGCGGTGCAGTCACTTGGTCTATTCGTAAGTAGCAGTTGGTAGATGTCTCCTATCCGGTCCCATCGTCTGATATCGTAATTCACAGACAGGCGCTTTGTTCCCGGGATGGTTGCTTTCTCCCTTCTCGGCTACGTGGGCCAGCTGTCGTACAATATGGTCGATGGCTGGCATACGCAGCGAGTAACCCAGCCGAAGACGCCATTAGTAGAGCGCATTGTCGAATCAAAATGGATACCTATCAAATCTCTGTCGGATGAAAAGTACAAGGAGCTGTTGAACGAGAAATTGCTGGGCGTGGAAGTAGAAATTGCTTTGATTGATGATCGTATCAAGGAGCTTCGTGAATCTTAAGGACCTGAAAACAACTCTTGAGCAGAAAGCACCTGGGCCTTGGCTAAGTACCGATATATAATTTTTGCATTTCTTGCAGTGCATTCTGCATGCCAACAGCTGGTGGTCGTTTTGGGCAATCCCGTGTGATTTGCGCATCTGTAACTGTTTAGCACAAGAACTCCGGATCAAAGCTCTGGAGCCATTAGCCATTAAATGTAAAGAATCCTCCGTAGAGAGCCTCCGTCACTTGACCCTTAAGAGCTGCCATTGGGATGCTGCCGAGAAATGCAATTCATTTTCCACATCATCCCGGAAAGGCCATTTCATGATAGAGCTTCGTATTGCATGGCATAAAAAGCCTGATCAAGCCTATAATTAGTGCTGGAGCAGGGTTGTGACAAGAGACTGAAACTTTATTTAGTTGGTCAAACTTGGGCGTCGTCCGTTTGTTCCAGAATGTAATTAAAATGTTCTGGCACAGGGCTTCTGCAGAATGCATATGCAGCCCATTGATCTGCACGGGAGGACAAAAGCAAGAAGATCGCAGCTTGCTCCTGAAGCTCGTCTCGACAAGCTCGCGATATCAGCTCCTGAGTCAGCAGAGTCCGGCAGCCCGGATGCGATCATCCCGGCTAGCACGGCGCCAAGAGCCCTGGAGTCCGCTATCTGGCCCCTTGGCCCAGGACCTCCCCAGAGAATCTCATCCTTTTTGCGGATGCACGCACGCGGAACTGGAACTTCCCTTCTCCTTCAAGATTCCTCTCTGGCTCGACCTATGGACGGACGACGGTCTCGAGAATGAAATCTCGCCGTCTTCTAGCTCCCCGTGTGATCTGTCGAGCTGCTGGTACACACTGACTCCTGCTCCTTTCCACTGCGCTTTGAACCCTCTGCGACTCCGTTGGGAAGCAAAGGAGCTCCGCTGCAGTTTAGTTGTATCCGAAGATTCTTACTGATGGCGGAAACTTTTAGGCTCGAGGCGCATTTCGTAACATCGAGGCCATGCTCCTCTCGGCTTAACGAATGGGTTAACCCCTTCCTCACGCGATCGAGCCCTCGCGAGTCGACATGGCTGTCTCTCTAAGCCCGACGTCCGTGTTCGTGACGATCCTCCTCCTCTACATATCCACCTTTGTATTCTTCGCCATAGTTCGATTCGCCACTGGGATCTCGATTCAGCGCATCGGTTATTTCTCTCTACGCCGCATTGCTTATTCTCCGAGAGAAGGGATTCACGTCAGTATTCGCGGCCTCGGGATATCCATACACTGGCCTACATTTGCGCAGCCAACTTATGTCAGTTTGCGAATCAAAGAACTCTCAGTAACTGTTGACCCGAAAGTCTTGCACGGCGGAGACAAAACCCAAACCATCCCAGCCGATGAAGGGCCCAATGCCAAGTTCCTGGACGATGGCGACTCCTCTGGAGAAAAATTCACTCGGCCCTCAAAGCAGCATCGGGACAACGGAGCTATAATCAATAAGACATGGAAAACCCTGACAAAAGCGAAAGATGTAATAAAACGGTTGCATAGAAGGATACATTTGTTGTCGTTGGTCGATGTTACAGCTACTGATACCACATTACGGATTCTCAAGGTTGGGGAAATCGGTGTTGGAAGTTTTGCGGTGGCTGTTGACACCAGACGAAATGTGATGGAACGTGGGAGATTATTCAGACACAAGAAGGACCCTTCCGGCGACCAGCTGCCAGCAGAATGGATGATCAATGTTAAAAATGTGCTTCTTGCGCTGGAGAGTCAGGAACCAGAAGAAATTGTGGACAATTTGGGCCTCAATATCCATGGCCTGCTCCACAAGGACGTGGAAGGTCTGAGGGACGTTTCAGTCTCAGTTAAAGTAGGAAGGCTACATGTCCCGTATGACAACCTACTCTCTTTATCAAGTCGGATATCAGGGGCACAAACGGCATCGCAACAGAATACATTCAACAGTGGGGACAAAGGTGTATCGTTTACTGATATCGTCGAAGAGTTGGATCACCCCGGGACCCACGAAGGGGCAGTTGTCGACACAGTGGCCGAATCTCGCCAGTTTCTAGGCTCTCTACTCCGTGGGATACAAGAAATTCAAGTTGCACTAAGTTTCTTCCGCGTTTCCCGTGTGGTACAGCGGCTCCCCGAAGCGAAAAAGCCTCAATTTCTGAACATTGTTACCCACGAGGTCGGCATTGATTTTCACCGAATGGACCCTAACGAACCAGCCCACCGTATGTACTTCCAAAAGAATGATATCGCGCATCAGGCTCTCGTAGCTGCGATATCGTCGTCTGTGTCGCTAGATGATAACACGAACGATCATGACAAAATTATGTACATCCCAATGGCCACCGCAACAGTCAAAACGACATTACCGGCCAAAACTGTCTCTCTTTCAGAAAGCCATGATGCGGCTGAACGCAACACAAATGTTCTTTTTGCCAATTTTGTTGTCACTTCGCCGTCTGTGGATTTGGAGCCTGGGAAGGTTGCTCAAATAATTGGCCTGCTGCAGCGGAGGAACGCAACTCGTCGGACGAAAAAGAAAAGCAAACACCTTTTGATCTCTCGTCTTCTACCCAAAGCAACAATCAAATTATCCATCCAGGAACCCGTACTTCGATTCGTGCTTCCAGCGTCGACGGCTTCCGAACAGCAAGATTATAACCTCCTCGTCTCCTCGATATCCTCCATATCATTGGACATTGAGTCCTCTCATTCGGCAGAAGAAGGAGTCCAATATTCCTTAGCCTCAGTTTATAGAGTTGCATCTCATGTGCTCTATTACCAGATGGCGTCAGGGGCCAAACATCACCTAATGTCTACCGAGTCCCTGGAGCTTAAAACTCATTTGAATGCAACGACAGAACTTTGTGTTGTGGCTTCCGGGAATTTGAATACTTTTTCCGTTCACCTTGTGAGCGGTGAGGTTACCCAAGGCGTTCATCAGGTAGTTGAACAGTTTCATGACCATGTTCAACCGACCAAATTACCGCCCTCCATGAATCCGAATTCTCCCAGTATCCTGAGGCGCCTTCCACCGTGGCTACTCCAATTTCAATTCGAAATATTAGGCCTCGCTGTCGAAGTTGCTGGAACAGATGATACAATTCAACCGGCAACCCGCGGTATTGTCTTGCAACTTGGTGGCTGCTCTGCCCATTACCAAGCACAAAAAGCAGAACCCAACAAAAGGGTTGCGCGTCGACGAACCCCAAGTCATTCTGCTATGTCAGATGATCCGACCTTCAGATTCGCATCTTCATCGCCCTCACGTAAGTCCTATACTGGCCCTGCAGATGGTAGACGCCTTGCAATCCATGTGCGAGGCCTTGAAGGCTTTGTCATAGAGTCTGCAGATTTCATGGAAACGGAGTCCTTTTTTGTCTATTCCACGGTTTGAGGTTGCCCTCAGCACTACGAGTGACCTGCAAGGGCCGACATTCCATATTACCTCTATTGTGCACGAAACCTTTCTAAAGCATTCACTTTATCGATATACGCCCTTCGGATCGCCTTTACCGTGATACAAAGATGCCTTTCCTTAAACAGTCACCTAAGAAGGGATCCTTCAATGGGGGTGGGAAGCAAAAGCTCCCAATCGTCACCTCCTAGCCCAGCCCTTCCTAAAGCTGAGCTAGTCACCCTTGACTTCAAGGCCCCTCTGATTGAAATTAAACTTGTAATGCCTATGGACCCTGCGATGATGGTGCAAATTTATGGTTTGGCTGCTGGCCGCCATAGATGGTCGCCTCCCTTCATACGTGCACATCTTGTCCGCCTTCATGCCGAAGCGCCAAAACTAAAAGGCGTATGGGCGCGGATCATCAGTGTAAAGAGCATGCGTGTTGGATTTAGAGAAAGTCGTTCTAAGCAGGCTGAGTCGATTACGGACGCCAAGGGGTACGACATATCCACTGATTTTATTCGTCTCGCTGTCCCGCATCATATGATCATGCATCGCATTTTCGATAATTTCGTGAATACCACCAAAGCTATTCAACAGCTAAATCATCGGTTCAAAACCAGAACAAATGAATATGTTCTAGAAAAGCACCCCGAAGGCCCAAAGCATGTCCCTAGGATTTCGTTGCGCAGTAAAGCACTTTTATTCGAATTGGAAGACGACGCCTTTGAATGGAAACTGTCGACCATATATCGACTGGGTTTATTGGAGCAGAAACAGCGCTTGACGCGCGATGAGGCACATCGGATGAAAGTCAAAAAGGTTGAAGCGTGCCAGCAGCGCATTGCAACTTCCCGGTTGCGTACTCATTCAGCACATCCAAGCTCTCAAAAGTCTCCGGCTTTATCTCGCAATAGTGGGGAAACCCAGCGAAGCAAAAGTGTCGATCGCCATGAACGTTCGCGTTCGACATCCAGGGGTAGACGTGCTAAGCGGAAAGTAAGATATGACCCTGACGCTATTACGAGCTTTTCGGATTGCTGTAAGGTTGCTTTGCATGACGCCTGGACCAGCTTACAGGAGCATAATGCGCATTCTTGGAGGACCAGAATTGATAGCTCCATACGTTTCCAAAATACAGCAATCAAGGAGATACGGGCCCTCTTCGCGGGCGCCGATGAGCCTCCAGAAGGGTTCCAGGACGATGAGACTATACTAGTGGTGCCTAATCGGCCCGGGTTACTTGCTGTCACTATAAGTGATGTGCACCTTGTTCTTGACAAACCTTCTTTCCCTTTGAGTTCTTACGCCGAATACATCCATAAAATTGGCAAAGGAATGCCTTTGGATACGAAATACTCCCTTTTAATTCCCATGAGTGTCCATTTAGATATGGGAGAAGCAAGGGCAAACCTTAGGGACTACCCTCTCGATTTAATACATATCCCTGCACTGCGTCCCGGCCAGCCGACTCGTCTACCATGTTGGTCGGTGCACGGAGACTTTGTAATTGCAGAAGAGTTTCGTGACTACGAATCGTCCCGACGCGTGATGGTCAATATCGTTCCACCAACTGTAACACCTGATGGGGTTTCTCATCCTGGGTTTTCAATCGACGTACGCCGAACCGTGTCGCCTGTCAAAACATATTCTGACCCCAAAATTGAGATCAATACAAACCTTCCGACTAGCATATCATGGGGAATGTCCTATCAACCTGTCATCCAAGATATGATGAAGATAATCGAAGGGTTCACTAAACCGGAGATTGACCCGTCTGAACGTGTTGGGTTTTGGGATAAAATAAGGCTTAGCTTCCATTCCAGAATTAACGTGATGTGGAAAGGGGACGGAGATGTTCACCTCCGACTCAAAGGTAAGTGCAGTTTCAGATCAGGGTTTGTTAACCGGCTAACTGTCTTGCTAGGTTCTCGTGACCCTTACGTGGTTACAGGCTTTGGTGCTGGGTTTGTTATGTGCTGGCGTAAAGATGTGCAATGGGAGATACACACGCGAGATGACCCCAAGGAGTTTATGACCGTTACAAGCGGAGAGTATGTGCTTGCAGTTCCCGACTATAGCCACCATGCGCGACATTCCTACGAGTTGCCCATGTCAGACAGCGGGAGCCTATCGTCTAAAAGCAGTATGAGGCACGACCCTACATTTAAGAAGGTTGTAATGAAACTCTCGGGCAACGTGAGATGGCTTGCAGGTTTGGTCTTCGAGCGAACCGTTCACGGCACGGAAGAGCGTTCGTTCGAGTTTAGGCCCCATTATGACGTCGTCCTAAAGAATCCGAAGTATCTCAGCGGAGAGAAACGAAAGGTATTTGTTCAATCAATAATTTCCAGGCGAAGAGATTTTAATTCAAGCCTGGTTAGGACTACGATGCATATCGCGGTTTTCGCAGCAATCATATCCATCTTTCGGTTGCTGTCGTGGCGCCTGTTTCGCGAGTTTGGTCGGTAACAAATCGTGAACCGTCCACGAGCTACAATACCGTTCACCTAAGCCCTAGATTCTTTACTCACTTTTTCAACTGGTGGTCCTTGTTCTCAGGAGTAATGTCCTTGCCTGTTCGCCAGGGGCCTCTGTGGCCGGGTCTAACAAAGACTAGCAAGAAGTTCAGTCGTCATCTTGGAACGGTCAAATATAACCTATTCCTTTCTCCTTTATTCATCTCCCACATTTACAAACACAAAGAGGCCGAAGATTACAACAAAACTACCGTTTTTGCCACAGGGATCAAAGCTCGACTCGATAGCTTCATGCTTGATCTCCACCAGCGCCGAGAACAGGTCAAAACGCAGGTGAAGGGACGATTGAAGCAAACGAAGGCGAGCACGATGAGGATCAATCGTGCGCAGCTTGATTTCATATCCGCAGATTTCCGAGCTGTGTCAGCTAGTATTGGTGGCACCAATCCTGAAGATATTCAACGGGCCAGAGACGATATCATATCGACATTCCAAGAACCTGTCGCACCTGCTGACCTTTCTCGCTTTACTATTCCTGACCATGACTTAAACTGGGTTGATATGGACGACTTCGTTGAACTTGACTGGATATTACCCTCGGAGTCGAATCCTAAGACCCAGATACTTCCTCTTGCATATTCTCCGCGCTTTTCGTATCTCAGACAGACAGATCATCATGAAGTTGGACCCGATGAGACAGGGTATAGTCATTTTGGTGATGAGCCTACACACTACTGCGTCATGACCCAGGAAAACGATCCACGAACAGTTCAAATAGATCTGATTAAAGAACGTCTTCATGTGCTTGATGCGCAAATCGACTCTCATGCACGCTTGGTTGGCGAACACGAACTTCAACTTGTCCGTGAAGGAACGGTGGATGAAGCCAGTCGCAGTCAATACGAGTTGTTCCTCAAACAAGGCGAATCACTTCGTACGCGGAGGGAGTTCCTCCAGGAAGGACTTCTGCGACTTACACAACAGATTTCGACAACCACAGGCGTCAGTGAATCAGATAGCAAATGCCCCTCGCCTGACTCTTCTTCCGAAACGCAGAAATCAGGGGACGACGTGGGTGCTCAAATGCACTACGCTTCTCCAGACGAAGACTTCATCAGCGATTTCAATAATCGGTTTATTATCCACAACATCCAGCTGAAGTGGAATAACTCTTTGCGGAATATAGTTCTACGGTATATCCACCAGAACAGTCAACGTCGTGGCTTTGTCTACTACATGTCTCGCAGAGCCGTCAAGTTCATCTTGGACATTGTCGAAGAGCAGGGCAAATCCAAATTTCGGCATATGGACAGTCGACGCCAGTCATTTCATCATGCACCTAACTCAAATGAAGAGGATCAGGATGATGAAGGGACAGTAGAGGCCCGGATCGAGCAGCTCCTCAACGATGCCAACCGTTTTGTAAATGCGGAAGACACAGGTTACCACAGCGACAAGCAAGAACAAGCAGAAGAGCAGGACGACATTGCCCCAGAGTTTACCGCACAGAACAGCTATCACCTCCGACTTATAGCCCCGCAAATTCAGCTACAAAGCGAGAAGAATAAAAAATCCGTCGCACTTGTAACTGCTAAAGGCATGCAATTAAAAGTGATCTCGATTAGAGATAAACGACGAGAGTCTGATGACGTTAGTGGCCTCGTGCAGCGCCGATTCACGCTAGACATGGACAGTGCTCAATTTTTTGTTGCAACCCAAAAAACGTTTTCAAGTCATGCCCATATATACTGTGGAAACAGATATGGCAACGCTCCGGGGGCAACGTGGCCTCCATGGGTATCGTTGGAGTCTATGTTTGAATTCGATCGCGATCCATCCGGGCTGTCTCGAATCATTCAGAAAACATCCGCTAGTCTTCGCTACGACAAGTATAACGCTTTACGTCTAAAATACAACGAAAAGGTTGCGAAGGAAGACCGCGGACCGGTCTGCGATGCAATTGCCAACGAGAACAGGATCGATCAGATCTCGGTAGATTTCCCTCAGGTCAGGGCAATCTGCGATTCTGCTCAATATTATTCAATGTATGTCATTGTACTAGATCTTCTTCTTTACAGTGAGCCGCTAGAGCAAGTCCGAAACGAACGATTAGAAAAAATAATGTTAGCCTCGGACTTCAGCGACCTTAGGGGTGCTCCTGAGATGGTCAATAAACTTCAGCAGCGGATTCGCCATCTCGAAGATATCAAAAATCTTTTCCAAATCCAATCAAAATACCTAGATACCCAGGGATGGAAAGATAGAATGGCCTTGGAAAAGGACCTGGCCACTTGTGAGGATGAGCTATTTTTCATCATGAAGGCAATTACCACTTCGCAACGGAAAAATGAGGAGCGTACAAAGCACCATTCCAGCGGTCTTCTAAGGTGGACGTTGTCCGCATCCGAAATTGTATGGCATTTGATGAGAGAGCATGGGGAGCCGCTTGTTGAGTTTCAGCTGAGGAACGCCGCGTACGAGAGAACAGATAACATTGATGGGTCAAATCACAACGCGATTGAAGTCCAACGAATCTACGGCCTAAACCTCCTCCCTAGCGCATTGTATCCCCAGATGATCGTCCCATATTTAGATGAACAACGCCAAAATCCGCAAACGGAAGAGGATATGATGCTTCAAGTTAAATGGTACATGTTAGAGGCCATTGGTGGCATTCCGGTATTAGATGACTTTGAAGTGACGCTATTCCCGCTGAAAATTCAATTGGAACGAGAGCTAGGCCAAAAGCTGTTTGAATACATATTTCCAGGAGTTGGGTCAAATGCTTTTGAAAGTGGAGGTTTCTCGCCGTTTATGATCAAACGATTTAATCCACAGGAAGATGAGGAGGAGAGTGACGGCAACCCTGAAGTTCACACACCAGGTGCAAGCACTAGCAGTGGCTCCGTCGACGATTCCCAGATGTCATACCCAGGCAGTATTGAGTCGAGATTGAAACCCACACTTTCCTTGCAAGACAACCATCGATCGAAATCTCCGGGTCGAAGACCAAAGATAGCGGGTTTCACACCTATAAATAAGGACTCTGCAAAAAGTAAAGCCGGAAGCCCTGGAGATCGATCTCGGTCTGCCACCCGAACTCCACCTCCGAGTCGTCTTCCAGTAAAGAAGAACTCTGTCGATAGTCTAAAGCTGCTTGGCAGATCTCAAACGGACAGGTCGTTGGCGTCACAATCTACCATATCCGCGACTGATGAAAAAGGCAAGAAATTCGCGATATCCCGATCATCAACAAAGGCATTTGGCAAAGCCGAGAATCCCACGGATGATGTTTCATACATGATGTCAAGGGCGTCCAATTACATGATCTTATCTCATGTAAAAATCAACGATGTTGTCCTTTGTTTGAGTTATAAAGGGAAAGGCGAGCGCAACATTGAGGATGTGCATGACTTTGTATTTCGGTTGCCAATACTCGAATATCGAAACAAAACTTGGTCCAATCTCGATCTTGCGCTGCGCCTTAAGAAGGACGCCATTAAAGCTCTCATCTCGCATGCCCCCGCAATTCTCGGTAACAAGTTCTCCCATAATCGTCCAAGTAAACAACAGCAAAGACGACTGCGAGAACTTGCCACTGCGAAGCAGGTTTTCACGTCAGACAGCGTTTCCAATATGTACCCTTCAGATGGCTCAAATAGCATCGTCAGCCGCAGCTCAACCGAGCAATCCGAATCACCGCGTCGGTCATTTCACTCTCATGTTTCACCTTTCTCTGGTGCAAGATCTACAATGTCTAGTTTGAACTCGGCTGGTCCCTCTACGGGTCTTGCGCTTGATTCTCATTCTGCCAGGAGTCTCAACATGGATGCTCGCGAGGACGTAAGTTCTACATTATGAACGTGCTTGGTGTGGATAAACCGTGGCTGACGTCGTCCTAGTCTCGAAGCTTCCTGCAAAATGAGTTCAGCCGTCCCGCAACCGCACAAAGTCAAGATAGAGAGCAACTGGATAAAAAATCAGTCAAGTGCGCTAGTAGCCACCTCCACCCCTAACTCGACGTGCTGCTGACCATTGTCTAGAACCCGGCCGCGGAAAAGGTCCCTTACTCAGCTGCGTCGTAAATTCTTAGGCGGGCTCGACTAGACCTAATTCGCGTCACCTCCCTCGCTTCAATTTTCAAGCTCGCGTTTCCGCTTCAATCCGTCTGTAAATACCCCTGATATCCGTATGCAAAGGAAAAGTTGGCTCGATTGGTCCCTGATATAAAGGGAACTGCTTGTATTGCGTTTTCTTTTTTTTTCTTTTGCTTGCCTTTTCCCAAATATCTGTATTTCCTACCTGCGCATTTGCCAACTGTACGCAAAAAAAAAAAAAAAATCCCGTACAGCGCCTGCAGAGCATTTCTATAGACCGTTGGCTGGTTTGGCTTTCTTGGTTTGGACTGGGCTGCATCCTGGCGTTAGGGAAGCGAGCATACATACCTAAAGCATTGTGGTCGTTTTGATCCCCTTGGTGTTTGGGCTTGCCACTGGTGTTGCTTGTTATCAGTTTTTAGATTAATTTTTCGTTGTATCACAGATGGTTGTATATAATGAGTTGCCAGGTTGCTTGCATATAAGGTTGTAAATAGGCTAGTATATATAAGCCCAGATCAGACTTGCGACGCTATCAGTGCAAATTCACTTTGGAAGCAAGGAAATAGGATATCTAGTTAACTAAAAAAAAACACACAAAGATGAAGAGTTCAAAGGTAATACCGCCACGCCATGCCCACATTTTTCTTTAGCCGTAGATCGCCTGAAGATGCATATATCGTATTATACAATTTGATAAAAAAGGACGTGTTTAACCCTCCTGCTTGTATTCCGGATTTGTCACGCCGGCGGTTGAGGTATTCGCGATCTCCGTATCAGCATTTCCGCCCCCTTCAAGGTCCAAACGCCTGGCGCCCGGTTTATGAAAGGGAAGCATGGATGCCAGCCTTCCAGAAACGGAAACAAATCTCGTAAGAGGCGTGGGTTCATGGATGTCGTCGGTGAATGGCTCACCGCCGTGGGTATTGCCTTTGGCCCAGGCAGCCTTTTCACGCCGCAGGTCCGCTTGGACCCATGGGATGGTGATGATGGTCCAAAGACCGGCCCATACGAATGGAAGTGTCCATCCGAGCTAGAGAAATGGTCAGTTTGTCTCTTGTGCGAGTGGCCAGAAAGGCAAAGACATACGGTATAGGCAACGTCTCGAGGAGTGGTGAAGATTAGGATCGTGATGATGGTGGCCCAGACGATGGAGCCCCCGCCCCAGAAACAGTTCATTTCAAATAGCATTTGTCGAAAGTATGGGCTGGCTAGGTATCGATCGCGGAGCGCACGTCGGTACTTTTGGCCGCCACCACCGTCCACGGCAACGATATCTTCTATTAAAACGTAAAGGGCGGTGGGCATGACATGGCCTTTTGGCGTGGAAGATATCCGGAACGGAGCTTGATACCCTCGTGCACGGAGGAAATCAAGGGTGAGGTGAACGATGCCGAAGTAGTACATGAACGTGGGGAGGGGCATGGCAAGAAGACGAACTGAGAACTTTCAGCATCCGCAACGGGCGTATGTGGGAGAAGTCCCTACTTACTGTATGGTTCTTCCTGTACGGTTCCGCTGGACAATACCGGTTAATGACTATGATTAATGCCTTGTGATCACAGGGAAGATTCAACATACATGATCAACTCAACTCCAAGGATGACCCATACCAAAGTGAAATTGATCTGAAAGAAGTCGAGCTACAAAATCTTAGTGACTTCAAGCCGCTTGATAGAACGGGAGATGCATACCCATGACCGTCGGGCATTCAATGGCCGGCAGACGGAGTCCTTTTTGAACAGTATCCAAAATCGGTAAAAGTATTCTCCAATCGAAACACCCCCCAGTGCGGCTGTACTGATGGTAAACACTATTGCGGAGCGGACCGATTAGCCCAAGAACATCAGACGGGGGAGGGGCTGCGCGAGGCATCACGCACCCAAGTTATGCGACAGATCCGTCAAGTACCACAAGGTGAAATATAGAATCAACGGCTGTGCGAGCGTGTCGATGACAAACAACGTCCAGAAGAGGGCAATTGATCTCTTGCGGTCCCTAAGGGAGTATGGTAACTCTGGTAGAACGGGCGCGGGAGGTACCGTGGGATTGGCATCCATTGGATCGAGGGGATGATGGTAGGTAGCTAACGAGGTCTTATGGAGGTTTGGTTCTCATGCTAATCGAGCTGAGAACAGCATGAATGGGGCTATGTGTTGACTCTGGAGGAGACGAAACGAATGGAGCTCAATGGACGATGGGCGTGGAGTTGTTGAAGAATGTTGGGCTAGATGCAGGCAAACTGGCAGGCTATTGTCGCGGGTGACCAACATCTTGAATCTATAATAACTGTTCTGGGGTGGCAAAGAAGACAAGATCCAACGGGTGTCCAGGAGTCGCGATGGGTTTGATATCATGCTGGCTTCGGGTGTTGATCGCCCACTCGGCATGATGTCATTCTTCACCTGGTGTCTTAGGGCCAGGTGGAATCGCGAATCAGCCACAGGTCCCGGTTTGGCCCGTGGACGATGAACTACGTACTCTGCCCGACATTGTGGGCCTCGGGAGGGATGCCACTGACCGAATAGCACTCTGAGAGTATGTAATAGCTGGCCATCCAACCTTCTCTACCCAATTATGCACTCGGTATGTTGAAATCGCCGCAGCGGCTGATGATGTCATAGTGCGGGCCGGATCTACTAAAGTCCGTCTCCGTCTTACATAAGCACACCAAACCTCAGTCGCAAGTTCGAATCGGGACAATGCCATCAACGTCGACAGTTTCGGCTTTATGGCAACACACATTCAGCTCGTCCCTCTTGATCCTCGACGCTCTGGCTAAACTGGGAAAGGATGTGGCATTATGGTAAAAAGTTTCAGAGCTATAATCGAGTCGGTTCTGGAAGAGATCGCTCTGTGTGGCGACAGAGGTGAGTCTCATCCTGCATGTTCATGCAGCTGGCGAAGCTATCGATCTTACCCCTGAAGCCCTGGCCTATAGAGTTTGGTTACCCGACTCCTTCATGTTTGTCGATATGCATAGAAGGCTTCGGGCTCCTGTTCCCTTACAAATCGGTGCTCACAGAATCGCCACGGAATTTGGGCTGACAAAGAGCTACAGGTGCATCGCCAGCTGAAGTGCTGGGCTTTATTGATGCCATTTATGCGTTACCAGATGCCCAAGATGTGCGTCAGACAGAACCACAGCGTCTGCCAAAGGTTGACCATCGGCTCAAATGCAAACTGTGGGAATGGTTGACCAAGCACCCCGAGGTTTCCGTCGGCAAAAACTCTGAAGGGAACAGCTTATCGCTTGATGAAGCCCTCGTAAGGGATCCGCAGCCAGCTGCCCCTGCTTCAGAGATCGACCCCGCTCTCGTTGCAGCGGAAGAATCTGGGTTGAACGAAGCCGTGGGGGATGCCCTCCGGGTGTTTGTCTCAGAAGAACGGGCGTGGCGCGCGATTACCGGCCATAAGCCAGATACGTCTCGGGTGTTTCCCTCGGAACTTGCTCTTCTCTCCATCATTGCGTCTCATAAGGCGAGGGGAATAGTCCAAAGCGACCTTGTCAAGCTCAGTGGCCAGGACAAGCGCTCTGTACCCAAGCGTACCGATTCACTACAGCGGAAAGGCTACATTGAAAAGAAGGCTATTCAATATAAAGGGGCTAGAACCAGCTTATGCATTCTCCGCAAGTACGCAGTCTCCGCACCTGCTGAAATCTTTCAAACGGTGCGCCCTGAGAGTGAGCGCGTTGGCAACCCCCGTGAAGACCTCATGATCGATTTTAGTGCCTTGCTAGACAAACTGCTTCAATGCCTAAGAGAACAGAATGTGATCGAGAGAAACGATCTGAAGAAAAAGCTAGGGATGACAGTTCTTTGGCGGTCGAAGATTTTACGGAGAGCTATCCGAAAACTAGAAGCCATTGGTTGTGTCAGACGTGTTCATGCCGTTTCACAGTACTCGGAGGTTACTCTGTCCGCCCACCCGTGTGTCATGCTTATCCGAGAACCTACCGAAAAAGATATACAGCTTTTCCATGACGATAGTTCCGCCGTCATTGCATCTTTGCAACAGGGTGATGTTGGCAACCTAGACGATGCCGAAGAGCAGGATGAAGATGAAGATATGGAAGATATGTTGACAACTGGCCCCCTTCAATCGACCGAAGTTAAAGGTGGTATTGTGCAAGACGTTGGCCGCATCATACCGGGATGGACCCCAGATCAAAGTTTGCCCAATTTTATCTTCAATCTCGTAGATGGAGCTGGGCCAAGGGGAATGAACAATCTGGTAGGTTGTTGTACCTTGTTCTAACAGATGTTTGTATATGCTGAGTGTTACTGTAGGAAATTGCGGCAAAGTCTCTCGGTAACTTTTTCAGACGTCCTGTTGAATCACTTTTATCTCGCCTTGTGGATTCATGGCAGTATACGCAACCTCTCCACCTCCGACACCTAGCTCTTATACGGGATACTGCTCTGCGGAGTACGACCTTCTATTTTGTTCAGTACTCGTTTCGAAATTTTGCGGCGCTCGTAAACGATGGTCAAGCGTCATGGGAGGCCGTAGGAACCGCGGTCAAGAAAAATGCAGGTCGGCCGCCTCCTATTGATGCGAAGGCTGAGGTAGATAAATATGGCTTTGTCATTGAAAAATGCCCGTCGAATCTGTTACGGCAAGGCAATGCTACCCTCCAAGAATGCCTAGAGTGCGCCCGACCTAGCAACTACGCCACTACATCCCTTGATCCCGTGGTTGTATATCTTCGCGATGGCACCTTTGGTATGTAACTCTGGGGCAGAACTAGTATAATAAATATCTAATGGCCGGGATTTGCAGGTATCCGCCTTGGAAAACAAATTCGGACGCAGGCAACTCCAGGGTCCACTATTGATGTTGGTGTGGCTGCCCTGGCAGAGACTGGAGATAAAATTGAACGAGCAACAAAGAGGACTGCATCTGATGCTGGGCTTCTCCAAGAGCTTGAAGCCACTGCTGAATCACCTCTGGCTGCTGCGCGTACAGCGAAACGAAAGAAGAAAATGGAGGATCTTGAAGCAATGTCAGAACTCGACCGGTTGACGGCCCAGGGATACGACAAGAGCTGGACGGTGTATAGTGCTCTAACACTTGAGAGGCCATGTCCTGGGCTTTATTTGACCCCAATCGGTAAGAGAAGGGCAGTTGGGATGAGACAAGGCCGCCCAAGGAAAAGTCGGATCGCGATTTTCAAGTTCCCGCGGTTGAAAGAATTTGACTGGTTCATCAATGAGACACCGGCTGGACATTCCGAAGCGCGTGATGGCATGGCAGTGCCTGTTGCTGAAAATAGATCTATATCTGAAGCTGGAGAGTTCCCCGCTCCAGTCACAAGGAGAGCTTTAAGAAAATCTTCTATTGCAGCCGAGCCGCTCAATCAAGAGGTCTCTGAGAGTGAAGTTAGTGATACCGTTAGCCCGGCGGACACCAGTCAAGCTGAAGAAGTGGTTGTAACGACTACACGTGTTTCTAAGAAGAGAAAACGGGCTGAAGACGAGGGCACTATCACAGAAGAGCCGAATAAAATTGTGGGAGCGTTGGGAGGACGGCGGAGAGGCAAACCACCACAACGTGAGGATTCCGGGATACCCCCTGAGGTTCCTGTTGGTCATGACGCTCCAACTACCTCCGTCATAGAGGGACCACTGCGTATGCCCAAGGTTGGCGCTGGTCCACAATCACAACAGAATCAAATCCACGACGTAAGAATGGATCAGGAACAGTCGGTTAATATGAGTAGTATTACCCGCATTCACAGTGAAAGCATGCCTGAAAATGCGCTCCTGGGATCCCATTCCCATCAACCAAACAAGGACGCCATAGCCATGGAGCCGGAACTTACCCCCGTAAGAACAATCGACATGATACCCTCCGATGGCACTAATGCGCCGAATCAAAGAGAAGGGATAGAGCCATGCGAGTCAATAGATGAGGACGGAATTTCAAGGGTGGAAAGGAGTCCGCCAGCTGATACCGCCGGCCAAGGTCGCGGCGCATCTGTTTCCCAGACGCCTGTAGACCTCAAATCAGTTTCTGTCACTCCCAGTACTTCGCCGACCAAATTTAAAAGCAAGGCTAAAAGAGCATCAACGAAAAGAGACATTAGAGGAGGCTCAATTGCATTCCAGCGAAGGAAGATTGTCATGGATATAATTGAACAGTGCGGAGGCGCTCATCCCATGGGCACCGAACTGTGGTATCCTTTCACTACGGCTTGGCTCAAAACGAGAACTGAAAAGCCGGACATGCGAACTATCAGAAGCGCTGTTAGTGCTCTAATCGATGCTGGAACGCTTCGACAGCATACCTTTAGCGGGAAAAACTCCAAAGGGCTCATGGTGACGAAGACCATCATTGCTAAACCTGAAATAGATCCCACAGATCCTATCATCCGGAATCTACAAGGCGCACTTTTGAAAACGGACCCTCAGCTCTACCTGCATCCGAATGTAACCGTTGATCCGACATTGAAGAAGTCTCACAAGGGCCTCTCTGGCCATGACTTGAAGCTGCCAGAAGTTGAGGACGAGGTTCGAGTCACTTTGAACTACATTCCAGCCAGGTTCCGTCCACGGCCACCAAAACCGCGACGTCGTTTTCGATTTGTTCAGGATCGGCGCTTACTGAGGGCTGCGCGTCGAGATTTTGGAGCAGGAGAATGGCAGAAAAGGGTTCGACTACTCAAAGGCCTCCACCATCGCCCGTCTGCAAGTCCGTTTTTGGACTCTCTTTCTATCCCTGCGCCACATTCGTCAGAAACCGCCCATTTACCAGTTCTAAGACCATGGCCTCCCAACATGTATCTCGATTTGCTTTTTGGTGAGAAATGGAAACCAACGTTACTCGTGATGCTCATGTCTCCTCCTCAGACGTTTAACGCGGCCACTGGGACCTTTGGGACCGGGGTCTGCTATATGACAAAAAAGAAGCGCGCTTATAAACCAAAACCGGAACTACCAAAGATAACCTCTTTACCAGACAGTTTGGATAATATACTGTCTATGTCAGGGAAACGCGTCATGGATATTTACAACATTTTGGATCCGATCTCAATGATATTTTTCTCGCACGTGGATATTGTTAGGGAATGGGAATTGAGACATGAATTCCCTGACGCTCCGCTGGGCGAAGAGTTAAAATATGTCAATCATACAATACCAGGTCCATTTGAGAGTGCCCCGCTAGAAGGTCCGATAGTCTTTGTTGACCGGCCCCGAGCTCGGCCACTGAAGCCAGCAGAGCGGCGTTTGACTCGACAGGCAACGGCTCGCGGCGTTCGCGCCTACACATACAGGCGACTATTTTTAAATGCACTACCCAGGCAGGATAGGGCTGACCAGACCTTTGTTCTAGTGCCGCAAAGAGCAGGCGCTGCAGGTGGTCGACGTCTTGAGCAGTTCCAGGAGCCCATCAAGCCGTTGCAAGAAGCGGCAAAACCGATGGAGCGGGTATCCAAACGCGGCCGGCCCTCGAAGGAATTCCCTGAGATAGACCTTCGGAAGCTTATGATGGCTATTGTGGTGTTACGTGTCCTGGCTGGAGGATTAGAAGCGAGGTTGACCGATTGGTCCCTGGTTGCTTCTATTTTCCCAGGATACGATGCAAAATCCATTCATGACTGTGGGAAATCCATATTGTCGAGACACAGGCTCCAGATTATCAAAATGCAACGAGATTTTCAAGAGCGTTTTATCGAGGCTTATGAACTTGATCTTTTACCCAGGATTGACTATAACAATCTAGAAGGGTATGATTGGGGTGCAGTGGTCGACTGGGCTGAGCAAGAACTCGAAAAGCCTAGCCTTAGGAAGGTTCCCAGCCTCCCAGCAACCCATGAGCAGTTCTCAAGCATTTTTGATGTTAGAAAGGAACCGGCGGTCGGTATCGATGAACTCTACCAGTATAATGTGCAACCTACACTTCCACGGAAACGGACTCTATATGCTACTATCCCCTTCGCAGTGCCTGTCGTCCATAAACGCCCACAAACCGTGATGCCGTTGAATGAAACCAAAAGAGCAGAAGCAATACGACGCCTCGACCTTGCGAAGACCTGGGTACGTGCCAACATAGTTACCGCCGAGGAATCGTACAAACCTACTGAAGCTCGGCAAATCCTCGAGCGATTCGGTGAGGAGCTCATCGGAGACGCAATACAATCTCTGATCACGGAACGGGTTATCTCCATGGGTAATCGTGGAAGGATCACACCAGGCCGGAACTTCGATGTTACCGAGAACTTCTTGAATGCGTTTGGCCGAAAGCGGGCAACCGAATCGACACAAGTAATGCGCGCAATCCATTTCAAACTGAACGTTTTGGACCCGGCGATCCAAGCGGAAGGTAAATATCAAGTAGCCTACGAGGCGGAGGACGGAGATATCATCGTCCTGTTGAACATGCTTTCGGAAGGACGAGTTACGTTATGGCCCATGAACCCGCCGCAGAACAAGTTCGGCCTCACGGAGAGAGGCTATCTCACCCGGTTGATGGATAAGTCGAAGTTGTTTTTCGACATGGAGATTCGCCCAGTCCCGGGGCAGTACGTGCATGGAAATCCGCTGACTGATAAAATCCAGGCAACACCAGTGCCTCACACGGATCTAAGCAAGGATGGATTCGGTGCCGGGTCCGTTCTTCCCAAGCTACCGCTCTGGATTGATGTGCATGGAGGATTTGTTAGGCTGCTATGGGAGCTTGCTGTCGCGGCCATTTTGGGACTGCTGGCCGCTCGGCCAGGAGCTGGGGTCGAAGTCATCAAACGGACCATGCAGCCCTATCTTGGGGGATGGGAGATAGAGTTAATCTTGCAATGGCTGGTTACTGTGGATGCTATTGAGACAGTGGGAGGAAACGAGGGCGATGGAGTGAATAGTCCAGCAGGTTGGATAGTAAAAGAGTGGTGGTATCTTGCACTTGGTTGAACGTTGCTTATTTTGTAAAATATTCTGCAGCTAGCTTTCACTACTGTTTTGCAATATCCCATCAATACTTCCAGCTTGAATGCATGCCCAATGCTGCGAACCTGAAAGATAACTTAAAGTCATCACACCTCCCCAGAGTATTATTCACTTCACCAACATTCATTCCATCAATTAGGCGCGTCATTCCTCATACTGATATTAAAGTGAAGGCAACGCTCAATACAAATGACGTTAATGTGACTTGTAAGCCAGTCATCGCTTCATGTGACCACCTGGAGCTGGCTATAAAATCCTCAACCTGCCGCTCTTTCTTCCTGCATCCTCTTCCGATGTATATCAACTATTACTACACTTTTAAACTGGCTTCATTATAAGGATTTAAATGCCACTAGGAATATCTATAAACCCCGTGTGAGGTCTATGCAAACGAGCGTTTCAAAATTCCACATCCTCAGACCCTCTAGCCTTGTTGGAGATTTGGGAGCTTTAGCATGGCATAGATGTGGCTTATAGCTTTTTAAGCTCATCTTAATTTAGTTTCTTCCATTCTTACCTGTCCCTGTGTCTCGGTGGGTGCACCTGTATTTGGATTGAGCCGTAACATATGCTGATTGCGAGGAATTCTGAATGTGCTGACAGTGGCCTTGTTGTATAGGCCGAGTTTACATCCGCAGTGCAACAGGCCATTGATTTCCGCCGCTTTGCATTTAGTCATGCCTGTGCTCAGATCAAAAACTGACCTGAGGCTATTTCCCAGGAGCAACATTAAATATTCTGGCAGCCAAATCGGCCTACTTTAATCCATTTTTTGCTACCAAGGCCGACCGTGATAACCGGGCGATTGACGCTTGGTCTACCTCTGGTAAAGCAGAATCCCCCCGTTGCTTCAATGCTCCTCATATTTTTGGCTGACGCCTGGGCCTGCATTGACCAGTATTGCTAAGTTGAACTGAATATGTTCCTCTGTCAAAATGGCATCCCAGCCACATGAAGTAGCCACAAATTGGCTTGAACTCAAGATTCATGAAAAAATGAGAGATATGGGAATGAGATTCCACATATATCTTGTGAATGTTGGTGGTGCAAGAATTCAGCACAAGGAGCCAGACTATGCTCTACTACCACTAAATCTTTCTTTCAATAAATGGCCAACTCTGATTGCAGAGACTGGAAAGTCAGAGAGTCATGATACTCTCAACAGAGATGCTAGAAACTGGATCTGGAAGTCTGGTGGTGATGTTAAGATGAGGTCAAGGAAATATATGAACAGGGGCATCTTTACTGGATAAAATCGCACCAGAATGAGATTCGAGCGGATCTTTATATGGGTCAGTAAATCGGGTGACTGGCACTTTGGAGTTTAGCTAACCTACAATTTGCTTCAGTGCCCTTCCCAGTTGGTTCTAATATTGTGGCCTGAATATACCAGAGACTCCATAAGTCTACTCATCACTCTCTCTGGTTAATTTGCCATCACGTTGTGCAGAAGGATAGTTATAGTCCCACGACACTATATTCTAAGTGATACCCGATCCATCAACTGGATTCAAACTATTGGAAATCCTTTTATACGGTAGACACTGAACCCGCTAGTTACCCTTGAAGCAAAAACAAGGGGGGTCACGCTTAGACCCACGAATTCTTCTTTTACTCATCTGTCAAAAGAATGAAGAACTGAATTGCTCATATCTTGTTGGCAGCTCCTTTTGTCCTTTTATGGCAAACATGAGAAACTTTTCTGCGAGTGGCCCCAAGCAAGGTGAGAAATCAAATTTCACTTTTCACCTTTAGGAACCGAGCACCTCCGTACCTCTGAGAGAGCTTCTGACTTTGGCGCCGAATAATACTCAGTGAAGACGTCGAGATTACATATGTGTTGATCATAGTACGACCACGAACCTCCTGTGATCAGTCTGAGGTCGAGTCCGCATTATAAAATGTCCTGCCTCATACACAAATATCTACAATCCACAAGCCGCAACAGCCCAAGAACTTTTTTATATGTTGTGACTTTGATTGACGGTGTAAGTCCTACGGTTCATTCCACAATGCTTCTCTGTTTATATCTAAGATATTAATCGCTTTACAGTATGCATTCTAGTATAATAAAGTCTATGGGCATCTTTTGGCTAAAAGATATCACCAATACACTGCTTCAGGCAGTGAGTCTAATACACATGGACACTGGAATAACAAACACTGTTACCCACAGTTTATATTTAGGGAAAGGTACGGAATAAATGTGATATAGGATGGGGTTGATGACCTGCCTGACTCCTTATTGCTATGGCCCCCTGGCAACAGTATTCTGTCCCAGAGGTGTGAGTTGCCTTACCATTGATTAACCGCATTTCGCTTCTCCAACTAGGAGGATAATATGCCTATGATAAACCAGCAGCCAACCCAATAAGAAGGGAAAGAAAAATGGGTTTGGCTGTGGCCTAATGAATACAAAATTGCAACCCTGGGACCAGTTCAGCTTCGACTTACCACATTCCTCACAGAATCGATCCGCGCCAGGGCTGAAAGTAAATGGTAAGTCAAATAGAGGATAGCAGGCAGAGATGATACCCGCACACCAGCAAAAGACACAAGGTGGTAATGAATTGTTTAAAATCAACAGTTAAAGCCCTCAGCCTAGTGCATAGAGCCCAGCCTCACATTTTTTTTTCATTTGTTACCAAAGTTTACATTTTACTGTGACTGCTTCCACTAGTCAGTCATATATCAACTCGACTGCTCCTGAAGCAGAACCTCACTCCCGAGAATTTGTCGAAGACGCGGAGCAACTGGCACAAGGAATTATTCTTCTATGCTTATTTGGAAATGTGAGAAGAAAACAAAGAGAAGGCCGAAAGGAGGGCCAATATTCATGTTGAATTTTCTCAATTGCCCATATACAAGCATAGGAGCTAGTAAGTGAAGATATCCTTCAGATTCTCTGCCTCAAGGGAATCTTCTTCTCCTCCTCACAACTTTGCAGTGCTAACTTATTTAACTAGCCTCTTCTTCCCCCCATAGATCCCAACGTCGAGAAACTGAGACCACTCAGTACTCTGCGCAACAATTGCGGAATGGCAACACAGCAAAGATCCCACGGCCATTAGTATCGCTGCAAGTCTATCCCGCCATAGTTAGAGAAACCCTCCAACGGATGTTGTCGAGTCAGGCTTCCTACAACTATCTTCAAATCCGCTTTCCTATTTTACGCGCGCTTATTCCTCTTTTCTCAATCCTTTTCAACTTTTCAAACGAGTAAGTATGACCCCTCCCTTATAGCACTTGCTAGCGAGAGCAAGACTCTAGGACTCAGTTCATCTGACTGTTGAAGATTTAATCACAAAATGGCTCCCCGTGCTCGACTTCCTCGAGATCTTTCGATCTCATTAGCATCTTCTCTCTCCAGTCTCGGAGAGACCCCCTCGATCTCCCAAAAAACAGAAATTCCAAAAATACTACAAAGATACAGAGCACCCTTAAAGATGAGCTGCTAGCAGTAGCTGCTGTTCTTCATCTAGCTCATAGCATAAGAGGATATAATTCAGAGAATTGAAAAAAGAATGAGTGTGAAAGATACCGACAGCACACTCTCATATATTATAAGAAGCATTATCAGCAATATGAAAGTCAAGAGAGATGACAGCAGATGATGTTGTCTCGGCGCTGTTGTTGTTCCTGCTCTGGCAGGGAATGTAAGTACTACCCGCGAGTTCAATTCTCAAGCATTTCACTCTGCGGGCTCTGGATTCTCTCTAATCCTCTGTTCTAGTTGTCAGTGGTTGTATCACAGCCACAACAGCATCACCCCACAGAATATGGACGGTATCAATGCAGCCCAGCAACATGGCTACAGTCCTCATCTTCAGATTTCAATTAACTGGAACGGTCGCGAGTTGATGCAGTCAGGTTTAATAGTTGGGTTAGGAGGTATAAACGTGGTGGTTTGGGCGAATGTGCGTTCAAATACATCCACAGATACATGTATAAGGGAAGCCGCCTCACAACCAAAAAACAAGCCAAATCAAATAGGTAGAGAGGCACTTGCAGACTCGTTACATCGAGACACCAGTTGCTCTAAGTTGTTGGTCTTTAGCAATGATACAACAATCTCAGCATTTCATGTATAGGTACTGGAAGGAATTGTTATCGAGTGTTTAACCGTATAACATGCACTGAATGAAACCTCACTAGACTTCTTTCCAACCTGCAGATATGGCTATTGACTTGGTTTACGCAGTTCATTCTTTTGAGGCTCCAGCCAACGAACCCATCCAGGCATTGCTCCGTTCACCACTCTCTTCCTGGACGGTGACACGTCTCCGCTGACCTTTCCCTACCGACGCCCATGACTTGGTCGCCTCCCTTGCCCCGTCTAGCCTCCTCACACTCTCCTCGCGACCGAGAATCTCCATTGTAGATGGTATGCCTAAGCCTGGAGCGCCACCTGATAGCGCCCACCGTAGATAGTGGTATAACTCTTTTCTAAAAAGTTGCTGGGCTGATTTCTGAGCTTGTTTAGACTCTAGATCGGCCGAAAGTGATGGGTCGGTATATATGTAGGAGGTAATATTGTAACGATGTGTTTCTGCATTCCAGTGTGAAACGGGGACCATAGATAGTGCAGCCGCGGCAGTGTGAAGAGCTGACATGGGAACCTTTGACGGCTCATCTAAGCTAGTAGCACTAGCAGGAACATAGGGCTCTCTGTGAACCGTTTGCGTAAAAAATGACTTATTCGCGTGGATAAATTCTACTGGGGTGGTGTAAGAGCGAGGGCCTTCGCGAAGTATTGAAGAAACGAAGTCTTCTAAGCTGCGGGACTTTAAGATTGGGGAACTAATGTACATATGTATGTTAGCAAGGTGATAGCGAAGCGTTGGAGCTGCGAGACTAACTATTCCTCTGGATTCAGCTCTTGTCGAGCAGCACTCGAAATCAATCGGACTAGCTCATCGAACATTGGGCCGCCAGAAGCCGCATATCGTTGCGCATGGGCCTTCTGTAAAAACCACATCTTTTCAAAGGCAACGATAGTGTTGCCCTTGGTGAGCTTCAAGTCAAACTGTGCCCAAGTCAGTAAATACGCATTTTAGTGAGCGGTGACATGCATACGGTCTCCTCAAGTTCCCTCAGACTGAAAACATCGGATTTTTGTAAATGTGACCAGCCCAATAATGCGGCAAAGTTGACCAGCGTTTCCGGCATAATCGCTTGTTGATCTCTGAAATATGCAATATCTATGTCTGCGTTGCGCTTGCTGAGCTTTTGGCCGCTCTTTTCGACGAGTAGCGGAACATGGCCAAACTGAGGTGGCTTCCACTGAAATGCATTATAGAGAGCGACATGCATCGGCGTTGAAGACATCCATTCCTGAGAGTCTCATCAGCGAGCTCCCAGTATTTAACCAATATCTAAGCCTTACCGTGCCTCGTATTACATGCGTTATCTTCATGAAATGGTCATCCACGACATTTGCAAGATGATAGGTAGGGTGCCCATCCGTTTTCAATAGAATAGGATCAGCATAGGTATCGGCAACCTCGGAATGTTTTGCTGCGCGATTCTGTCCAGTTTTACCATAGACCATGTCGTCAAACATAGGGTACGGCTCCGCGACTCGCAATCGAACGACATGGGGGGCTCCTTTCGAAGCTCGTTCTTCAGATTCTTCCTTTGATATACTAACGCAAGCGCCATCGTATCCAGGAGGAAGACCAAGATCGTGTCTATGTCGTGCCAGCGTGTCAAGGCGTTCTGGGGAACAGAAACACCTATATGCATGACCGGTGCTAATGAGGCTGCCGACTTGCAATTTGTACAATTCTGTGCGTTCAGACTACCATAGTGTTAGCGTAGACCATTGTAGCACCGGTAGACGGAATGTTTACCTGTTTATAGGGACCGTAAGGTCCTCCTACCACCGGTCCTACACAGAAATGTGAGCCAAAACTCCCAATGGCCGAAATCATGCTTCCGAAAAGTACCTTCGTCCCATTGAAGACCTGCCCATTTTAAATCTTCATACAATCTTTGCTCTGCACCGCTAATCGTCCTTTTCTTCGCCAATTAGCATTATATCCTGCAAGCCTGAAACCGCAAGTTCGTCCACAAATAGCCACTACTAACTTGATCTGTATCCTCAATCCGCAGAAGGAATTGGCCCCCGGTCCGTTTCGCGAGAAGATAGTTAAACAACGCTGTTCTCAGAGATCCAAGGTGTAGGTAGCCGGTTGGAGATGGAGCGAAGCGCGTACGCGCCGGGGAGTCTGGGAGGCTGGGTTTGGACTTTTTGGCGGCGCGCGTAGGTGTCGTAGAGAAATTGGCTCTGCATGATTTGCAAATCCAATGCTTTTGGGCAAACAACCGAAGAGTAGAGGGTCGCATTGCTGCGTTCGGTGCGGCAAGGGTGAAAGGAGCCGGAGGGAAGTTTGCGCTGAGAATTCACGGCGCTGGCTTTCGGTCCGATCTCACAGGAATCCAGAGGTTCATAGCTCGCTCTTTGATCCAGCATCCATGCCTCTTTATCCTTTCTTTTCTTTTCGGCGGACTGCGACGGGTGGTGCAGGCGAAGGGTTTGAGGCTAGCTTTGGTGCCGAGACGACGGGAAAATAAATTTGTGTTTTTAGCAGAGACTTTTTGGGAGGACGCTCGTCCGCTCTCCGCATTTGCAAAGACTGTTATGTACAGGATCACCTCTTCCTTCGCCAATAGAAGATAGATCTGCCACTCATTATTGAGATACCCCCTTTTGGTTTACGACATTCCTTCTTTCGCGTGTCTGAAAACCCCGAGAAGACATAGAATCCTCACGCAAGTAAGCTACCATCGGTTCCCGCTGCGCTTGATAGAGCCACGCTCATTTCGGAGCCACTGCCTTTGAAAGCTGAGCAGCTTTGGAAACATATTTTGTTAATAGATATGCAGTGGCCTCCGCCGGAGAGGAGATTGATCTCTATGGTACTTCTCGTCTCTATCCTACCGGAAGCTGGCGGGGCTGACTTTTACCGTAGAAATCCTAAGTATCGAGAAAAGTGCAACCAAGGAAGAAATCCGCAAAGCATACAGAAAGGTACCAAAATACAGAAGCGCTTAGCTTTCTGTGTGTCAGGCAGCTAATACTGTGCGATTCCACCTAGGCTGCCTTAGCGAGCCATCCGGACAAAGCAGCAGAGGATGAACGCGAAGCTGCGGAGGTTAAATTCAAGGCTGTAAATCAAGCGTACGAAATCCTTTACGACGATGAGAAACGACAGATCTACGATATCCATGGCATGTCTGCATTTGACGGGTCGGGTCGCCCTGGCGCCGGAGGTCCCGATCTGGACGATATAATCAACTCCATGTTTGGCATGGGGATGGGAGGTGGCATGCCTGGTTTTGGCCCTGGAGGACCGGGAGGCCCTAGAAGGCCCCAGAAAGGCCCAAATGAGGAGCAAACGTACACCGTGAGCCTAGAAGATCTTTACAAAGGCCGAACCGTCAAGTTTGCCAGTACGAAGAACGTCATTTGCAGTCTCTGCAAGGGTAGGGGTGGGAAGGAAAGGGCAACTCCCAAAAAGTGCTCAACATGTGGCGGGCAGGGTAAGCCTTTTACAAAATCACATTGATATATCTTGGCTAACCGGGTTTTGGACAGGCCACAAAGAGACTCTTATGCAAATCGGTCCTGGACTGGTTACCCGAGCAATGGCGGAATGTAAAGTCTGCGAAGGTTCTGGGCAGTTTTACCAGACAAAAGACAAGTGCAAAAAATGCAAAGGAAAGAGAGTCACAGAAGAACGGAAATTATTAGAAATTTACATTCCTCGCGGTGCAAAGTATGCCTAACTCCGTCACCCATCGAAACCGCCAAGCTAACAAATCATACAGAGAGGGGGAAAGGATAGTTCTGGAAGGCGAGGGAGATCAAATCCCGGACGTCGAACCCGGAGACATCATCTTCCAACTAGACGAAGCAGAGCATGAGACTTTTAGGCGCTCAGGGGGAGACCTTCATGCCGATTTGGATATCACATTGGCTGAAGCTCTTTGTGGATTTTCAAGGGTAGTATTAACACACTTGGATGGCAGAGGAATCGAGTTGGTCCATCCAAAGAAACCCGGTGATATCCTACGGCCCGGACAGGTCTTGAAGATCGCTGGTGAAGGCATGCCCTTTAAGCGCAGCGAGGCTCGCGGCGACCTTTATCTCACCGTCCAGATCAAATTTCCAGAAGATGGCTGGGCGTCGAATCCAGCGGTGCTTGATAAGCTACGGGATATGCTCCCAGGCCCAGAACCACCCATTGAAGCGGAGACGATTGACGAAGTTGACTACGATCCAAAAGCCACCATGGATGATTTCGGCGCCAAAGATGCCCATGGCGGATCAGCCTGGGAAGACGAAGATGAAGAGGAAGGCGGGGCGCAATGTGCAGCCCAGTGAAGTTAAGAAGATTTTCCGAAAGTCCATTGCAATGACTTGCCGACTAACGTGCTGAAAAGTATCAAGAGGGGAGTTTTGTTTTTCATCTATATCCTGCTTCATTTTCATCTCAGTTATGACCTTGTATGAAATATGATATGCCCCGATACAGGAATAGGGATAACTTGGCATGCTTGGGCGTTATGGGGCGGTTATCGGTCTCTAGGGTTGTTCTCTTTTTTTCATCCTAGTTCACATTTCCATTGCAATAGACATGTCTTTCTCATCCCAGAGGCAATCTTACTCCGCCCCTTAACTATCACTCAAGTGTCTCTGAGAGTTCTTGTATACGTCCTTTAAGGTGTGCCTCCAGCAGAAAGCCAGCTCCTATTGTCGAGGATTAAAGATAGATGCTATGTTTGATCAAGGGAGTTATAGAAAGAGAATGGCAATAAAAGTTTCGTTATAAGGAGCCAGGAAGAGGAACTCCAATTATACACTTATCGGGAGGTAACTTTATACCACCATCCATCCGTCGAATCCAAAATCCTTATAGTCATGCTAGAGCTTAGACTCCAGCTCGTTACTCACGAGCAGCCTCTGAAGCCCAGCCCGAATAGACGGAATCATCCCAGTTGTCGTAGGTTTCATTGTCGCCTTGTCGACGAAAACATGCGTGAACCCTCCGACGACCTTGACGGCATTCTCGCCTTTACGAAACACCCCAACTTCGTAGGTCACGCTAGACTTTCCCAGTTTCGTCACACGTAGCCCGAGTTCTAAAACATCTGGAAATGATACAGATGCGAAGAAATCGCAATAGGACGAGACCACGAGTCCGATTTGCGGCGAGGTTGGCAATGGCTCTGATATAGCCGATTGCGGGTTTGATGGCTCCGGCGAGCGAGAGCGAGAAGAGAACGGATCCAGGCCGCAGCGCTCTATTAAATAGGTATTTATGATGGAGTCAAACAGGAAAGCGTATATGCTATTGTTCATATGCGCGTACATATCATTGTCAGACCTGCATCACCGTCAGCCGGGCATTGCGCTCAAGGATTTAGATCTGGTTCTCCCACCAGCGAGTCCGATACTCCAGACGATATGGATAATCTTTCCGCTCCCTCCGCCTCTTCTTTTCGAGCTCTGAAAGTTCCATGATCGGGACCTTGGTAGTCGTGTCTCCAGCATTGGACCATTGGTGTCTCCTTTTGATGTGCCTCGGCCGCCGAGATCATCAGCCATACCGGAAAAATGGATTTTTTGATTACCATAATATTACAGTAATATAACCATACATCCAATCATATGCGTCATAGCTTATGTTACCATAACCCTATGGTAACAGAATCCTGCTACATTGCCATTGCCTGTTTGGAATCCTGATGTAGTCACCAGGTTGTTGTATGTTGATCTATGTAGCATGGTAAGGAGGAGTTCTGAATGTAAGATTACTTTATTGAGACTTCTACCTAATGCAGCTACCTAGCTATCTAGCTATCTTGCTATCTTTGGATTCCCAAGCCACCAGCCAGCTCCAAATCATAACAACAACATCTCCCAGGTGCAGCAGAGGAATGTACTTGATAAGTGGGAATCCAACACAAGTTCCTCAGTGTCAGCACTGACTGGTATTGCATGCAAGCTAGACCTGTGGATTGCTGGAAGACCTACCAGATCAGACTCCTCCCTCCTCATCTGCAGAACTGACAAGTTCAATACTGCATTGTGCTTGATTTCATGAACCCAGACTACTGTGAAGAATATAAGATGCTGCCCCTCCCAGCAATGCATGAAAATGCCTGTGATTTGCCCTATTTTAATGCCCAATGTGCAGGTATATTCAATAATGTCACCAAGAGCTATCATTGTTTGATGGATGTCACCACAGAATTCAAATGTAGCCTTCTTGAAGAACTGAATTGAGATGGACCCAAATCCATTCATGTTGGGTATATGCCAGTCTTCCCTGTATGATTTCCACAGTTGCTGGAGGAATGGGTCAAGAATTGGCAGTTTTGACAGATGTGTTGTTGGAATCCTGAGTGCTTGGATGCCTTCATCTGACTGCAACTGAAAAAAGATGTTAGACACAACATGTATGTCTGTTAGCCTGTATTGTGGTTCTGGAATGCTGGGGCCTTCATCATCATTCTGATTATGTGTATTCAGTTGCAGCAGTTCAGTTATCAGTGTGGGATATTCATGGTGGAGAATCCAGAGGTGGTCTGTAGCAAGAGACTCCAAATCAACAAAGGAATCAGCCAACAACAGAAACAGAGTGTGTTTGAAACTTTCCTGTATAAGCAATATCTTTTCAACATCTTGCTTGTTGGTTTTCTGTACTAGACTCTTGTATTTATGATGCTTATTCTCCCCAATCAACATGTTGCAGTTGTTTGCAACCCCATATTTCTGTGCCTGGTCAGCATAGTGTATCCCAATGTGCATGTTGGGGTGGTTCTTTAATGCATTCAAGGCTTTCCCTGCCTTTGGTGCAGTGCTACTTAACTGTTCAGTTGGGTTCTCTATTCATAATGCCTGACTTGATATGGAGACCTGCTGGGATTGTAAAATCATAAGTGCTTAACCTTCTGATTGTGGCAGCTCAGCAGCTGTTGCAGCAGTGTCTATTATCTTCTGTAGCAGGAAGTGATCTTCTGTCACAATAGTCTGGAGCTTTGCTGGCTCAATTGATGTTTATGATACCAATGCAGAGTTGCTCCAAGCAACAGCACTGAATGCTTTAGCAAGAAGCATACACAGAGCTCTTAGTTCAAGTGTTGTATCATTGAAGAAATTGCATAATGTCTGCTGTACTACTGATTGAATCCAGTCTGGGGTCATGGCATACTGAAGAATAATTGGGATTGCAATGGATGCTTGAGCATGCTCCTGAATCTGATAGAAGTCCAAATGGGTTATTGGAGACTGTATTCAGCTGCCCTGTCTTGCAAATGAGAACCACTGTAATATCTGACAGTATTCCTTCTGGCTGTTTGCTGTGAGAATATATGTTATTAACAGTGAATGCACCATTTTGAAAATACCACTTAGTTCACTATGACAGGGATCTGAGGGGAAGAAGGTCACCAAATTCAGACATGGGCAGATTCCAAATATTGGAGACTGGTCCTTTGCCATTCCATGCTTCTTCCACAGCTTGTCTCTCATGGCAGTAGTGGGTGCTGCATTAACCCAGTTCTGTATATGAAGTTGCTGGTAGTGATATTGACTGTTGGCCACTGTGTCAAATGACATATTGTGTCTCTGATGTTCAGTGACAGTGCAACTCCAACATGATTGGGTGGCTGAGAGTCTTTTAATTACTGCATTGTTGTTCTGCTGTGGCATGTCACTCAAAAAAGCAAGGCAGGAAGCAATTATTCTGACAGTTCCTTCACCAGCAATTTCAACATCAATATCTTTGTCAAGAGATTGAAATCCCAGTGCAAGTGCACCAATCAAATCAGAGAAGTTTGTTGTGTGCAGCCCAAATGAGATGGTGTAGACATTGTTCCTCCTTCTTCTCTCAGAGGCAGGAAGTCTGGTGGAAATTAGATAGAAGTCTGTAATGTTTCTGTACATGTTGCAGTATAATCCAAACCCATCAATAAAAAGCTGGAATGGAACAGAGATAACCCATGTTATTATATGGTTGGGGCAGAGCATTCTCTTTGAGATTATTCCTGCCATAGTGAGTGATCTTCAGTTCCCCACACAGAGAAGTACTGCAATTAAGCAGGTGGATATCCATCTGATTGTTGACCATGTTGAGAATCCAGCACATAAAGTATTCAGCATGTATAGGAGGTGGATCTTGCAGATTTCTGTCAAAGACATAGTCAAGAGAAACATTCAGTTGACTGAGTATATTTTCTTCATGCAATAAAACCTGTTGCTCTTCATTCTCTAACAAGAGCAATTCCCTCTTGTGGAAAGCCAGTCTCATGCCTTGGAACAACATGCTGCCTGGGTTGGGGTCATGTTGAATGGTAGGTTGAATTCTCAGAAGAATCTTGCCAGATTTCAAGATGTTGGATCTCCAATCCCAGACAACAAATTGAATTCTTTCTGTATGGAAGACATGCTGCCTCACTCTGCATGAGCATTTGCTTAGGCTGCACCTGTATTGAACAAAATCTGAGGGGAATACTGATTCCCCATCAGAATATCTTGTGAAGTCCCCTGAAGTAGATCTTGTGGAGCTACCTCAACTGAGGGACTGTCATAGTTCAGTTGGACTGTCTACCAACTCAGCCATGCCAAGGTGTATGTTCCAGCAGAATTCTGATGATCAAGCAAGAGCTGCAATTAGAGCAATAGAGTTCTGAAAGAACAAATCTGACTGTAACAGAGCTTCAGATAGATTTCTGCTTGCAGTGGATAATGATGGTATCTGCTGTGGGATGATTGAAATGGATGTTTGTCAAATGGGTAAAATGGGGAACTGTGATCTACACTTCCTCTTCAGGACACTAAGGTCTTTGGGTAGAGATTTGATGGTGTAGATATTCTCAAGTAGATTGAGTACTTCTTGAAGTAATTAATACTGCTGACAAGATATCTCTGACTGTTCACACCACAACTTCAGTGCAATCACAAAGTGGCTGAGACTCTCATGTTCCCTGGTCCTCATGTGTGGCACCACCTGGAAAGTATTATCTTCCATATTCAGAATACCACTTTCAATCAACTGCCTGTCTGCTATGTCTGTCAATACAGGATTGTAGGTGATATTCTCATCTTCATTGGATTCATCAATGTCAGATAACATATGTGTGAGGACCTCTTTGATAATGTCATCAACTCTTGTGTCTTCCAGTTCAGAATCAACATCTGAGATGTTGGAGATGACACTGTCCTGCACATCTAACAGTAAGTTCAAAGATCTACATTCAAAGAGAAAGAAGAATGAACATACTGCTGAATTGTAAGCTTCTTCAGCATCATCCAGATTCACAAATGTATTGAGTTTCAAAGATATATGGTCTTCTGGTGGCACCTCTGACATAGCTGGGGTGTCTGCAGTTTGCTGTAACTGCATAGCAGCTTCATGGATCTGACTCCATGCAAGAAATTTCATGAACTTCTTATGATTCCTGCAGATCATGTTGTAGCTGGGGGGTGGCTGGTCAAAGAGAAGAGTTGAAAAGTTGAGGAGTTGCAGCAGACAGAATTTCAATTGTCAAGTAGTATAACAAACAACATAAGAATTACTGGTATGTGACACTGAGAATGAAAGAAAGAAAGATTTAAAAGATCTTTGACAGGGTTTTGATCATATACTTATAGATGAATGCAGAGCAGCAAATCAATGTGTGATGTTGGAATCTGCAGATCCACAGGCTCTGAATCTGCAGATTAACAGTTTCAGTCAGAATGATTGATCTGCTCAAATGCAATGCAGAACATTTGCAAAACTGATTGACTTGTTGCAATTAGTTTCAGAGACACAGTCTTGTCTCAGAGCAGTTCTTTTGTTGAATTGAAGTTCATCATATCAATATTATGTCTTGCTCTGAGACATACCTATATAAGGATGTGCTTTCCTCCAGCTACCCATCTTCCAAAAGATCAAGATCACCACACTGCCATTGATATTAGCCATGACAACCACATCTTCAGTCACCCTGGTGAAGTGCACACTTCTCTGAACAATAGCCATCAATCCAGAACTGAGAGCAGCAGCTTCATCCTTTACTTTCATTATGATCACTGCAACAGAAGAGGAAAACACAACCAACCCAAAGCTTGCACATTCAATGACACTCCATATGGCTGCACTTTACACCAAGAAGGTGAGTGCTAGAGAGAAGACTATGATTATCAGATTGAAATGAATGTACTTCCTAACACTGAGCTATGACAGAATTTCAGACATTGTTCAGGACATCTACTCCCCCCTCAATGCTGTGTGCAGGACAGAGTATTGGTGTTCCAAATACAAGAGGCAGGCAAGGGATATAGTGAAGAACTGAAAATGTATTGCTTTGAAGAGATTCAAGATAAGTCCTCCATCCATTCTTATATGAAGAAGTTCATTAACCAGAGTACCTACAGGCACATATTAGCAACATTGTGGAACTGAGCTTTCAAGAGAACCTCAAGTGTGGGATACATACAGTGAAAGACCCATCCAAGCTCACCAGTTATTTCATGAGAGAATTCAACACTGGTGACTTTCACAACATGTTTCACTGGATGACCAAACTTCTGAATATCAACAACAGTTCACCACAGGGAAAGTGGTTTATGGAGCATAGATTAAGTCTATGCATTTGCAAATGGAGTTAATTAGTTCTAACTGTTTGATATAGAGATATATGCAAACCTTGCAATCTGAGTGAAGCTCTTTCTTGATGTTGATGAGTGGGATCAGACCTTCAAAGATGTCAGAACACTCAGTCAGTACTGGAATATCATTATAAAGAAGTCAGAGCTCTGTGATATTGCACAGAATGACTTTGCAGAATTGAAGATGTTGTCTGTGAAAGTATCTCAGCAACAGTCTAAGAAGAAGATTAAGATACTTGATGATATTGTACTGATAAAGAAAATGCCCCCAAAGAGGCCATCAAAGAGGAAGTTCAAACAAGAGCCACTCAAAGAGATACAGCAGCTCACCAGAAACCCACCAACTGCACAGAAAACAACCAATGGAGATCAAGCTCCATCAGAGAAAGAAGAAGATGGTGATCAGAACTTTGAACTCCTTCCTCTCTCAGTACAAGCAACAGTCTCAATGCAAGCAGCAGTTCCAGTGCAAGCAGCAGTTCCAGTGCAAGCAGCAGTTCCAGTGCAAGCAGCAGTTCCAGCACAAGCAGCTGCCTCAGTGCAAGCAGCTCCCCCAGTGCAAGCAACAGTCCCAGCACAAGCAGCTCCCCCAGTGCAAGCAACAGTCCCAGCACAAGCAGCTGCCTCAGTGTAAGCAGCTCCCCTGGCACAAGCAGCTGCTGCACCAGGGGCAATGACCCCCCATATACAGATAAGAAGAGAACAAATAGCTGCAATTAAAGCAGCTCCACTTCAATTAAAGAGAACACATCAGTTCTAGAGCTCTGCTAGCAAACACAGATTTGCAATGGAAAAGGATGTTCAATTTTGGGGCAGATACAACTGCAATAGATGTTAGCAAATGCAATACTTCATTATAAACTGTTTTACTTGCTGTACCTCCATTAAATTCAATTGCAAATGTCATAGAAAGAGCTCCTGGTCAAGATAGGGGCAGATTGATATAGTTATAATATTTAGAGGAGACAGTGCAAATTAAACTCACCAGAATCTCAGGCAAACATGAATCCATAGAAACACATCCCAATTAGGAAATCAAAACATTCAGATCTTCAATATATGTAAATATCACACACAAATCCCATCTTCTCTTCTTTTCCTCTCCTCAGCCACTTCTCATTTTTGTCCCCCCCCCCTGCCCACTATTGATTTTTGAGTAAGTTGAGGAATTTCAAATGGTTTCTGCAAATATACAGCATTAGTTAACAGATATAGCTTTTTTTTTTTGATGAAAATGGCTCCTCACAGGAGTGTGTGCATCTCAGCCCCTGCCACCACTCCCACAACCACCCCCTCCCCCTCCCCCCAATCCACAATGCGTGGCTGCAAGGCTGATGATGGTGAGCACAAGCTCACAGTGTGTCTACACTGTGTAGACTGGGTGTACACAATGCACCTTGACAAGCCCTGCAACCATCAGCAGGGGAATAACAAGACATGCAGTAACTGTGCATCCATCAAGAAAGCTTGTGTGCTGATTGATGGAAGACACCATGAGCAGATCTCAGCACTTCTGACCACTCATCAGAAATTCAAGCTGGTGACAAATCCTCTTGTGAAAGAGGTGTACATCACCAACCTCTGCCAGCTCACCACTGGCCTCCTCAGCACCATTGAGGAGGTGACAACTGCCTCAGCCCCCCCCCCATCCTCTGTCACTGCTGCTGCTGCTCCACTCCCACTCTTCAGCATGGATGCTCTTCTTACACTCCAGAAGGAGCAAAAAGACCTCTTGGAGGCAATTCTTTGAACTTTTGTTGTAAGTTATCTATATGTTTGTTAGCCAAATTGTACTGATATATTTGAATAGTGAATTGAAACTAAAGTGGGCTCTCTTGGGAGTGATGTTGCAGCCCTCCAAAAGGAGGTTGAAAGTCTTTCTGCTGGAGGTGTGAGTAGTTCAGGATTCTGTGAATAATGAATTGTACTGACAGAGTATATAGAGAAAAAGAAAGATTGAAAGTTCTGCTGCTGGTCCACCAGCAAAGTCTGCTCACTCTGCCCCCCCCCCCCTCAGATGACATCAACTCTGGCCCCCTGTGTCTCATTTGGTGGTGTGCCATTGGCTGCATCTGGCTCCAGCCAGGTTTTTGAGACTCTGTGAGAAATCATGGAGTGAATTTCATTGTCTCTGTTGTGGTCCTTTGCATTCATTGTGCTGTTGTTGTCCCCCCCCACCCCTGCTGAAAGCCCAGTCAGCTTCAAGTCTGTTTTAGTGGATGAAGAAATGGAGGAGGCCCAGGAGGGGCATGATTTTATTCTGGAGAACTGATTTTTTTGTGTTTTTGTCTTTGGGCAGGTGGGTGGGCAGGTTCTTGTTTTTATTCTTCTGTTTTTGCCTTCAGGCGGGTGGGCGGGAGGGTTTTTAAAATAGTTTTTACCAATGGCACCATTCTTCCTTCTCAATCAGAATTCCAAACTCACGCATTTCAAGTAGTTACATAGGTGACCCTTCCTATGGATTTCTGATTTAAATGTTGATCTCATGAGCTTCTATGTGGGTTCTATGTTCTTGGCATGGAATCTACGTATCAGATCAGATGAATGGTAATCCGACAGTATTCAAAAAATCCATTTTTCCGGTATGGAGATAAGATCTAGTCACGTGATCATCCCGCCATTTTTCATCGCGGCGACAGCTAGGTCGAAGTGCCGCACGCTGGACGCTGATATCAGGTGTTGATAGGAGCCCGGGTTCGTTCTCTCGTTTGGAGCTGGTGCTGTAGGCTTTGCTCGCTCGTTCAACTGGCTGCCCCGCTGCGTACCCTTGCCTACGTGGCTTGCAGAAATCCCCTTCCGTCCCCCAGCATGGCCTTGACCGTCGTGGAAGAAGCACCCAAAGCGGCCATCCCTGAACCAGAAACCATTCAGCCTTCGCAGGATGTTCTTGTGACGCCGTGTGATCCTTGGCCTAGGCCGTATTATCTGGAGAAAGGCTTCCGTCGAGTTGCGCCCTATCATTACACCTACAACACTTATTGCAAGGAGAGATGGCGGGGGCGCAACCTACTCGAAATATTCACAACCGAGTTTCGAGACAGGCCTGCGGAATATTATGTGAGATCCAGCAAGGCATTTCCCTACATAGTTCAGTGTTTTGCTAATGCTCAGTTAGAAAGAGGCAATTGAGTCCGGCCATGTCGCTATCAACGGTAAACCGGGCAACCTGGATACAAGAGTGATGAACGGCGACATGGTCTCTCACACTCTTCACCGCCATGAACCTCCAGTTACCAGCCTTCCGATCGGAGTTATCCACGAGGATGATAAGATGATTGTCATTGATAAGCCTGCCGGTGTCCCTGTTCATCCCGCCGGGCGCTACAATTACAATTCCATTATCGAAATAATGCGCGCCGAGAGGGGGCATAGCTTTAACCCTCGTCCATGTAATCGGCTTGACCGACTAACGTCAGGAGTCATGTTTATCGGCAAAGATCCCAAAGCCGCGGAGAAGATCGCGGAGGGACTTCGCGCACGAACAATGCAAAAAGAATACATCGCTCGCGTAAAAGGCAAATTCCCTGACGGAATCATCCTTTGCGACCAGCCAATGCTCAAGATCAGCCCACAACTTGGGCTAAATCGAGTAAGGTCCTCAGGCAAGGAGGCCAAAACCAAGTTTCGGAGATTAGCCTACTATCCGCCAACCGCAGTAACTAAGAAGTCGTCGTCTGAAGATGAACCTGCTACTCCGCCAGCAACCTTGCCCGACGATGCCCCAATGGATTTCCCAAACAACAATAACAAGGCTACGACTACTCCTGACGACGAAGGGTACAGCATCGTCCACTGCTTGCCTCTCACGGGGCGCACTCATCAATTGCGTGTTCATCTTCAATTCCTCGGCCACCCCATTACAAACGATCCCATTTACTCCAACCGGCGTGTTTTCGGCCGCGATCTCGGAAAAGCAGACAACACAGGCGAACATGACCAGGAAATAATAGCCCGGTTATCCAAGATGGGAAAAACTGAAACCGCCCAGACTATCGGGGACCATAGATCAAAAAACTATGAGACCTTCCAAACCCCTCCGCCAGAACATATGACCAAAGGCGGCGATCCCAATGTGATCAATGACCTCCTTGCTCGCGAGCATGATCTCATGGTCAACGACTACCTGCGGCGCAAGGGCGAGAAGATGAGCGGTGAAAAATGCGAAGTCTGTGGCACAGACCTGTACACCGACCCTGGCGTACACGAGCTTGGAATCTTCCTCCACGCAGTATCGTATTCGGACCTTGCTGGTGGCTGGAAGTACAGGAGCAAAATGCCGAATTGGGCCCTGCCCCCAGAAGGCCACGATGGCCCAACAAGTGTGCCGGAATGGACGGAGGAAGGGGAAGATATCATTGTTGGTCGGGGGAAAACAGAGGGTGACACTGCGCTTGTGGAAGGAGTAGGAACAGTGGTTATCTCTGAGATAATGGACAAGGAAAAAGCCGCAGGTGCTGAAGCGTCGTCGGCTAACGTTTGATGATAGCCTTGGCTTGATTATGATTTCCTTTTTCCTACTATACCATCGCGGATTCAAAAATAAAAGCGTGATTTGTAGCGTTTATTATATTTTGTGGAAACAAAGGCTTGTGCCGCGCCTTGGGAAGTGTGCAAAGAGCTAGATCCCTTATTTTAGAATGGCATCTCTATATTTGTCTCTCTTTCAACGCCGGTTTTCAGCTACATTCTGGGAAGTGGTGACACAGCTCTTATTTCAGGCACATCGATGACACGCAGCTCCCAAATAAAGCGAACTGGCGGACAATAGTCATAACGAGCATAATATTTCCATTATATTGTTGACTCGTTACTTGAAAAAAAAAGGTGCGGAAAATGGAGTCTTATGCATCTCCCTTTCCAGTCACATGCTGGCCGCTTTATTTTCTGTCCCGATAAGAGAAACATGGAAGAACGGGTGAGGAAAAAGAGAGCCACGAAAACGCACACCCAACCACGCACCAACCCCGACTGACAAAAACATATAACGGACTGCGCTTAGGATTCAGTCGTAACTCTGCCCTTGGGGTTGGTGACCTTGACGCCTAATTGCTTGGCCTTGGCGATGATATCGACGCGTTTCGAGGAGGAGACAGCGTGGGCGATCCTAGAAAGAGAGATTCAATTAGACGCACGTTGGTGTTATGCGAGCCGGATCGTTGACGTACTCAGCGGCATAGGTACGGTTGTGCATGAGCAGGAGCTCAACATCCTTGGGGTTCTTGACCAGGAAGACCTTGTGTCCGGAGGGGATCATATGTCTCGTCTTCTTGTTGCTGCCGTAACCAATCTATTGAAATAACACGTTGATCGTCAGCGATAATCCGCGCCAGCCAAAAGTTCGCCCTGGCCCATTGATTCCAAACGAATTCCCCAAAAACCGTTGCTTTCGCGAGCAGGAACTCGCCCCCCATCAATTTGCAGGAAGATCGTATGATATCGCCGAGCGCGGTTCAGAGTTTTCCGACGTACCTTGGGCATAGCAGCCTGACCCTTGAACCGTCTGCGAACGCGGTTGTCGATACCCTTTGGTTTACGCCATGAGGACGGGACACATTTGAACATGTCCGACTGGTGTCGGTTGAAGCGCTTCGTGTCTGTACCGGAGAAATAACCCAAATCAGCCTCAAGTTTCGTGATCAATGCCCATCCATCTCTTCAATCAGAATGAAATCTTCCAAAAGAGCAATCGTGCCAAAATCTTAGGTTCCAGCAACCAAAATCGCAGCCGACCGGCTTTCGAAGCCCTCCCAAACCGAATCATCACTTCTTTCAAGGGAGCAGAGCAACGTACGCTTCTTCACGATGGGGATATGCTTTGCGGCGACCATCTGCAACGTCCAACACACATGGTCAGCATCTGACTAAAATTCCTCCAAACCTCTTCCTGTCCAGATTTGAGACACGGAGCTCATACCTTGACGGTGTTATGGGGTCCCGAAGCTGGTCGTGGAGGTTGTCGACTGGGTGATGTTTTTCGAGGTCGGTCTTCAACTTCGAATTCCTCCTGCGCAAGTCCAACTGAGAGCGTTTCGGTGGTGCTGGCGGCGCTAGTGGGTCGCTAAGCGAACTTGGAAATCTTAGGGCTTGGTCGTGCAAAAGCCCTCATTCGCACCCTATTCGGGACTGCTTAGTCATGATTGTGCATCTTGGCATTCCGCCCCGCTCGAAAGCTCATTGCGCTCCGCCCGTGTTTCCGGTACAGTTGAATTTACGGGCAGAGATACAGGCCGGACCTTATATTCATGATTTGACCTTTATCCGAGCCTGGTTAGGTGGTGTGCCTGTTAAAACTGTGAAACTTTTGATGACCTGGAAATAGTGGTAGACACTGTGGATTCTCATAATCTCATTCAAACATAACACATTTGCTCATGAGCATGCCGATATAACAAAACCCTGGAGCGAGAAATCCTTCCGGCAACGCCAAATATTTCCAAAAGGCAGCTCTACCCGCTAACCATCTCCCTCACCCTATCTACTCTTTGAATCGCCTTCTCCAGTCGATCCAGTCTTCTCCTCTTCTCCCCATCCCTCCGCTCAAGCAGCGCAACTCTCTCTTCCAATTTCGCTCTCGCCTTCCGCTCCTGCGCAACCATTTCGTTCGCCTGGCTGAATAGTTGCGTCGTGAGCTCTTCCAGCTCCGAGTTTGCCTGTGTGAGTCGCGACTCGGCCGCTTTCCGAAGCTCTTGTTCGCGCTGCAGAGCGTCCTGGAGGGACGTGGTGAGCGAAAAGTCCGCGGTTGTAGGAGGTGAAGTTTGGGTGGGTTCGGGCAAGGAGACGGTGTGGCTAAGTGGCGCGCCGTTGGCGCTCGAGTTGTTGCGTTTTCCGTATGGTAGGAAAGACGTTAGGGTCGCGAAACGAGTATGCTGCGGTTGCTGTGGTTGCCGCGGTGGTGAGGGGGAAGGCGACAAGTTCAGCTGTGACGGCGGCGTGAAGGTTGGTGTTTGTGGGAGTGCAGGCGTGGATGTGGAGGCGGATTGGGATTTTGAGCGTAGAAGACGGATCTCATCCTCATAGTCCGCTAATTTCTCGGCTGTTCAATGAAGCACATAAAGGATTGGGCGTTAGAACATCCATGTCATATTTTCAAAGCCCACATGTTTCGCAGGACTGGGGAAACCATGCAATCAGAGAGGAAAAGATGATTCTCAAGCATACCTGTCGTTGCTGCACGTTGATTTAGATATCTGATTTGATTTTCCAACTCTGAGATTCTCCGCTGCGCTGCTTTTGCATTGGCATCTTCATGGGAAAAGGGGGAGCCCTCGAACCCGCATCTGGGACAAGATGGCCTAGGGCCCGAAAAGGCCGGATCAGCAACAGACATGAAAAGTGTCGTGCAAGAAAGAAGGGCCGTATGGTCCTTGATGCGGGTGGTGGTTAAGGTATGTAGTAAGCAATTAGATCTTAGGCTTCCGTGCAGTTGTGTTTACGCGAATAACAAGAGGGTAACTAGTTAACTGAAGAGAGAGCCTGCAGCATAAACAGCAGAATGTCAACAAGATATTGTAAAGAGTTCAATATTTATGTTGCTAACAACACAGCAATGACAACATTTGAATCTCGCTCTGGCAGACGCTCCCGACCTTTCACTCTGGACTTTGGATAGACAGCACAAAAATAGATCAGTTGCCAATTTAAGATGCAATCATGAATCCAACTGAAGTGAAACGGTGATTGGATAGCCTTATCTCACCCTTGACTAGTTAACCCCTAGTTAATCAGCAAGGCAGCTGTGGCGAAAGACAAGCAGCAAGAAATATTCGCAAAATGTGAGAGATCTGATGCTTATTATATAAAAGTCAGATGTTCAATGCATAGGTAGCTGATCACATCATCACAGGGTGTGTCCGCGCTGTGGATGCGGAGTATGGGGATTCGCTTGCAATTGATAACACGGTGGTTCGAAAAAGCCGCGGGAAAATGCACTTTAAGTGTTTGCCAATTCTTCCAGATTGGCTGCAAGGGCATTCACCTCCTCTGCAGCTGCTTCTTTGGCCGCATGTCCTAAAGCCGCAGAAGATTCGAAACCCCTTGCAACACAATGATTAAAACAACTGACAAACACAATGCCAGCTGGCACCAATCCAGGATTGTCTGGGATGATGCAAAGCCAGCAATTCCATCTCAATCCACGCTGGGTTGAGAAGGCAGAAACTATGACAAAATGGCCCTCTCAAAAATTCAGGGGCTGCTTTTCTCTGCTAACTACCTTGTGAAACTTCGCTAAAGGAGGAAGCCAACCGATTCTTGCTCTTATATAAGCCTCTTGCTGGGAGCGTGCCCGGAAAGTCGACGTTCAGTGCTTAGAACTGAGGGCCGTCTTAAAAAAGCCAGCTTCATTAAGCCTAACAGGTCAATAACCGGCTTGATTTTGCTCAAGAGCAGACTGTCACTGGATGAGTCTCTGAGGAACCATTCTTTGCCAAAAAGAAACAGCTCTAATATAGCCAAATTAAAACAAATTCATACAATACAATCAAATATAAAACCCAGAAAAAGCCACCTGTAAGTCAACAAAAAAGGGCCCAAAAGGAGGCCACGGTATCATCTGGAACAAAAGGTATTTAAACACAAAGCGATGAAAATAGACAGCATACAAGCGGTTCTTTTCCCCTCCACCACGATTCCGCGCCAATGCTCAAAATCGAATGCAACAACCATAACAACAATCCAGTTTCAAAACGCCATGCTAGAAAAGAACACGAAAATCTCGTATGGCACGTTCTCATACGTCGTGTATCCGGAAACGAAAGTATGCACAGGAAATTCGAAATGTAAGGTGGAGAGTGAGGGAGATAAACCGCCTCAATACGTTTCTAGCTCATTTGTCCACCCATCGCCGCCATCAAGGCGCCCAGAGTGGAAACTGTCTTGAACCAAGGCGTCGTCCGACCCGACACCCCTGATGCTCTTTGGTTTCTGGTAACTGACCTGCGACTCAGCCCTTAGTCGGTTGCCTTGCGCGGCCCTCACTTTGGCGTAATATGCTTCAGTGGCATCTACTTCTGGCTCCGAGGCATCGTCATATGTTTCCCAATTCTCAGAACCGGAGGTGACCGTATTTGTGGTTGAAGAATTCGATATTTGCCTCGGCGCAGGAATTTGGGTTTGATATTGTTGTTGATATTGTTGATTTGCAAATTTTGGTTGTTGACAAAAGCTCACGTCCTCGCGGCTCGATATGTAAGAGGATTGGAAAGACTGGTCAGATAGCGGTCTATAATGAGACATGGAAGAACTCATAAAGGACCGCTGACGATCATCATACACGTCCTCTGGACTTATTGGCCGCACCTTTCCACTTGATGTAGACGACATAACGCTGCGGCTTCGGCTCAGACTCGGTTGAGGTGGAGGCTGTGGCGTCTCCTCCCTGGAGAAGAGGTCTCTCATTTTCGGAGGAGGTGCACGCGGAGGTCCCATTTTTCCACGAAGCGTACTGCATGAATAGGCCTGGTTTGGACGGCGGTCTGGCGAGTTGTTACCATGCGGCATGTTACTAAGTGGCACGCGAGCTGGAAGCTTTGTCGGCGACTTTGACCGGGGATTGGTATTATTGTTGCCGGGCATGTTCGCCAGGACGCTACGTTTGAGTGTCCCGTTCGCGCTGGGCGTTTTAGAAGCGGAGGGTTGGTTTTGTTGGCCTCGAATTGTACCACCGCTACGAGACGTGGCAGCTCTGGACATTGGCCTTGCAACAGAAGATGGACCAGATGGAGTTTTGGAACGGGGAGGCAGTTTTTGAGGCACTGGTGCCAACTCATCCAAATACCTCTCACCCTGAACAAGGAACGGCCTGCCATATTCATCCTCCCAATTTTCCAATACCTTTCGCAAGTCGACTTCAACTTTAGGGAGTTCCTTTGCTATTCTCTTTCGCATTTTCTCCTCTCTCAACAATCTTGTTGGGTCACGTTTCTGCCCCCCTGTGCCACGGCCCATCAACCGAGAGGCGTCTTGACTGGAGGCAGTCAGAGCATTACGATCCTGTACCAGGGAGCGATGTTTATCAATCAGCTCTAGGGCAGGAGCCCGTTGCTCTTTAAGCGCTTCTAGACGGGCAATCTCAGCCTCATGCGCAGAAAGCAAAGCATCACTGTAAACGTCGGAAAAGGCGGGAGTAAAGTCAAGCATCTCTTCTTCGGAATAATATAGGCTGTCCCATAGCTCTTGCAAACGGCAGCGAGCGTCCTCGACAAACAAATGGAGGTTTTGCCGTTTGAGCTCATTGAGCCGAGCAAGTTCTTCCTCGAATTCATTAATGGCGCGCAAGCCGCAACCCCGGTTAGCCGCAAGGAAACCTTTTCGGTCGGCCTCTTCAACACCCAACCGATCCCAGAGGGACTCAACAGCAGCTCTCAGGTCCTTGATTTTGCGTTCTCGCCCCCTTTTTTCTTCAAGCAGCTTCTCGCGTTTTCCCTTCAAAGATGTAAGATCGGATTCATGCAAACCAAGCTGTTCAGGGGAATCCCTGTAGTTCTGCACGATTGCAGGGTCAGTCTGAGCCTGAGGGGTGCCAAGTTCTGCCCACAATTTGATTATCTCTTCACAAACTGTGCTGACCGTTACAACGCGCCGATTGTACTCTTCGTAGACCCTACTAAACTCGCTATCAAGCGCATTGACGTATGAGGCAGAGAGATCGAATGAAGGCGGGACGGTAGTACCAGGAGCTGTGGGTGGTAGTGGGATTCTAACAAAAGTCGCCTCGAGATGAGAGGAATAGGACTCAAGCGCTTCCACAAGCTCTGATATGATCATTAGCTGCGGGGGGCGAAATAATACGGAACTGCGCGGTACGTACTCTTGACTTGCTCAAAGCGCTCTTGGTGCAATTTGCTGACAGCAGCATGCTTCTCTCTCAGTAAAGCGAGGCAATGGTTTAGTGGAAGTGTAACACGGAGGTCTGGATCGTCGGATTGGCGCTGTGAAGTATATACGTTATCTTCAACTGACGCTTCCATTTGTTTGATGGTAGTGATCAGCCGATTCGCTTCCTCGATCATGTCATTCTTTTCGCTGCGCGTAGTCACTGAGTCAGCACTAATGTTTTTGCCATGTCCAGGTAAGTCTTTACCTATTAACGCGCCGTACATGGTCGTTAAGTGTTTCGGACAATGCTGCGAAGAGCTAGCGTCACTAGTCAGCCATGTTCAGCAAGCTCATGCATGGTGGTCGTCTACCTCCGACTCCCTCGAGTCTCGCTCATGGTTTGGCACCCCAATCTCGTCAAATAGGCCGTGTAACTGCTCGACGATATTGTTGACCTGGGTGGTCAAATAGCTGGTATCCACGGTCATGGCGAGCGCGCAACCGAAGAATCGCGACTCAATGTTCAGCGAATGACCGTCGTAGTATTGACTCGGTATTATAGCACGCTGAAGGTGATGTAAAAGAAAGTCGCGTCGCGAAAAAAAGAGTGAAGCGCAAAAGTTTCAAACTGAACTCTACGTCAAACGAGAGAAAGTGGAGCGAGAATTGGTCAATTGCACAGATCCAAATCCGTCTGGCAAAAAGCAATATCGCATATTCAATCGCTGCAAGAGGCGGAACCAGAACAAAGGAAACGCAGTTCCCGCAAAAGTCGAGTTGGGGTTGAGCAACGGAGGGCAGCCAACGGGAAGACGTGGATCAGCTGAAGCTGTTATATCGGCGGGCGGTGGGAAAAGCACCGGTTTGTTGACTCTCCGCGCGGTTGGCCAGGCAACGGCTGACTAAGATGCTCACCGCCAGATTCTGCCGCCCACCCCACATGACCAAGCCGCTAAACCCAAAGCGAGCAACCGCTGAGGTCATCCTGTGAGCCCAGGGCCAGAAGCTGTCAACAGGACGGAGCGACACGACGGCGGAGCACGTTCATCCTCGCTTGAAAAGCGCAGATGCAGTCAGGTTGAGAGTTCTGCCAGCTGATGCCATAGCAGTCAGATTGGGCCCCTTTGCAAAGCCCCTTCAGCCGCAATGGACGCCGCACAGAAATCCTGGGGTATGTTATATGTGGCTGTTCTGCGCGAATTCTTAGCTAATTCGATTTCACTCCAGAGATCGAAAACTCCGTCGAGCTGGTTGATGCCCACCGCGATGCCCTCTACAAATATGACCCCGCCGCCTCGCAAGCCGTCGTCTCCTCCAAGCCCTGGTCGAAAGACCCCCACTACTTCACATCCATCCGCATCTCCGCCGTAGCGCTTCTCAAAATGGTTATGCACGCTCGCTCAGGCGGCAGTCTTGAGGTTATGGGCTTAATGCAGGGTTATGTCTCGGCCAACACCTTCATCGTCACCGATGCATTTCGACTCCCCGTCGAGGGAACCGAGACACGGGTCAATGCCCAGGATGAAGCGAATGAGTACATGGTTTCGTACTTGCAAGCCTGTCGGGATTCCGGAAGGATGGAGAACGCGATTGGGTGGTACCATAGCCATCCGGGCTACGGATGCTGGCTGTCTGGAATCGATGTGTCCACGCAGGATACACAGCAGACATACAGCGACCCGTTCGTCGCGGTGGTGATCGACCCCGATCGAACGATCTCTGCGGGCAAGGTTGAAATCGGCGCTTTCAGGACGTATCCGAAAAACTACCAACCGTCGAATGCTGAGCAAGATGACGACGGATATCAGAGCATCCCACTTCACAAGGTGGAAGATTTTGGTGCCCATGCCTCGCAGTATTACTCTCTCACAGTCTCGCATTTCAAGTCCACGCTTGATACCAAAATTCTATCCTTACTATGGAACAAGTACTGGGTAGCTACAATTAGTCAGAGCCCCTTATTTACAAATCGCGACTACACCACCAAACAGATCGCAGATTTAGGGGAGAAGATTAAGAAAGCGACCAGAGCGGTCGAGAATAGTACACAGCGGGAAAGTGCTTTAACAACCAAGGACCAACATCTAGAGAAGGTTGTCAAGGAGGGAGATCGTATAGCAGGAGAGGAGCTAACGGGCTTGATGGCAGCTCAGATTAAGAGGGAGCTGTTTCAAGGGGTAGGGCAACAAGCGGCTGACAAAACATAGTATTGATCTTCTACTATACGGCGCAAGTTTATGGATATCAATAGTAGTAGGTGGAATTCCTTGATGATTCCTAAAATGTTAATCACCTTGAAATGGATTTTTTTTTAAGGCCTAGTTTTAGACGGTTTAAGTAGGCATAGAATTAATCAACATTCCTGGTAAAGACCCTTGCTTTTAGAATCGAGTTTGGTTCCCAGTTTTCCTTTTCCCTTCGCCATGAAATCCTTAACCCTTCCTCCTTAGCTCCCATTGCACCAGATGATTTCAGTCCGTCCCTGAAGCCACTTAGTTCTCCGTTCGGCCCCTTTTCAACCAGGCTCCAGAAAAGATCTTAGCCCAGATGCTGACCTTTGGCGGAGGAAGAATCGGCATCTCCATCGAACTATCCAGCGAGATGTCCTGCTGAAGAGGAGCAGGCTGAGCACGACGACGCAGATCTGTCATATACAGAACGAATCTGGCAATCGTGATGCGAAGCATAGGGAGGCAGGCGCAAATGATGCCAGTGTTGGCTTCGATTGTGGTCCACATGGTAGAGGTCAAAGTTCCATAGCTTGGATCCGTGGACTGGGACGCAACATCAAGCGTGGTGATTCGCAGAATCGACGTAGTACAAACGCTGATTTTGATAGCGGCATATTAGAATAGCTGGCGGTAGACAAGGAGAGAAATGAGAGATGTCTTACAAGAATCCCAAGGTAAATATCGCCACCAGCCCGATTCTTTGTTGAGTTGGAAGACCAAGGGTGTGAAGGAGAGGTAGTGGCAGGGTCAAAATCATAGCATCAGTGAGTATGTCCCAAGCGCCATTCGCATTCCAGAAGGCTGCGAAATCGATGCAAGTTCCGGGAATGGATCTGTCCCAAGCTCTTGAAACAGGCATGCACTGAAAAATGCTGGCGAAGATGCTGGCAACAGCGAATGTTGCGACTAGGCAAACGATATAATCGCAAACGAGGCGAAAAATGAATCTAGTAACGAAGATCCGGCGGTATAGCAAGACAATCGAAACCTTTGTCAAGTTGATTGTACACTTGTACAGGACTTGAAAGCAGTAAAAAAGCTAAGAACGATATTAGTTGCCTCTGCTGTTGCATTGTAATAGAGTATCAAAGTCATACCTTCAAGGCAATGTTCATATCATGTTTGGGAACGTCGCTAACATGCTTTCCATACCCATATTGAATTGCTACATTCTCCATCAGCATATTACACTCGCAAGCCATAGAACTGGATACTACCTACCAGCGGTATTCACTCCATTCATCGCGACGCAGAACACCTAGATACCATCAGCAAGTAAATTTTAGCTGGAGCCATCTCAATGAATTACCAGAGACGACACAATCAGATAGTCATCAAAGCCTGGGGTTCGGCCAGTGAAACAGTGAACATGAAAACGATTGATCACAAGCAAGACGGCGATGGCCATCAAAACAATCCCAGTGATCATAGTGCTCTGGCCCCTGGCTTCCGGAGCATGATATTGTTCCATGACATGGTAAAGGTGCACGACGACATCATTAAGTGGAGCCATGATGCTTGTTTATTCCTTGACGATAACAAAGACTTTGTAACTTTGGTGCCTTGGTCAAATAGGTTGAATATAAGAGATGGGAATGTCTTCAGGCTGGGAAGAAAAATGGTAGAAAAAAAAGGGATAGCTAGGGTTGCAAGAATTTTGTGCTTTGAGTGAGTGTGTGTGTGGGAGGTCACAAGTTTCTGATAGAAGGCCATCGAAACAAGCGAGGGCTTGTTGTGTTATTGCCATGAAAGCCAGAACCAGGAGGCTGTCATGGTTACCACATTATCAAATATCAAATACACTCCAGCAGCATGGCAGAAACCATGAAGCAAAGTAATTGGAAATTGGCCCATGGCGATCTTCTTGATCAGAACTATATAGCCAAAAGACAGTGGTGCTATTGCTATCTCCATCGCCCTTTGGACTATACTTATATATCTATGGGAGCAGCCTAAGCTGTGCATTGAGACAACATGAGAAAAGGCTTTCTGCAGCTTGGCCCACCAGGTGACGGAAACATTCCATTGATCTCTCCCGGTCCAACAAAGGGTGAGAAATCCTTGTATAGTAAACAGAAAGCATTATATTGACAAGCAATACACTGATACCAAGTTTCCTATCATACATAGACTCTTATGGCAAAGCCTAGAATGATCTGTTGAGAAAGGAAAAGGAGGAACAAATCCCTTCTATGTCAATGCACATAGAAGAACCCATGACCCATTGGTGGAGTAAATTCCAATGGCGTTAATCATACAGCTTCAAGATCATGTCATCAGCAAAGCTCTTTATTCTATTTGATGTAATATCCAAGTTGAATATGCACTTTGTTGTCGTGATGGAAGCTTGCAAGCCCAAATAGATGCATGAAGTTGACGTCGGCTCGGATCAACTCAGCGCCGCTGCTCCAGCAGGTGGACGCAGCTCAACGCAACACAATGTCAGCAGGCAGAAGAGGAACCGGGATTATGTTCTGCGAGAGCAACAGGAGTGAGGATGCATTCCTTTGGAGCGGGTTTAGACTTTGGAAGCCCAGCTTACGATGTCCGCATTTGTCACGTTTAGCCGTGGCCCAAGCCGTAAATTGCTAGACGCCTAGGATTTCGGCCATTTTTCTTTGTCTGTTTGCAGCACGCTCAAGAAGTGGCACAGCTCTTAATAGGGCAGCGAATCAAGGGCGCATGGAGGGCCAGCACGTTCATAACTCTGTCTGCCTCCACAATCCTGAAGATCTTGCACGGTTTGCAAGTTGGTATGTAGAATATCAGGGACGTCTTCCGTCGCTATCTGTTGTTCCTCTGTACATACATACTTATATTTCGGTATTCATTCAATATTCAACTCTATATAATCCAGCGTGATCGCTGAATAAAGCGTCGGGAGCCTCTCTTCCACCTGGCCGTCGCCGTCAGAGAATCCGACTTCGAAGTCCGCAATGGCAGAGGACCCCAGGCACACCGACGAACATGGCAACCTCAGGCCAGGCTACGCTCACTATCCACCTTATACACCTGCCTCGCTTGTTCGAGAACTAGGAGTCATGTTTGGATTCATCGTCTTATCAATAATAATCATGGTCTTGTACTGGCTATTCTGGCAAGGTTGGTCTCTCCTAGAAGCTAGCTTTCGACCGTATTTTTGGGCTGATTGTGAGAATCAACAGCTGCGCAGCGACGGAATGCAGCCAAGGAAGCTTCCCGACGTGAAGAGATGGCGGCTCGTGCCCCGTGCCCGCGTCGCAGCGGAAACACAGCATAACCGGGTTAATAATAGGTCTGGAGGAGCATCTTTTGCCGACGGACCGAAGAGGCTTATCCGAAACGGGATGGGTGTCAACGGCCTTGGATTTGGAGCGTTAGAGGAGGACCTCGTGGTCTGAACGGCTATGATAGACACCTGGAACTGGTGTGCGGTGGAGGAACTGCTGGTGATAACCACTGCCGAGATAGTAATTCCTTATCTTGTCCTGAATTGGTGTCGCGTATAGGTATCCGTTCTGTAGATAATTTTGGGCGAAGATCGCCCCGCACTCCATGGACATATCATAGATCAAGTTCCATCAGCAAACTGGGGCTGCAAACCCAACAGTCCATCTCATAGATCCCATGATCACGACCAAAAGTGACAGCGCTAATCCAACGGTCAATAGGCCGTAACGATAAGCATGCCGAAGTTCTAAGCTGTATAACTCTGCCACCCATGTGCTTACGGTTGTAGTGCAGCCGCAGAAGCCGTCCATGATTCCGTTCAAGACCTGGCAGCCAGTGAGACGACCTACACTAAACGTACGCGCGGATACCGGCATTGCAACAACACTTGCCGCGTGCTTCAAGTCGAAACACATCCCCAGAACCATAGTCCCAAGCATATTGACGGCAAATGTGCCGAGAGGGAATGATGGAACCTTCGAGTTGAGTAACAATGAAACGTAGTAACGGAGCAAGCAGCCAAGGGGTGCGAACACCGCCGCAAACACCGCCCTACCTCGCCAGTTCTCACGAGCACCGTTGTGTCGATCTGGGGGCCAAATGGCAAGAAGCACGGAGCCCAACCAGCAGCCGAACGCAAGAACGACAATGGACCGATCAACAATTCTTCGTGTCACAAGAAATGGCAATGTCGGTGTATAGCGGTCTAACGCAACCGCAAGGTGAGCACCGAAGGCCAACGATGACAGGCTGAGCGACAATGTATATAGAATCACGGCAACCACTGCCATGAAGCTATATCCTCCGTTTCGCGGCAAGATTGAACCAGAGTTTGGATTCGGAAGGTCGTTGGACAAAGCAAGGAAGACGTCTCCCATAAAAGAGGAAAACGACGTGAATGATCCGCAGAAGCCAGTTGTTAATCCAACATACAATGGGATTGTTTTTTTGATGGCTTTGTGTATTTTGAGATCGTCTTCACGGATGGTTGCCCTTCGGTCCAGTCGCGGCGGGGAACAAGTAGCCATATCGTCATCCTTCTCTGCAGTCTGCCGCTCGCCCCATTCTTCACGGAAGAGATTTCTGTCTTCCGCAAAGAACCCCATCAACAAGCACCCTCCAACGTTGGCCCATAGCACACCAGTTGTAACCGGCGCGCCGGGGTAGTAGGTAAGAGTTTCCATGCCAACCCGCGCCAGAGCACCAAAAATGGAGAAGAATATCAAATATGAAACGGTGTATAGCTTCGTCGCAAACTCTGATATTGTAGGCTCCGGTGGTACCACGCTACGTAGCGAAGGAGGGCGCCCAGAAATCCGCGATTCAGCACTCTCCAATGTAACAGGCGGCTCCCAACGCGACGGATGTCTTTCTACGGGCGGCGGAACAGCGACTTCAGAAGGGCCAGCTCCCTGCTCTTCGGCTCTTCTGAATAGCTCTTCATCTCGCTGCCTACGCTCCTTTTCCTCTTCCAGTCGCCCCTCTTCGACCTGGGGGAAAGCTAATTCGGTAGGCGGTACGATATCTTCTTCGTCCCGTGCGGGTGCTTCCAAGCTCTCACGACGTCCATCTCTTTGTCGCTCGTCTGAGGGTCCTTGCTCTACTGCGTCCATATCCATATACCGCTATAAACCACGGCGTACGGTAGTTCGTCCATCGGGGTGGTTCGTTTCGGTATTCTCTCAACGAGGGCACTAGATAGCGCAAGAGGAAATTACCGGAAGCATTTCCTTACCACCAGCCGTGTAATTAGCTATTGAGACTGGTCAATCAGCAACATGGATCAAAATCGTTGAAGTTATCATCTCACCTCTCCACGATTTGTCAAGGTCTCTCAATGGTTGACAACAAATGATCCAGCCGGCAGTAATATAACTGTATCAGTGATTCCGCCAAGCATTGTAATGTTGATACAAAAAAATACCGTAAGATTGGATCAGATAAGATAAGCCCCCTTTTCGTCTCCACCAAAGCTGACGATGCGCGTCACCAGCCCCGCAGGAGTCAACACTTGTAGAGGTTGGGCACGGCTGTCCGCCTGACCACATCTGGTACTGTCAATACACCTCAGTTCTCAGTAAATCTTGCATTTGCTTCCTACTGACACCCCATCTTCCGTCGCGCATTGCCAGCCAGTGTACAGCAATCTAAGCCCGCACATCTTACAGGGCTCCCGCACGATGTTTCCCACGTCCCTCCCCAGTAATATTGAAGTTTCTCGGCATCCATGTCTGCGAGCAAAGCTCTCCCAGCTCCGCTCTAGCAAAACCACTGCTCGAGAAACCAGCGCCCTTGTCAAAGAGATCTCGACGATACTAGGCTGTGAGGCACTGGCAAGCAATTTAGAGGCTACGTCCCGGTGGGAACAGTGAGCATATCCCCTTATCCGCACCAGTGAAGTAGTATAGGATAACACTACTTATAGGAAACCACCCCCCTCGGATACGAATACACCACCGAAACCATTCTCCCCACCAAAATCGCTCTGATCCCTATCCTCCGCTCTGGCCTAGGAATGCTCCAAGGCAAACAAACTCCCACTATTCTCCTCTCTTTCTCTTCCTTCCAGCTAACCGTACAATAAAACCATCCAGCACTCCAGGACCTTCTCCCCAACCCCGTACCCGTACATCACCTCGGCCTCTTCCGCGAACCTACCACCCTCCAACCCGTAGAATACTACAACAACCTCCCCTTCCACCGCTCCACCTCCTCTAACCCCGATGCAAACGGCACCGCCGCAGATCTAGCTATCCTCCTCGACCCTATCGTCGCTACCGGCGGCACTGCAGCCGCTGCCATCCAGTCACTCAAAGAATGGGGCGTGAAGAAGGTAATTCTACTCAGCATCCTAGGGACCCGGACCGGTTTGACCAAGGCGGCGAGTGAGTGGCCCGAGGGTGTGGAGGTATTGGTGGGCGACGTGGATGATGAGATTGATGCGAAGGGTATGATTCGGCCGGGTCTGGGAGATATCGGGGATCGGTTGTTTTTGGCGCAGGGGAAGTAAAGTGTGATGTTGGGCTTTTCTTGAGCCGCCTTTTAAGAACCCTGTGTGGGGCACAGGTCGTATGATATTCTGTATTTGGTCGTTGTCTATATCCACGTACACGACTATGGATCTTAGAGCTTCGTCGAACATACCCACGCCACTACGATCCAGATGACACCACTGAATTTCTGCAGTTGAGTGCGACCAGCAGACAAGAGAACACCCTCATTAGATAATGCTGAAGAAATTTCAACAAATTATTGTACACTGTATGGAGATTGCAGACAAGATACTCGAATGTTCAGTGTCACGTTGGTTAAGGAACTAGAAGCGGAGAGAGAGATAGAGCGCAAGGCCACGAGCACAAGAAGGGACAAGATCAATTCAATTCAAACGCAGAGATATTGACACGAACGCAGACGGAATCCGGGTAACAGCATCGAGATTCGGAGATAACAGAAGTGGATATATGACGAGATATCAAAGGGCAAAATATTGAGTGGGACGGGTGACCGAACAAGATCTAGAGAGAATGCAAGACCCTAGAAATAAATTAAACACTCAATAGAAGACGAAAATGCTTGAAAAAGGGGAACACAATGAGCGACAGAGTCAAAATTCCCACTGAAGGGAGAATTAAAGAGTATTAGCTCAAAGGTAACGATAAGAAGTAGCGAGCGCCCCGCAACATGGGCAAAAACAGTGAACAAGGTAAAACGGTACTGATTAACTCACAGCAGCAGAGGCAAAGAGCAAATTTGCAGGGGTTTCAAAGAAAAGAGAAAACACTAAAGATTAAGTAGCCCGCGATAACTTTAGAAGCAGCCAGGAACCGAGGAAACACTCAGGACCAGCTGGTGTATAGAGGTGTTGCCCTTTGCTAACAACCCGTAAACACAATAAACGCAGCTAGACCGGACTCCTGTGTGCTCTCTCTTAGAAGGACAGTCAAAAATGGTAAATAATCAAATAATCAGAGAAACAAATTTTTCAACCGAACAAAACCGACAGGTAAGGAGAGCGAGAAATCAAACGAACCCAATGCTGAGAGGAAGGGGGAAAATAATTGCAAACGAGAAAAGATCTCGATAGAAGAGCACCGTACCGCCTCCCAGTGTCAGTCTTTCCCAAACCTTTCCACCATTCCGGCGATCCCGAACGCGTCTAGAAACTGAAACGGTAACATAACGAGGGCGACAAAATTAGCGTAAACGACGTATAAAACGGGCAAAATGCTTTAAAGAGACGACCTTAGCGTAGCTCAAATGCTCGAAAACGGACTCCAAAAGCACCGGAAACCTATAAAACGCCATTCCGCCTGTATAGATCGAGAAAACAAGATAGATTAAACAGCAGCCCGAAATCCATCTCTGTCTCGGAAAGAAAGTTGACTGGTGAAGGAATTACGAATGGAGAAACGAAACCGCAATCAAGTGGCGGAGGTATTGGCGGCGGACTCATGAACCGGATGAAGAGTTTGAGAAGGCCACGCCCGGAGAGGAGAACAACGGTCGGGGATGCCTAATGGTTTGGCGAAACGCTTCTTGCTTTGCTCAAACTGTATGCCTACATTACGAATTTGCATGTTTCCTTCTTTCTCTGTTCTTTCACCGCGAAGCCGCCCAATTCCGAGAATGGCGGCCTGAGGGTTTTATATTCTTTTATTCGAGTG
>NW_003052498.1:151437-191258 GCF_000003515.1 Uncinocarpus reesii 1704 | reverse complement strand
ATTTCCCCACACCCTCGCAACAGTCGAGCAGAGTTGAGCTCCGTATGTCTCGCCAGAATCATTGCTAAATAGGGTCCGTATCTTGTTGTAGAGAACGAGTTCACCATCGCTTGCGGGCTCTTCGTCATGTTCCAGGCGATAGAGCCACAGGCTTAAGGTGACCATTAAGTCCATACCACACAGCGGATGCTCCACGCTCCAATTTGTCGCGGAAGCTGTGGCAACCCAATTGAGGCCTTGAATGGCAGCTATTTCAATGCATTCAAAACATTGCTGGATGACCTTGTTCATTTCCTGGGATCGCTTAACCTTATCACGGGCCACAGTCATGGCAGCAGCAACCTCATACGATGAGTGGTATCGCAGCGCTTCTTGAATTGATTTCAAATCGACTTCCAGACGAGCTCGAGTATTGCGATAAACAGCCATCGAATTGAAAATTAAAGGATGGCCCTTCTGAGGGGTACTGACCGGGACAACGATGGTTTCTGGTTCGCAAATATCAAGTGAATTCTCCCAGGTGTCAAGCGCAAGGCGAAGCTTGTAGCCCATAACTACGTCTTGTAGGGCTTCGATGCTGCGCTTGTGATACCACACCTCCAGGAACAAAGCATTGATCAAAATACGTGTTGCGAACGCACTATACCTGACAGTTTCGCCACGGAACAAGCTATCGTGTGCTTCTCGCGACGATACCGTACGGTACGCGGCGAGGTTACGGCGCCACGTATAACTATCCGAGACTTCAAGATTCCACATCGATTCCGAAGACGGAAGCTCTAGCGTGTCGAACTCGTCGAAGCTCATCGCTGGCGTGTGGTTAAATGTGAGCGTTAACATGCCGAAGAAGACGTAAACGGCATAGTATGTACGTCGGCAGCCTTCGTCTTCTATCCATTCTTCGTGAGTGGGAAGGTTGTCTCCACGTGCATCGATGCGAAGCTTCAATTGATACCGATTGCCCGCAACCATCTAGATAAAGAGTCAGTTTATGCCTTCATAAAATACCACGGGATGGGCTCACGTTGGCAAGCAAACTCTTTATTGAGCATGTCCATTCGAGGCCTTTGGGATCGCCGCTCCAACTTTCGAAAATCATGTTGAGTAATGTACTCTGCATGGCCCACAATGGACATTTCCTGGAGTCGAAATTCTCCTTATGTTGCAGGAACTGATTGACAAGCACTTTCGACCCAATATGCAGCATGAAAGCAGGCTCCTTTTCAAAAGTATACAATGCACCTATGGATAAAACAGCAAGCAACAGTGGTGAAGATACATCCTTTGGTGAGAAAGTTCCCTGGTGTAAGAAAGGGAGGTGGTGATGGTACATGTTGAAATATGTCGACAGGTACCGATTCATGGCCGCGGTTGTTGGAAGCTGGAATGTATCTGGTAGCGCTCCAAGAGCATCACTTGCCTGAACTCGTTCAGTGATGATTTCCCTCTCCTGATCGCTCGAGATTTGAGGCGGCTTCGGCTGGGTTAGAATCTGGCTTGGCCCAGGAGAGCGACGATAATTTACCGGAGACACAGGGCCAGTCATTGACGGGTAAGGCGAAAGAGCGTTTGGAGTGGAGTTTCCTGATACCGGGAGGGAGCTGACCAAGGGGTGCAATACATGTCCCAAGGGTTCCGACGCTACGGTGTTTCGTTCAATTGAGGACGCGAGCTGGCTCTGGTGGCTATGTGACACCGAAAATCGCTGCTTTGTATCCTGCGCGATTGAGTGCGGCTTGACTTCGGACGGGCTCATGAAAGTATCCCAGGGACATCTGGGGTAACGTTGCATTTCCTGGTAAATACCCCCACGGGAGGAATCAAGCACCACACCATGATCAGAGGAGTAGGTCGGATCGGTAACATCTCCACTAAGGCCTTGAGATGCCGTCGCCGCGGCCTTGTGTTGAAAATCCGTCATCAACATGGCTGCCGTTTCAAGATCAACCATGCCATCGCTGCTTGCTTCAATTTGTTCCAGAGCTGCTGGGTCAATGGTGATCGAAGGTTTTGACGACCCTCCTGTAGTTGCCGGAGCTGCTGCAGGGGTCGAATTCGAGTTCGAATTCGACGCATTGTTGGCTGCTTTTTGTCCACGTCGGCGGCCCTCTGCTACTAAAGGTATACCTCCATCCTTTGCGTGGACGGTGCGGTCATGACGGAGCAACAGATCTCGTCGAACAAATGTGCTTCGGCACTTTAAGCACTTGAACGGACGCTCTTTCGTGTCTATAAGAGAAGATTAAGCATTAGCGAGAAGGACGCTCACGGGACTTTGTGGTTGGGCAGCTTGGGCAGATGGGCGACAAAGGGGATGCGGAAGGGTGTCAACTCACGGGAGCGCTCGTGTCTACTGCGGTGTTCGCTCCGACTAAACGCACGATTGCAGAACTGGCATTTGTATTTGCGCTCAGGAGCCGCTGCAGGCTTCTTGGCCGAGGCCGAGGTGGTGGGAGCCATCAGAAGCAGAGGACGAGAACGCAGATCAACTCGCGAAAAGCCTGGGTATGGATTTCGGAGGGGCTATCGACTGGTCTGCGCTCGCACGCTGCGACTGTGAGGAGTATAGTGATGGGAGAGGTATGGATTCGAAATAGTTCATTCCTTGGGCGGGGGGAAATGAGTGTTGTAAGTCAAAGTCAGAAAGGGGACCGGCCACGGGCGGATCGAAGGATAACAAATTCAAAGATGCATTTGAAGGGGAAGGATGGAGCAATAGAAATATCACAGAGTAAAGAGGCAATTAATAAGAGAAGATGATGGGGAGGAATGATGGAGGAGTAAGGGCACAAATGTTGAATCCGTGAAGACCGCGGGAGAACTGGACGGAGAGGAGGAGGAGTGTGGAAAAAATAATGGGAGATGTGGAAGTGGGAGAGACGAAGGTGATGTAGACGTGGCAGTAGTGGCAGTAAGCGAGGGGAGCCAAAAGAGGGGAGCGAGGGGCAGGGTCACGAAAGTGCGCAGATGGGGCGGTTCGATTTGTGCGAAAGACTGGGGCCACGCACCGCTGGGCAGCATCCACGGGCCATACCGCCAAATTACTTGGGCCCCTTGTAATAATGGCTTGTTATGCCTTCGTATTGGCCATACCGACGCACCAACCCAACCCCTCCAATTACAAGACCTTCGCTCCGTCCATGCCGGCCGAAGCACACACAGTGACACCCAATAGGAAATTACCCATCGCTATATTTCATCTTTTGGTATTCCGTATCTGTAACGTTACGGGCGTTCATCAATTTGCAGAGGAGCCGAGCCCACCAACTGGGTTCTCAAAGGGCTTTTCTTTATCCAGAGACCGTGTTGATTGCAACCAGCCGTGCGCTGAATGTGCCATCCCGGATCTCTGGATCAAAACGATGATTTTGAGCCCTCAACCGCCTCGGGCTATGGTCAAGGCCACACTCCCTAGGGCTGGTTTGCGGGGTTATTATTATTTGAGCGCACGCTGTCCGTTCCAGCCAGTCAAGGACCGGTGGTTCCGTCCAAGAAGAATAAAATACTCGGTACGAGACGGCGGGTTCAAGCCCGGGATGCTGTTCCCTTCCCCACCAAGCCCACTCTGCTCACTGAGAGTCTTGGGCCGACGAGGGGGCGGGGAGGGGGGGAAGCTCACCACTGCTGCAGGTGGGACAAGGCTTGAAATACAAGATACCGAAACCCGGTGTATTAGGGCCAGACCGAACATTATGATTCGCCAATTCCATACACACGCGGTAATCAACCTTGCTTGGCGTCTCTGACGGTGTTTTCCCTGGGTGCCATCTGGTATTACCGGGTTGACCTTGCTGTCCCTGACTTTGCCACTTGGCATCCGCTCCCTGCTGCTGAATGGGCAAGATAGTCGCAGTCTTGACTCCCCATCGAGAGACTCCTGGATCGGTTTCCCATCTTGCTGCCAGTTCTGCTGGAAAAGCCTTGATGGCGGGGAGATTGGCCTTCATTGCCCCACGTCGACACTGGAGAAGGTTGTTTCTGAGCGGTCATGTTGGTTTCCATGGCAGCCATCCGCCTTCGTGACGATTAGCGTACCACTCCTGGATCGGACTGGCCGCCTCACTATTTCCAGCAGAGCGAGAAGTCGAGCGTCACCAGCGCGCTTATTAAGCTTGTGGTTGCCAAACTAGCGATATCGGTCGAGCCACGACAGATTTCATGTCGTCCGTCGTGTGATATCTCACAGCAGGGTTACGGCGTACTGGAATCACACCAAGAGGTCTTGTGCGCACCAAGGTCCAAGGCGAGAGCCCAAGTGCTTCAGATTTGGCTTCCCGTCTACACTCCCGCTTCCTTCGTGCTAAAGCATGTTAAAAGAAAGTTAATGACAGTTGAAGATCTTGCTGGTCAATGACCTAGAACATCATGCCTATGGTCGAAAAAACACATCGAAGCCCTCTCTGAAAACTCCACTACGCGATGCCACTCACAACAGCTCACGGGTCAACGAGTGAACCGTTGGAAATGCTCAAGCGGGTTGATGAACGCGAAACTATGCTTTCCTCGATCCTCTTCACCGTTGTTGTCAGACCCACAGTTCAACGATTCTAGCAATCATTTCACCGCCTGGAGCTCGAACCTGAATTTTGTTCCCGCGCAAAAGCCCGCGACGCCCACACTGCAAACTAAAAACCTAACCAGCCACGTTGTTCGCCATTTTGTTGACTCCTTCCGACCCGTCACGTATGGAAGGACGTGGTTCCCAAGGTGCTCCGACGACAGTAGCCAACCGTTGATTTGAACTTCGGAACACCGCTAGCACTCCTGAAGCTATGCCAGGCCCTCCAAGGATTTCGCCGGCAACGCTGAGAGATTCAGGATTTTCATGCATCCGGACCTAAGGGCTGCTCACTGAAGCAGTATCAAGGTTCATCCAGGTTGACCCAGTAGACCGACTCTTCTCTCGACGATCGTTTTCTCCCTATGAAAGCGTTGGGAGCCCATCCATCAGAAACAGATTTGAGACTAACATGTATGATTCCGTTGTTGCCCTTGCATCCCGAGGAGGATGCAGATCTGTCATTTGTGAAATCACATTTACCGCGAACATCGACCCATCGAATCCTGTCCGCATGCACACACATCAAATATCTACCAGGACATGATTCTTTGATAAACACATTGACCGTAACTTTCTTTGAAGACCGCTGAGTTGATGACTTGTTGCGCTTCGCCGCCAATAATGAGTTTCCGACAAATAGAATTCTCCACCAAAAATTTTACCTCAGCTCACTTACAAACTGTGGAAGAAGACGAGGATTCGTGTTCCCCGTCTCGAATTCATTGGAAGAGTTGAATCCAGATCGATCGCGCCTTGGCGTGCTGCGAAGTTTCTCGCCCGGGCTGGATCCCACCTTTGTTTTTCTTCAAAGAAGACCGCTATTTTCAGAGACAGCTGCCCCTCCAAAATTCGAAGAGGATAAATGCACATCTTTCCACCATCTCGTCGTCTTCGTCTTATAATCGCTTCGTCTCTCCGTTGCATCTTGGGTTGAAATCGATCCCTGGAACCTCTCCGCTCTGGCTCGGGCCGTGAGGTTGCAAGTGGGGTGAACCCTGTCAATTTTCTCTCCTCCAAAGCTGTCCTCGCGCACGAATCACATTTTAAAATAAATTGTTTTGGAGGACTGAAAAAAGGAAAAAAGCAAAGGACCTTGCATGGGGGAAAAAATCTTTTAGAAGGATTTCCTCTTCGACGGTGTGTCTGAAACGCCGGAGACTCTTAATTCCTGGGAAATCGAAGGTGAGGGAGCAAATAAATGGCTGGCTGGCGAACTCGTTAACTTGCTGACCAAATTCACACGATCTGCTCCGTGGGCTATTTTTAAGACAAATTTGCACGCCCCTCCATGCAAGGTTCTGTAGAATCTTTGGTGAGAGTCAACGTAATTATCTCTTCTCCCCTTGTTTATGTAACTTGCAGGAACAAAGCATACTCCCTTTGATGGTCTTTTTTATTCTCCTTTAGACATGAGCGTCATATTTGCTTTTACTAACAAACATGGTAAGCTGATATAATCGAGTAAAATCCGCTATGAAGTGTGCTGTGGTCCTGTGGAAGGCCTGCTCTTTAAGTTCTGCGCCGTGGGCATTTCGATGCCTGCTCTCTCATTTGCCATGTTGTTCCACACCTGCATTACCATTCTTACTCAATCCCAGGGATTAATGGTGGCTTTGTATTTGTTTGAATGTTGGAGGTGGCTCGCAGTTCTTTTAATTATAGATAGATTATGATCTGCAACCACAACTTGGGAAAAACAAGTGTCGCTGCAAGTTAGGCATCCTCCACTGAAAACCTATGAATCAGGGGGGTCTGTTAGAGCTTTTTGCTTTGCAGATATGTGCTTGGTTTGTAGTATGTTGCCATGGCGGAGACAGATTTTTTAGCAGATTGAAGAGAAGTTGATGAGTGGCATGACATCTGGCATGAATGTTGCCCAATGGGCTATCTAAATTTGAACATGAGTAGCCAAGAGATTCTTCTCAAGTCAAAACATCTCGACCACAACCAAGGTGATGGTCGTGTTGGGCACAAGGCGGAAAATGAGACTCCAGAGCGTGTTAGGCGTACTTCTGTGATGGAAGAACCAGTTGTCCCTAAACAGGTCAGCCTGTGGGTATGATAACTTGACGTAGCCATCTCCACGAATCGACTGACGGTATGGACGAAATCAGAGAAACACACACGTGTGAGAAACCTTGTATTTTGAAATTCCTTGACAAAACGGGTAATTAGCTGGGCTGACCTGGAGGCTTGAGCACCGGGAGTGCATTCTCTGCTCCCTGAAAACCATCTCCCTGGCGGGGGCACAGACAGCTTAAAATTAACAGGAGAACCCCATGTTGAGACCAACTCCTTTTTCAATATCACCAGTATTTAACTTGCTCACTCAATAGAGGAAGAGCAAAGAGAGCAAAGTTGCATCATGTAGTCTTGGTTGCCATAAGTTGTCGAACGCTCAGAAAGCCGTGATGGAAACAAAGTCTCATGGAACGGGAAGAAACCCAAGTCCTATTCTGATTGCTGACAGCATTCCAACGGAACGGTTCAGTGTGAATCCTGTTTGAATCCCAACCAAAGGAGACAGCCTCCCAGGTCGCTTCGCCCTTTTTCAAAGGTGATTCCAGCTGCCGGGGACTTCCGGCTCCAGGCGCACGGCTCATGCTGTTCGGACGCAAGGCCGCCCTATAAATAATGGCAGTACTCTGGCCCTCTGGGAGACCGAAATGTCATCCTTCTTTTGATTCCTTTGCAGTCGAGATTCTTCTGGGGAAAGCAAATACTTTGAGGTGGAGCCTGGCCGGAAGATCAGATGGGTCAGAATGCTTGCAGCGCAAGGCTCATTTCAACGAGAACAGGGATTAGCCTTGACACCCTGGACAATCTCATGGGAAAAAGAACGTTTGGGAACTCAATTGGAACATGGCCGGCAAGGGTTGACAACTTGACTCCCTTTACCTCTGCTACACAGCATCGAAACTGGGACCGGAGCACTCGTAGCACTAGCCGAATAATTGAAGCATCCGCGCTAAAGGCCAACATCGAAACGAGTAGGCCAACTCTGCTCAGCTTCGGTCGTCATATGAGGATGCAGGTTGGCGAAGCCTAGAAACACCAAGCGGGTTGAAACCAAGCGCCTAGTCAAACAGCCGTAAACGGGCTAAGGTGGGCTTAGTAACTCACCTTGGTGTTATGTAACAACCTCATCTCCCCCTCTCACCTCTCGCTCCAGCCCGTGGCACCGCGAACGACTCTGTTCCTCTCGATCCGAACTCCCTTTCCAGCACTCGGACGCTTCTGACTGCTAGCCGATAACTAACTGGCCAGCTGCCCATTCACTTCATCCTGGATCTCTAACTACCTCTCCTTTGCCACTGCTCGTCCAGCAATAACTTCCGGGGATCACCTCCATTGCCTGACACTCGCTTCATTGGTACCCTGATCCCATCTCTAACTTTTCGTCCCCACAATCTCCTCCGTCTTTCTCACAACGAACTGTCCCTGTCGTCTCTCCCGCCGAACTCGCCCCCCAGTGGACAGTTTGGACCAGACAAAAGCCACCCAAATCGCGGTTGTCGCTCGTGAGACCACGACGTTTCCTACCTACAATATGTTTGAGTAGATGTTAAGGGCTAGGCGTGTTCTAAAGCGCTTAAAGGATACAAATCATGAGCTCTCGCCTGATTCGTCACAATTGAATTGTTCACGTGCCGCTCTCAATCGTTTTGGGCTTCTCTCGATATCTCCGTTCAACTCGAATAACTTCTTGACGTACATGGGATCGCATTTGTATCAGGCTTTCGCAGCAGGGACATAGGTTTACGGCCGTGGCCATGTCGAACAATCATGAGACCGACGGCCACCTGGGCACCGAAGCAGGCGTAGTGATTGAAGAAGGTATAGCAACCCTTATTGAAAGATTAATGATAGTAATTGACTTATCAATCTCAGGCTACCAGTCCCCAATTGAAGCACCGCCGGGTTTGTACGTCAAGGCGCTTTACGACTATACATCAGACGATCACACAAGTTTGAGCTTCCGCCAAGGAGACATTATACAAGTATTAAACCAATTGGAAACTGGTTGGTGGGACGGTGTTATTGGAGATGTTCGCGGTTGGTTCCCGAGTAATTATTGCGCTGTTGTGCCGGGTCCCGATGCCTTCTCTGATCGACTAAATCTCGGTGGTGAAATAAGCATCGAGTCTGGAACGGAGGATGATTATGAGGATGATAACGATGACGACTTGGACTCGCAAGGAAATTCAAAAGAGGATGTCTCGGTGCCGCCAATTGAGAACACGACCCCTGGAACTCAGGAGGAAGCTGCATTTTGGATACCTCAAGCGACGGCCGATGGGCGTCTTTTTTATTACAACACCTTGACTGGCTATAGTACAATGGAACTCCCTCTAGAAACGCCAACCTCACCTCACGAATCTGGACCACGTAATCGGACCAACATCTATGTGCCGGAACATACTCGCGCACCTGCGGACATTGTAAACCGACCAGCTGGTGGGTTTGAACAAGATTACGACGGCTCTGCATCTGAAGCTGAAGGTGAATCTCTGCTTCTTGCATCCAACGGGTCCTTCCCCAGGCGGCGCCATTCAGGCTTGTCTAATGGGGTGTCTCCCGCGACCTCTTTAGATTCGATGAACCCGTCACCGGTCACAAAGCTCTTGGACTCGCAGATTCTGCGCGGCGCCGCACAATCAGCATCTCTTACTGGTGTCGCTAACACTGCTCCTTCCAATTCACGATCACCCTCTGCACCACCCCCTTTTTCCATTCCCCGATATTTCCTTGATGATGCCACCCAGATTCCGCCGACATGGGCATCTCTTGTTGAAAACATGCGCCAAGCCATTGAAGCATACCGTCAAGCGATGCTGGCAGGCGACAGATCGCAGTTTGTAAGCCGAGCGGAGGATATCTCAGACCACCTACGAATTTTACTCGCTGCGGGATCTGATACGACTGATAACCACTCCGGGAACCCCTCAATTATTTCGACCAACAAGGCGTTATACCCTCATTTCCGCGACATGATGTCCAAATTTTCCAAATTAGTGCTATCATCTCACATCGCATCTGCAGATTGGCCGGTGCCAGATTCCTCCAAGAAATGCCTGCATGAAGCTGAAGGCGTTCTGGCTGGTGTTTATGGTTATGTCAATGTAGCTAGACAGCAGAAGGGAGAGGATATCCGGCGGCTGATCCCCGGGTTTGTGAGCGGGAGCACTTCCGGAGGCCACTGGCAGAATAATAATGTTCGTGACAAAGACCCTACAGCGTTTCTTGACTACGAATCAGGACGTGACCCCCGAACCGCACCGTCAATCATCCTTGATTCGAGACTGTTGGACCGAATCGATGAGCTGCGAAAAGAGGCCGTAGCGAGTTGCCGTTTTCTGGATAAGCAGCTTCATCTGAACGATAAGACTGTGACTCCCAATAAACACATCGCCATCGGAGACGCCGTATGTACTGCTGGTATGAGAGTTTTGGAGACTTTCAGACCTTGGATGTCTCATATCGAATCAATAAACTTAGCTCCTCTGGGAACAAGCTTCCAGAACCCTCAGCTAGCAGACTTTAGCCTTCAAAAGCAAAGGGCATACGATGGTATAGCAGACCTTATGCTAGCTTGCCAGGCCGTATCAGCACCTTTGGCTGATGAGTGGGCTGAGTTGCGATCCGATGCTCTTGATACTCGTCTCAATGATGTAAAGATCATTACGAGGCAACTAGAGCAATACATGTCACAAATAGGATTCTCGTTGACGTTGCTACTAGAGCAAACGCCCTTGGAATCACCGGCCAAGCAGTTAGGGGGGACTGCAGAGGCTTCCACGTCGAAACGAACGCGTTCAGACTCCCAAGTTAGAAGAGTTCCTCCTGAGTCCATCGGAATTCCGTCATCATACCCAATTAACGGTGAAGATTTGATAGAAAAGCCGCCGCGCTCGTTAGATAAAGCACAGCGCTTCTTCGGGCAACCCGTTCCTCGGGAAGCGCCACCTCGGGACATTGACGAGCCTCCATGGTTCTTAGGACTGGATCACGAGGGAGAAGTATTTTATGATACAAAATCTGACGTACCTCAGGTGAAATGCGGCACTCTGGCCGGGCTAGTTGAGCAGTTGACCCGCCACGATAAACTGGATCCCTCTTTCAAAGACACGTTCCTCCTCACCTACCGATCGTTCACTTCTGCTTCCGAGCTTTTTGAAATGCTGGTTCATAGGTTCACCCTCCAGCCACCTTCAGGGATAAATGCGACAGAACTGCAAACGTGGACTGAACAAAAACAAAATCCCATTCGAATCCGCGTTGTCAGCATCCTTAAAAGTTGGCTGGAGACGTATTGGATGGAACCAAATGACAATGCAAATATCCAGTTGTTGAGGCGAATACATGCGTTTGTTATGGATGCTGTGGCCAATACCAGAACTCCAGGAACATCTCAGCTACTCAGTCTAATTGATCAGCGGATACGCGGGCTGGATCCCACAGCGAAACGTCTTGTCCCAACTCTTAGTGCACATACTCCCACTCCAGTCCTCCCAAAGCACATGAAAAAGATTAAATTCCTTGATATTGACCCGACTGAGTTCGCGAGACAGTTAACTATCATCGAATCGAGATTGTATGCCAAGATCAAACCCACTGAATGTCTGAGCAAGACATGGCAGAAGAAACTCGGAACCGATGAGCCTGACCCAGCGGTGAACGTCAAGGCTCTTATCCTGCATTCTAATCAACTAACAAATTGGGTGGCGGAGATGATCTTGACTCAATCAGATGTGAGGAGACGAGTTGTCGTGATCAAACACTTTGTTACTGTTGCAGAGGTAGGCAACTCCCGATCGGCTGTTGTCTCTTTTCCTTACTATCCTTCTCTTCATCTACAAAACGGTCTAACAGACTAGTAGAAATGCCGCCAAATGAACAACTACTCAACTCTAACATCGATCATATCGGCGCTCGGAACGGCACCTATTCATCGACTAAACCGGACCTGGGCGCAGGTTAATCAGAAGACTTCATTGACTCTAGAAGCCATGCGGAAACTCATGGCCAGCACGAAGAATTTCGGGGAATATCGTGAAACTCTGCATCTTGCGACACCGCCTTGCATTCCCTTCTTTGGTAATTCCAGCTTTGCCCTTCTCGACGTCCGTTAAATCCCACACACAGCAACGCAAATATTAACCATTATCTATTAATTAGGTGTCTATCTGACTGATCTCACCTTCATCGAAGACGGTATCCCGTCCTTGACGCCCTCCGACCTGATAAACTTCAACAAGCGTGCCAAGACGGCGGAAGTGATCCGAGATATCCAGCAATATCAAAATACGCCTTACCAGCTGCAGCCAGTGCCCGAGCTGCAAGATTACGTTTTGAGCAATATGCAGGCGGCGGGGGATGTCCACGAGATGTACGATCGGAGTCTCGAAGTTGAGCCCCGAGAACGCGAAGACGAGAAAATTGCGAGGTATGGTAGATTATATGATCCATCCATGTTTGCACTTGCTCTATCCGCTGGCGGTCATTGAATGCCTTCCACCCCCCTTGTTCTCTTTTCCTCCCCCTTTCCCGCCAGTGCAGTTCTTGTGATTGTTTGACTTTTCAGCCAACCGGCATGACATGCTTGCTTCCGTGCTTGATTGGCCGACGATCCCACGTGTGCCAAGTGAACCCGACGAGAAGGTTGCGACATGGGCTGTAACATTGTCTCTTCCGAAAAGGGCCAAGTCAGTCGCCCTGGCAAAAACAAATGAGCCCGTAAACTGCTTGCGTGGATCTCCCAGTCAGAAATAGCGCTTGTTTCTTTTTGCCTCTCTGCCACGTTTTGTTTCTCTCTCGATTTTATCCGCAAATGCACTTTCAGTGGACCCTTGCGTTGGCGGTTTGATTTGTGGGCGTGGATTAACTAATTAGCTGACAACTTTATTCTTTCTCTTCTGGTTGAGTAGATTGCTCTCGGAGTCTGGGTTCTTGTAGCCCGACTCCTCCCCAGCCAACGAAATCGCACCCGTGATAACCCACGTCCGTGCGGAGGGACGAAGATATATCTGGTATTATTATTATTGCTACTGTTACTGTCCGCAGAGTAATAGCACTCTAATAATACGACCGGGCACATCCAAATGGATGGGTGGAGGCCAAATCTTCGGGTCCTTGGCACCGCAATAGCGTCTGTGTCCGGCTCTCGCCAGCCGTGTTGACGCTTCTCGACGTTGCATTTCAGAGACGAACTAATAAAATGACCCAACTGCCGTTTGCATCAGGCCGTTGGAAATGCTCGAGCAGGTTGAACCCTGTTACCCGTGCGACCGTTGTTGCGGGATGATCGTTCCTCGCACAAGGCGGACCTTTCAATTTGACGCCGCGCTCACCTCCGGTCGAGATTCTGGATCTGCGAGCGAAACGCAGGAGCACGATGATTATGGGCTGATTCGCGAACGCCCGCGATTAGCTGTTAATCTCGTCGATCGTGTCATCGCAAGACCCACTATCTAATTTCTTGTCCATCTCCAGAACTCGGGAGTACCTTGATTATCTGGGCACGTGAGGGCGTTCGAAATCACCGTTTTGATGCATATCCAACGCCTTCATATCGTCCAGGTTTTGACTATGAAGGAGAGACTCTAAGAGTGAAAGAATCACTTATGAATCATGACGATCAGTTTACTCTTCTCTTTTGACATACATTCATATTTACTTGTTGTGCTGCAGCCCGCCGTGTCTCGGGGAATGGCACCCACGCTGACCTCTACTCTGCAGTTCTCCTCCTGCGGAGGGGATTACTAGATGGAGCACGCGTTGTGATTTTACTTTCTCGTCTTGTGCCCACATTTTTTTCTATTTTCAGTGTATGTAAATATATACCTTTTTGAGTCTGTAAATGATCTGATTTCCATTTCATTTTGCCGCGTCTCTGGCGCATCATGCACCACCGCAATGACGCCGATTCAATTAAGACCTGAATTCAGTTCTGCAGCGCAAGTTGCGATGAAGGGTTGGGGGCGCGAGCCGTTCTGAGCACACCACCCAACAGGATATAACATCTTAGCGCCTCTCATCCCCCAGAACGAACCAGGGTTGGGGCGGGCTCAAATTCGAGATCATGACGTAAATCCCAGGACGGCGCGTTGAAATATTCTCCGGCGCATGGGAGATTGGGATGTTGGGGGCCGGGAAACTGCATGGCGTCGCCTTGGCTGCGTGCACTGAGCCTCGCAAACGGACAGCCCGCATTTGAGGGCGGGAGAAAAGGAGGGACGGTGACAAGGGATGTGCGTTTTGGATTGATGTATTCATGATTGATCTTTGTCTCCCATCGTTGAGAGGATGGACTACTTGGGGCTTCGAAGACTGGACTCCGTACTCAGACTCCTCCATTTGACCCTATCTCTTGTCCCGAGGTTGAGAGAGAATTACGGTACTTTGTTCACTACTACAGAGTATCTCTCAAGGAGTGTGCAGTCGGCATATTGCAGAAATTCGCCTTGCTTCATCTACGGCATTATCCCAAATCATGCTCAGTTGTAGTCAACTAACTAACTGAACACTTCCGATTTTGGCTGAACTGCAGGTCGGAAAATCATGGATACTCACCAAGCTGGGCAGCTTTCTCTTTAGTCAAGCGAGGATAGCACACTGTGGTTCATGGAGGACCGGAAAAGAGGAAAAGGCGCCTTATAGCTATCACAGGATAGTCAACTACTGGTCGTCGCGGCGATACATAACTACACAAGTCGAATCTCGAGATTCGCTCAGGCGACAGACATGTCCTCCAGCATCACAGGTTGAGGGTGCAAACCCTTTTAAGCATATTTCTGGACGGGAAACCCAGCGCGCAAAGGCCCCGGAGTTGTCGAGCCACCGGGGAGTTTGCCGAATGGAACATTGATCCGGGGTCTGACGCTTGTTGCCTGCAGTTGGATGCGGAGAAGGGAGTTTGCTCGAGAGAAGAGAGAGATGGAAGGCTGAGGCCAACCAAACCCTGGAGAAGAGCGCAGATCTCGACTTCGAGATCAATTCTTTTTGAGAGACAGCTCGGGAGCATGCTTCCGACAAGACGCTGTTTTGGTGACGCCCGATGCCAGCCGGGTGAGAGAAATCGATCGCAGGTCACTGCTGGGGGGAAAAGCACTCGTTTAAATTGGCTGGCTGCAGGCGGAGTTCATGATAATACGGCTGCTGCCGGGGCATTTTGGTTCGTTGAGTGCATTTCATGGTGCCTGGGAATGCTGGTCATGGAAGAGCATTCTTCGCGATGAAGAGAATACGATCCGATCAGCACGCGAGGCTGATCGAACTGCTCGAACAGGCTGCTTCGTTGATGGCAATCGCTTGCTTGCGATACAATCGAGACGATGGCCTCTTCAATCAATCGTTGCTCTGTACTCTTGGGATGCGTTTGCTCTTTTAATATTCAAGAAGAATCCATCCCTCAAGAAGCGATCAAGAGCAGACACGATAGCAATCTCTTGCGAGGTTACACTGCGTGCTGGGCCTGCCCTGGTTCGTGAGCCAGCTGAACCTTGAAGCCCATCCAGGGTTGCAACCGCTAACTAAAGAGGCAATCAGAGAATCTTTACGCCCGAATCCCGGGATCATCGCCACTTCTGTGCTGCTGTGTTGTTGGAGATGCGAGATGCTGCCGTCTCACCCACCTCAGCATCCTCTGCTCGGATTTCAGCCAACAGCACCTCCTCCTCCGCGTCTTTGCCCACTCCGCCTACGGAATTAAGCTGTTGATCTGCGCGCCAAGAATGCTTGAGCAATGTGCGCAGGGAACGGTGGTGGTGGTTTGTCTGCCATGACAGCCGCGCCTCATCCTTCTAGCCTTTGCGGTGGGGATTCTAGAAAGACGTGCCGAATCATACCCATGCGTATCTCCAGCATCGCGGGCTTGTCGAGAGACGGAAACCCTAGCGTAATATCGGATACCATCCCCTGACGGCCCAATAAGGACCTTCTGGGCCATATTCAGACCCGGTCTGATCTTCCGTGAAATGAAATCCGCGAGCCAGCGCGCATTGAGTGCATGACCCCGGATCAGCTAGGATTTTTCCGCACAATACCACATGGGGATTGAATATGGCACTCCGGAGGGGATATGCCCTGAACGAAAGGATGGAGCGGAGGCCATAACCAGGGGTGCACGGCCGGTTCCCATGCCAATATGGCGAGAGTGCCTTTATTTCTCCGTGAAGACAAGGAACTATAAAAGACAGCCAGGCTCCCGCAACGCGCCCGGTTCTTCACACCAGGTCGCCGTGGGGATTCAACCGGAGGACTGCACCACCACACAGCCTCGACACCATGAGGTTCTCCAACCAGCTTCTTGGAGGCACTGCCTTCGCCCTGCTCGCAGGGCTAGGGTCCTGTTTTGCGCCAGGATTCGTGACTCTGAACCAAGACCTGGAGATGGCTCAATTGATGGGCATGGATATCGAGGCCGTCATGGCCGATCCCAGTATGGTCAGGACTGAAAATATTGACATCGAGTCCAGGCCAGAGCCTGAATCGGTTGAGGTACGTCGAATCCGATCTAGTACGCCTCGTTGATAGTAGAGCTGACGAAGCGGATGATGCTAGCTGCCTATCGACCACAAGAACCCCGGTGCAAAGTACAAGAACCGTTTCTGGATCAATGATTCCCACTACAAATCCGGAGGCCCGGTTTTCGTCTTTGACGGCGGCGAGGCTAACGCTCAACGTTATGCCGATTACTACCTTGTGAACGAGACCTCCTTTTTTGTTCACTTGCTTGAGGAGTTCAAGGGTATGGGTATTGTCTGGGAGCACCGGTGTGTGGCTACACTTATCCTAGTTTCGAGATCAACTGTAATCTCATCACTTTTCCAGATACTACGGCGAATCCCTCCCATTCCCCGTCAACCTCGATACACCAGCCGAGCATTTCCAGTACCTCAACAACGAGCAAGCTTTGGCCGATATCCCCTACTTTGCTGAAAGATTCAAGCGGGAGAACTTCCCCAACGACGACCTAACACCGAAGTCGACCCCATGGGTCATGCTTGGTGGCTCATACCCAGGCATGCGTGCAGCTTTCACAAGGGACAAGTACCCTGAGACTATCTTCGCTGCCTTTGCCGCCTCCGCACCAGTTCAAGCGCAAATCGATATGAGTGTGTACTATGAGCAGGTGTATAGAGGATTGGTGGCATACGGTTACAAAAACTGCACCAAGGACGTCCGCGCCGCATACAAGTATATTGATGCGCAACTCCGCCACCGTGAAAGCGCAGCCCGCATCAAGAAACTCTTCTTCGGCGAAACCGCCGAACAGAACAACAACGGTGATTTTACCCAGGCTTTGATCTGGAACTGGGCTACATGGCAGAGTGCTGGACCAAACGGCCCAGTTGGGCAGTTCTGTGACTGGCTCGAAACCGACCCGGAGACTGGAAAGACAGCTCCTGCTGAGGGCTGGGCGCCAACCAAAGGTGGAAAAGCAATGGCCGAACGATTTGCCGCATGGCCTCCTCTTGTGCCTTCCATCAACCCCTACTTTGGGACAAACTGCAAAGGCCAAAACCCGAACAAACCAACCTCCTGCAACCTTGGAATGAGAAATGCGGACCCAACCCTGATCAGCTGGACATGGCAATACTGCAGCGAATGGGGCTACTACCAGTACCAGAACTACCGTGGCCACGAAATCCTCTCGGATTATCAAACCGATTTCTATTACCAGAAGTACCTATGCTACCGCCAGTTCCCCGATGGTCTCAAGAGCGGCCATTTCCCGCTGCGTCCCAGAACCCACAAAGTGAACAGGGACACCGGTGGCTGGCATATGCGTCCCTCCAACACCTACTGGAGCGGTGGACAATGGGACCCATGGCGGTCGCTCTCTCCTCTCTCAACCGAGAGTTTCGCACCGCGCGTCAAGGTCACCACCGAAATTCCTAAGTGCAATGTGCCAACACCACGATGGAAGCTCTTTGGCTACACGATCCCGAACGCACAACATGTCTATGACTTCAGATCCGCATTCAAGCCAGGACAAGTGTCGAGAGACTTGTGGAGGGCTGCTTTGCATGAATGGCTTCCTTGCTTCAAGAAGCGGGACTAATTTTAATGGTGGAATAATTCAAGTCGCATATTCAAGATGTAGATATCAGACAATATATGTTCAAATCTCAACCGATTCTTTTACATCTCAATTCCAGTTCGTGTAGAAGCGACCAGCATACGAGTTGAATAAACCAGGGAACCCAGGGTGAGTAATCTGTGTTGTTTTCATAACCACCAACCTGTGAGCTGTCTCCAACACCACACTTAACTACCATATCATCTCTACTATTCCTTGACGCGTTGTATACATCTGATGCAGCTGCAGTAGAAGCTCCACGCTGGACCCGGGACATCCGGATCTTTGCGAGTGTACAACTAGTTTACTGCTCAACAAGATGGACCAGCACAACGCCGCCGTTTCTGCTATATCTTCCACAGTTCGCAATCTTTACTCCCGCAAGCTACCTTTCCGGATCTACCATGGCTCAACAAACAGTACGCGCTCGCAGTCATTCCAACATGACCAGATCGTGGATATCAGCGCGTTGACGCATGTGCTCACAATCGACCCTGCGGCGAAAACAGCCCTGGTGGAGCCAAATGTTCCGATGGACAAGCTTGTTGCGGCTACGCTGCGACACGGCCTTGTTCCCCCGGTGGTCATGGAGTTTCCGGGCATCACTGTTGGCGGTGGGTTCGCTGGCACCGGGGGCGAAAGTAGCTCGTTTCGACATGGGTTCTTTGACCGCACGGTGACGTGGATTGAAGTGGTGCTAGGAAATGGAGATGTTGTTACTGCCAGCCCGAATCCGGGGGAGAATGAAGATCTATTCTGGGGACTCTCGGGGAGCTTTGGAACTCTAGGGGTTACGACGCTTTTGAGAGTGAAGCTGGTTGAAACTAGCAAGTGGCTGGAGGTGCAATATTTCCCCGTACACAGCGCGAGGGATGCGATTGATTTACTGGGGAAGAAGGTGAAGGACGAGAAACTCGACTACGTGGACGGCATCCTGTTTGCTGCTGACCGCGGCGTGGTTGTCACTGGCCAGAGAATTGATACCATGGACCCTAAGAAGCAGAGCAGGGTTCAGACTTTCACGCGTCCGAGTGACGAGTGGTTTTATATCCATGCCGAACAGATCTGCCAGGAGTCTCCATCAGAGTCCACGATTGAGTATGTTCCGGTGGCAGACTACCTTTTTCGATATGACCGGGGTGCCTTCTGGATGGGCCAGTTTGCATACGACTACTTTTTCATTCCATTCAATCGGCTCACGCGCTATTTTTTGGATTACTTCATGCATACTCGTGTGATGTATCACGCTTTGCACAAAAGCCGCCTTTCTAGCACCTTTATCATCCAGGATATGGCGGTCCCGTGGTCTGCTGGCAACGAGTTTATCGGCTACTTGGGTGAGAACTTTGATCGATATCCGTTGTGGCTATGTCCGATTAAACCACATGCGCGTCAGCATGTATCTTTCCATCCGCAAAGCCTTATACATGGAGACACGGGGGGTGATAACATGCTCCTCAACGTCGGCCTCTGGACCCCCGGGCCCAGCTCCCATCGCGCTTTTATCGAAGCCAACCGCGCCCTCGAGCACAAGACCTACTCTCTCCATGGCTCTAAATGGGCTCTACGCCCAGACTTTCTACACGGAAGATGAATTTTGGAGCATTTATGATCGTAAAAGCTATGAGGCGCTTCGGGAAAAGTACCATGCCTCGCTGCTGCCAAATGTATACGACAAGGTTAAGACTGACCCAGCCTCGAGCGCGGCGGCATTTGATCGGCGCAGATATTTTCGGCCATTGCCCGGCCTGTATGGTGCCTTAAGGGCCGCGGTAGGAGGAGGTTATTTGCTGCCGCATCGGAAATCGAGGATCGTGTTCGGCATTTTCGTTACTTACCTTCTGGGGAAAGTATTGATGAATTGGATGGGGATGTGATTGATGCATGATCATTATCACATATCATCTTCGAAGCATGCACACTAGGACCGTCGTGGAATAGCGTTCAAAGGGAGATGATACCCGATGCTGGTGAGAAGGCCCGGATTTCAACTTCTATAACTTTAACGTATATGTATTATCATCACATTGATGAAAAATTGAAAGAAAGAAAAGGATATCTCCGGTTTAAAACAAGCCAAACTCGATAGAATGTCAAAGGCAGAAGAAACTCTGCTAAAGCTAGAGAGCCCGCAATATTAAACTAGCTGTGGCCACCAAAATGCAAAACCCCGAAACAACCTAAGGTTCTGACAATGCAGGTCGAAGACAGAAGGACCGCCTAAATGCACCATATATCACACATCGCCATATTAAATTTCCGTTTATATTGTGTGCACGGTTCATGGGGCACATCCGCCAGGGAGCCCAGACGTCATTAAGAATGCTGCTCAACAGCAATCTCCTTAAGAATGCGCTCTCACACACTCTAGCGTTTTGCATCTCGAATGTCTTGCCAGAAGTCTCAGAGGCTCTCCATTTGTGGTCGACGTCTCCGTTTCGGCTGGTGCCCGCTTATCAATCGTGGACGTCTCCCCAATTTCCCCCTCCAACGTGCCGAGTCCGATTGCCCCTTTCTTTGGCTGCGGCAGCTGGTCCGGCACGGGCGAGAATTTCTGTGTGTATAGCACTGGTTTGCCGTCCACATTTATTGTCATCACGGGGGACATTTGGGTGACCTTTGTGGGTTGGGCGGCGGGGGGTGCGTCCACAATTCCTCGCTCGCTGAGAGACGGCGGGCGGGTTGGCGGGGGTCGGGAGTGCGAGGATAAGGAGCCTGGAGTTGCGGCTGGGTTCCGGAGGAAGGGGAGGATGGGAAGCAGTGCCGCTTCTTGATCAGGCGGGAGACGATCGTAGGCGTGCGAGGACGCCGTTGTGAGAGGAATGGAGGCTGCCAGGACGAAGAGGGAGACGGATTGCGGCACTCGCATTGTGCACAGGGATTTTGTCGACTGTTCGTGAATTGACGGTGCGGTTGCCGCAGCTGCAGGCCTCCTTCAATTACGGCGCAGCTGCACGAGATGAGCGAACAACAGGCGTCGGATCAATGCAGATGGCGGTGTTGCTGCGAGCTGTGGTTCCGGCGTGGTTGTTTCAGCTTTCAAGCTGTTTGATGATTACGTCGTCATCAGCCGGATACTGCCTGTTGATTGGCGGGATTAATGAAGATTCTTCAATTTCCATTGGCTGCAGCTATTAATAGATCAGCCAATTATGTGTTATAAATATAAAGCTTGGCATGCAGCCTAACCCTAAACTGTCTCAGGTCACGGGATCTCGGCATTTTCGTTTGGTTCTCGACGACTCGCATCAGATGCTTCTCTTCTTCCTCAGCGCTTAGACGGAGTTTGCGCCAGCACTCCCAGCCAGTTCTTCAGGGTGAAACGGCGAGCACTGATGATGGCGCTGCAGCTCCTTGCTGCCTGCTGGCCGGGACTATGCCTTGTAGGCAGGCGAGCTGCCACGCAGAAATGGGCTGCAAACGGCGATATATATACCACACTTGACCTGCAAACAAGCAGTTCTTTTTTCCATTTCAAAGAATCAAACACTGACACAGTATTGACATTTATCTCTACTTGCAGTTTATATCGCGAAGTTTCCCTTACCATGTTCCTAACCGACCTGCCAACCGAAATTGTGCTGGAGATCTACAAATATCTAGCCGTCCCGGAGCTGCTCTGTCTGGCACTTACTACAAAACAAGCCCATTCACTCTGGCTTGGACTTCTCTACGACAAGGCCATTGAGCACGATGAGAATCATGTCGGCTACCCTTTATCTCTCTGCCTTGCGGCTCGATCTAAACAGCTACGACCTTTCAAGGCCTTGTTAGAAAGGACTCGAACCATTTCTTCCGAGGATATACCTGACAGGACTGACAAGGGCGTGCATTTGTGTGGGATGTATAGCTGCCTCTGGGACGGCTTCACCTCAACCCTCCTCCATGTTGTTGCGGAAGCTGGTGAAGCGGCCATGCTTCGTCTGATCCTAGACCGGGGTGCGCATGCTACAGCTCGGGACTGTGGGGGATGGACTCCTCTCCACTGTGCAGCGTGGAGGGGAAATCCGAACGTGGTAGAAATGCTGATAGATGCTGGCGCCTTGGATGCCCCGAAAACCCCTCGCGAATACGCACTGGCGATTGCCATTGCTCAAGGCCATTACGAGGTTGTCAAGCTACTGCTAAAGCATGGTGCCGACGTCTCTCTGCCTGTATGGGGCTTAATTCCTCTCGCAGCTGCTGCCAAACATAATGAAGCTGAGATTGTAAAACTGCTTCTTGACGCCGGTGGTAGTGCACCATGCCCATTTGACGACAACCCCCTGGAAACGGCATTCGAAGAGTCTCTGCAGGCCGACGGTGTCGAGGCTTTTCGCGTTCTCGTTGAAGCTGGGGCTCGCGGCCGCACTCCGATCATCAAGCGGAAGGCCATGTCCTGTTTATCCAAGCTTCGTATACTGATCGAATTTGGCGCCGATGTCGTTGGCTTGGACCCTAGCGATGGGACCACTGTACTCCACTATCTGATACCTCGACCTATGGTGATCCAACTGTTACTTGAAACAGCACCGGAACTCACTCTCATGCAAGACAAACGCGGTCGAACTCTCCTGGATGCGGTATACATGGCCGGATTCCGGTGTGCTGAGCAAATTCCAATGCTTTTAATTGAGGCGGGTGCCGCCAAAGGCAGTGGCAGAGCTGTTGATGAGTACGGGAACAGTGCACTTCATATGGCAGCTCGTTACGGACACGTAGGGGTTGTCAAGGCATTGCTAGACGCCGACCCAGCCTTGGCCCTGTCTCGCAATTCAAACGGTTACACGCCTCTACATTTTGCACCAACCGACAGGCTATTCTTTAGGGAAGAGGATGTTCCCATCAAACACCAAAGCCCCATGAAATATAAATACAGCACAGGAGACCGGGCCTTGGACGGTATTTCTATCATCAAAGATCTCTACGATGCTGGCGCCGATCTGTCTGCACAAACCGATGATGGTTCTAGTGCGCTCCATATTGCGCTCTACAACAGAAATAACCCAGTCGCCATCACCCTGATTGATTTGGGGATTGACACTGGTCTCATCGACTTGTTCGGCTCAACAGCTCTAGATCTTGCAATTCTAACAGGTTCGCTACCACTCGTGAGGCGCCTCAGCAGAACCAAATCGGACTCGGAAACGAGGACCATGTACGGGTTAACCCCTTTGCATATAGCTGTATTTGCCCGCGATTCTACACCCTATTACAAAGGTGAGTATCAGCTATTTTACCACTTCTCCTTTTCTTTGCTCCCATTGACGTTAACAATAACTGCGCGAACATAGGCCACGACACTCGTCGGAAGATCGTTGACCATCTTTTGGACTGCGGCGCTGATAGCTCAGCCTTGGACAGTTTGGGTCGCAGGCCCATGGATATCCATCCGGAACCGTTTGTGGAGGGAACAGATATGTTTCAGTACTTCCTCTTCACGGTGAAACTGCATGATGTATATGAAGGGTTGAATGAGTTAGCTTACCTCAGACCCACACCGCCCGACGTTTTAGAGGAACTGGTCTGGATTTACATGGCGTTCCGAGAGTTTTGGGATGTAGCGAACGGTAATGAAAGTATGCCGATGGATTTAGTCGTGGAGCAGTAACGGCAAGCATACAATATTCTCGACTTGTATTTTTATTCATCTGCATGGCCCGTCTTAGTTGCACTTAGATTGAAGAACATTGCTATATTAAGATCCATTGATAAATGATATGCCCATTTTGCTTTGCCTAACTTCCGTCCAAGCTAAATTGCTGCGTGATGCCATCAAAAATGCCCAATTTTCTATACCACCCATATCTAATTTACGCTCATATATGCCAATAGAAAAGAAACAAAAAATCTTCCACTGATTATGGCAATCATTCGTCAAGCAATTTATCCCAATCCGGCGTGACCACGAACTTCCCACTGACCTGCGACATGGCCCAGATTTTCCGGTCTGACCCGCTGTTGTCTCCCGGTTTAGAATCCGATGCGACAACCGCGTCTTGTAAAAAGTCGACATCGCTGCCCTTGTTTAATTCCAGACTGATCCCCCCCCAGTCTATCGTCGCTCGACCGGACTTGTGGATGTTCAACTTGCCAACCCGCCCAGGTGGGAGGCTACTATTTGTCGCGGAGATCAGGGGATGTGAGGAGGCGGATTTGCCGGGGACGGGGGGGTTCGTGGGGCCGCCGTCCAGGGGAATCTGCGTGGCCGTGCCGTTTTCCGCTTTGATCGTGATTGATTCGGGTGCTTGGGTTGCAGGTGTGCTGGTCGCTTCTTCGACGTCGTTCTTTCGCGCGGACGGGGCCATGAGGTTCGGAGTCATGGGTGGGAATTGGAGGAGGAAGAGGCGGCCCTGGCGTTCGTCCTTTATCGCTTCGTTCTTGACTTTGGCCTCGTCATCTGCTTGGTCGCCGAGCGTCGTGTCAGTCGTCGATATGTTTCCTAGAGTTTCCTTCAGTTGCTCTATGTCTTGTTCGTATCGATCATATTCTTGTCGTTCTTCCTTGGTTTGGAATAGGCTTCGCGGATCTTTGATAATAGTCTTCTTGGGCGCCTTTTTCGGAATAGAGGGTGCACCGGTGTCATCGATGGCAGCGGGAACATCGTCCGCAATTCCGGCGCCTGTATCTGTAGGCTCTTCCTTCAACTGCGGGCCCGCTTCCGCTGTTGAATCAACCATCTCCACGTCGGCTGGCCCTTCAATCACCTCATCGTCCGATTCAACAAATAAGCTGTCGTCCTTCCCAGCTTTCTCTTTCGCCTGCCGTCTCAGCTCGGCTGATTTACTCGAGCTGGCCTCGGTATTGATATCGACCGTGCGCTCCACATGTTCTTGTCGTTCAACACGAATGGGTCGGAGCCCCCGAGACCCTGCTGAAGCCATCTTCGCCGGCGCTTTTCCTTTCCCAACATCCGCCGTCTCACCTTCGGAGTCGCTACTGATATTGATTTGGTCGATGCTGAACCGTGGCCCGTAATCACTCCCTTCATCGGACGAAACATCCCCGCTTCCCCCGCCATAGATACCAGATCGCTTGCCGCCAGCCTGGTCGTATTTAACCCCAAACCTACCACTCCTTCCAGAGCCCAAGGGCCCGCCGGCATCTGCAGCGATTCGGCCAAACGCTCCTCCCCTCCCTCTCCCCCTCCCCCGTCCGCGATCGCCCCGCGCAGCAGTCCGCCTTGTCGCAGCAGCTTCCGAAATCCGTTCTCTTTGTCTCTCCGCCTCGAGCCGCTCCCTGGCCTCCCGCTCCTCCTTACTCCGACGAACAACGGCTTTCGGCTGATATTTTAACGTTGGTTTCGGCGCCGTTCCATCTGAATTCAGCGGCACGAGGCTTCCTGACGGGGTGCGTTTTTTCAGAGTCTGAAGGCGCTGGACTGGTCCGCCTCGCGCGGCGGGAGTAGCTCGTGCGGACAATGTGCCTGCAACTTCCGGCGTCGAGCTTGCGGAATCCACGTTAATGGGGCGCCGTGACCCTGGCTGACGATTGCCTGCGGCTTTTGGCGGCATGACTTGTGTCGCAGGTCACTTTCGGAGCGGTCGAAATCTAAGCGTGACGGGGTTCCGGGCTCATAACAGATTCCAAATCAAGAGGGCAGTTCATTCACCGTCAATTTGTATATAATAGATAAAATATCCCATCGAAAGCTCACCAGAGAATTGTCGCCAGGAGGATCGCGGATTCGCCGATGCGTCAGTTCTTTTTGTTTGTCTTGTTTGACTACGGATAACGGTGGATTAATTCTCCGATACCGAGCTTATATAATGCAATCTAGCCAAATAGAGACAAGCGTGATATGGCTGCTTTCATCCAATCAGGCATCGAAGAGAAAGACTGTCACTTTGCTGTCCGTGTCGCACTCCATTGAACGGCAAACAAATCGACGCCCGAGGGCCGATCTTGTTATCAGGACGACACGACTCGACACTTTTGAAAAAAAGGAGTTATATTGGCTACTCAACAATAATCGCCTGAGATCAAGAAAACCGTCAAAGAATGTCATAAGTGGAATAAACGACACAACCTCCAAGAGCTGAAGCAATAGGGCGCACAATCGGAATGTCGATGGGGCAGACAAAGCCAACATACAAAATAGAGACGGAAAGAAAAGTAGTGAGAGGCAAATACAGTAGTCCGATTAAAAATTTTGCGCCTATGATTCGATGCGGTAAGGACAGATGCAAGTACAAAAAATTGACCCTGAAAGAGAATACGCCCTTAGAAAGGAAATAGATATATATATTAAAAGAAGACAGAAAAATAGAAATCAGGTGGTAGAAAACTGGACGGAAAGGACAGTGTAGTTGTGGGAGCAACGCGAGTGAGATATATAAAAGTGGCATGTCAGCTATCCTATAAAGCAAAGCAATTTGTCTTTTTCACAATTCGCAGCATGGAGCATTGCTCCCTATGCCTGGAAGAAACACTTAAACAGTACTCCGAATATAAGCTATGGACTAAACACTAGCATAGACAACGCACACCAGGGGGGGAGAGGATATCAAAGTGGATGGGACACTCGGCCTGTATAGCGAGGACGTACTCTGAAAATAGCTAAAAAGGGTTGGCGTGGGGAGAGGTTCCAGTGTATATTGTAGAACTGATATCAAATTGAGAGAGTGACGCTGGGTAGCACGGGAGATGGGTGTGCAATAAGCTCACCGCTTTCTCTTCTTACTGGCAGCTTGAGCAGCAGCAGTAGAAGCCGCAGTGAAAAAGGGAGCCATGGTCTGAGGCTCCTGGTCCGCAGGACCTGGGTTCACCTTCTTAATAGGAACACCCATGTGTCGGCCATACCTACCCTTACGCCCGTTGCCCTCATCTTCGCTCACGCATCCTTCAATGCCAATACCAGCGTCACGGCACCTCTGGCAAGGGCGTTGCCTATCGCAACCTTTCTTGCTCTTACGGCACCGTTGGCATCGTGGTTTAGTGGATAAATCCTCCTCGTCAGCTGCAAGTTGATGCTGGAAATTTAATCCGGACCCGGACGCCTTTCGCTGTATCTGTGGTGATATGGATGGAGGCGGCAGGGCAATCTTGCTAGTTCCGTTGGTGGTGGTTGATTTTGGCTTTCGAGCAACCGTTCCAGAGCGCGCCTTGATGACCTTTGCCGATTTAGAAATTGTACCTTGCTTTGTCTTTGCGCTACTCGTATTGCCAAATTTGGGCTTCGCCCGCCTAGTGTTCGCGGCTTGAGAACCGTAGGTATGGCTATCCTCATACTCATTCTTTGTGGCAACGGGAGCTTCATCCAAACGATAATTTCCGTTGATGCCGTCGGTACCCGAACTGCCGCCATTCTGGTTCATTTGTGCTGCCTTCAGCGACGGTTCCCCTTCGTCTACACTCATTTCTCCATCCGAAGTCGCACCAGTGGATGAAGAGGCATCAGCGATTCCGCTAAAAGCATCGTCGGCGGTGGACAGAGAAGTGCGACCGTGCGAGAAGTTTGACGCATCACCAAGGCGGATTAGCTGCATCGCTACATCTTCATCAGAAATACAACTGGCAATTGTTGGATCGGGCGTTGGAAGAACGCCACAGTTGTTGATCTTATTTCCATGCGGCCCCGCGGATTGTGAATGTGGTCGTTCCCGGAGATGGTGGCCATGATGCGGGGCCCCAGGAGTGGCATATGGTGAGTTCCCCTGAAGAGAATATAGGTGCTCATGGTTTCTGAGACCCTGTGGTGAATGCAGTGGGTATTGGACCCCAAGTGGATAGGCTGGCCTTATGAAGGGAGATGCCCCTTCCTGGATAGTCGATCGCCGTTGAGGGGATATGGATGACGCAGAGGTTGTCCTAGGAACCTGGGGAGGAGCGAAGAGTGGCAATTCCTAGATTTCGGAAAAAAAAGAAAGAAAGAGTTAGGGACTGGGGCTAGAAGAAGGGGGAAAAGCAGACAGAATAGAATCATACCGAACTCTCAAATTTTGGTCTCTTTCTTCTACCATCATGAAGGATATTTTCCATGCTAATGTCAGAACTAGCAAAATGTTCGCTCCTTGCTTTCTTCGAACTCGTAATTGACGCATGGCCACCATCGCTATCGCTATAAGGTACAAGTGGTTCTTCGAGGAAGCTACCATGAGTGCTAGAACCGCGGCTCTTGTTGCGAGACCGTGCAGCCTTTTGGGTGGAAACACTTCGGCGCCCACGGGCAGACGGAGAGGCACTGCGCTTCCGGGAGACTCGAGATGTTGGCCTTGAAGGCGGGCGACCATGGTCGGATGACGGTTGGAAGGGTTCTCCAAGGCAAGGCCGTGGAGCGCCTTCATGTTGGGGCGCTCCATAGTACAGCTGCTGGGTCGAGTAGCCATGATTCGGGATCACACGTACGTAGACGGTCATATTGTTTCGCAAATTTTCGTAACGCGCAATGAGGGTAGTTGCATTTTCGTCTTCAAAACTCACACCGCTCCCCATGCCCTCGTAAATACCGTAGAAATTTTTCACAGTAGTCACGATAGAGTCCGTTGTGTCATGGGGAAAGATTTGGACTCTCATTGGTATTCTTCCTCTCACTTTTGATTCTTCATCAAGAACAAGCTCAAAAGCGACATTCTTAGGAGATGAGCTCGAAGGTAAGGTTTGATGAGCATCTACCCTACCGCTGCAATCACTGTTCGACGGTGCCGGGTCAGGGGTTGTTGAATACCCGTTCTCGAGGGTGGCATGGTCCTCTGGCATGGGAGCCGTTATATCACTGTCGCCGTTTGGAAATATTTCAGAGATATCGCCGGTTGTAGGTTCTTTTGAATTGCATTTTGTTACGGTAGGATCGAGATGCAAAGGCTGGTTCGAAACAAGATTTGTGACCTCCATCTGTTCTCGTAGCAACGATAACGGAGTATGGATCGAAGGTAAATTTGTTTGAGGAAGGATCCAATTCAAAGCGCTCAGGCGGTAGCTCGGAAGAAACCGTGGTCGTTGGCGCTGTGCAAGAGAGGTAGTGGTCGAGCGATTCGGGTAACGAGCTAGGAGGGAAAACAGAAGATATTAGACCTGGGCAAGATAATAGCGGGATGGAGACGGATTCAGTCTTGTAGCAGCCCTCATATCAGGTTTATCGGGTCGATGCTGATGAATGAATCGAAGCCCGAAAGAAAAGGACGAGTACGGGATGTGGCCGACCCTCAAATTTGAGGATAGCTCGGATGTGGGCGAATCGATGAGAAACTTACCTGGGCTTCTCCAAAAGTGTCAGCACTGAATCGCAATCATACGACGATGACGGCCATCGGCCGTGAGTACGAGTGATGAGGGCTGACGACGGTGTGGATGGAGCGGCTTTCTTATACAGGCGACGTTGGCGGGCTCCGAGCAAAGAAGAGAGCCAAACGAATCAGGCAGCAGGAAGGGTAAAAAAGACAAGACGATGCAAAAGGCCAGATAGAGCACTGCCCAGCACCTGGATTCGAAGATAAAACAGCACAAGAGAGTTGCTGATTGAAATGGTTGAGGTTGAAAAGGTGCAAGCCGACAGGGAGTTGGGAGAAGTTGAAGTTGCGAACAGTGGAGGTTTCACACCTAAATAGTGGACGAGATGCGGTGATGCCGGAGCATGACCACCAGAACAACCCTTTTCATCTGATAGTAAGCTTTGCAGTCCGGCAATTGCTGAGATCCTGTGGAATTAGTGTAAAAAACATGCTCTGTATGTTCAAATTGTTCAATATAACTGCTCTCTACGGCTTTATTTGGGGCTACAATCGCAAAGCTTCTCTACGTTCGCGACGGCGGATATATGTCGCATTTCTCGTGAGAACTGTCTCGATTTATACGAAAGGATAATCTCCCCGTGTCAGGTTAGACACAGGCGATCAGTACGAGGAATTGACAGACCGGATACCTTGCGCGTTGAGGCTTGCGACAGACCCGATCGCAAAGCTTTGGGTGCTACATTTCGGGATTGGCTTGGGAATTTGGGCTTGTTGGGTAAAAGTGTGAAGGAGCTGCTGTCGATGAGATTTCGCAGAAAGCCTCTTCCCCTCCCTTGCGGTGCATCGTGCATGTTCGCAGACGAGGACAGAACGGGCGAGATAGCCACCACGTCGGAGCGCTGGGCTTTGGTTGGCTGAGCAAGCAGCCTCTGCGGCGGCCACGTCAAGAGAGTTGGATCCGTCCTGATCACTATTTGCTGGCCAATCCTCGTGGATCGCTGGCCCCCTTTCACATCCCGGCGTCCGCATTATTTTTGGTGGATTCTTTTGCTTTGGCGGAGACGGGCTTGAGAAGCTGCTGGGCAGACAAGACTGCAGCACCCAGGCCATGCGCATGGGCTGGCAAAACCCAGAGACTGTTCCCTGCGAGCAGGGCGTCAATGTTCCATGAATCCCCACTCTGAAGATACCACTTTCGCTCTCTCCAAAATCCCAGCACTTAGTGCAGTAATAACTAGACCAGAATGCCATCATTCGACCGTACAGAGTTTGGTTGCGGGATGAGGCATACAGGCTACAGCCATGAGAAGGCAACTCTACCAAAGAAACCACGGGCATCCTGAACCACGGATGTTGTGTTCAATTATCGAGGACCCGTCCTGAATCCAAAGGTTAATACTCCGTTGTTCCCGGAGCGCCGTGATTCCAGAGGCCCATCAACCGCAGACACCGGCCGTTGGGGATTTGGGGCTGTTCTGGGAAAAACAGCGACTCGATCTCGATGTCTGCTCCGCTCGTGAACAAAGAAATCGGTGAGCGCAAACGCGGGAAAAGCGAAGCGGACTGGAACCGGCGGTTATGCAGGAATGGGACCTGAGACTTTGCGCTCTTCTTGGCGAGTTCGGAACAACTCTCCATCTTGTGACCGAAACATGAGAGGATGGATGGCCTCACCAAACTGAAATTCGCAGAGCCGGAACCGTGCGGGAGAAACATGGCGTATTTGTTCGAATTTGCGGATTGTTAGGTCGACAACACCAAGTCTGATGAAAATAATTTACTGTTCCGTTCGTCTGTCGCTGCGGGAGAGCACAAAGTTGCCCACAATGTGAGCGAAATGCATTCGGATGTGTTTCCTAGCGCACTTGAGACCGAAATATCCATTGTAGAGGGTGCTCTCCGCCTTTCTTTTCATCTGGTGCGCTCTCCATGGGAAAAGTGCCACACAAGCTGAGCCCTTCCACCATCACGTGAACTGGTGTTTGCAGCGTGTTCTTAACGCGTAAAGCCCCAGCTTTCCACTGAGATGTGAATACTCACCACAACACAGAGTGACGGGAGCTATAAATTCCATATTCATAGTCGCATGAGACTCGTGAGACATGAGACCGATCAGTTTCCAAAAGATCAGCCATTGTTGACGCTCTGCTGTCGTCGTCCTGGTTTCCGCGGCGGTTGAGAAGACGTGTCGCACGCCAGCTGTGCATGACGTAATCAGGGCGGCTGGCGGTTGCTCGGCCAAACTCACCGGGCGCTTTCCCGCTTTGGGACTAGCTTTGTTTACTGCTGTCTCCCCGTCTTCACTGCAGCAAATCCAGAGAGCTGAATATCAACAAGCTGCACGCTGCCACGCCCATTCCCACATCCCACGCCTGCAGCTGCTCTCCTGCTTGTGCTGCTGGACCTTATCCCTCCTTTCTTTGACAGAGGGCAACTGGGCTCGTTATTTTAGGGCTGTTGTGAGCTGCCTCATGCGATCGCAAGCAACGCTTGAGGCTGTCTACTTCAAAGCTCTTATCCAGACGTGGATCAGAGCAGCAGCACCTCTTTAATTGTCCAGCCATACAGTCTATCTTGCAGTTTTATCTATTAGAGCATGGATGCCAAGGTATGGAATTCATCCTCAATCGCTGTTTTTCCCACTTCCACGTCCAATGCCTATCCACCCCCTGCAATTCGTGGCTGCTGCTAATGTTGTTCTACGTTTAGCCTCAGCGTCCAAAAACCATGCGGATCCGGGGTGATGAAAACGCGTTGCCCATTAATCGCAATGGCAAAACGCTTCACCACCGCAACAAGTCCAGCCCGGCTCTCTCTTCACTCGCTCGGGGTGAAGGGCCAAGGGAGCCATTGAAGCGAGCAGCATTGGGGAACGTCAGCAATACAGCCAACTCCCTTCGACTGGCTAAGGATGATAACTTTATCTCCAACGCGAAGGAGAAGTCGAAACCTGCGGAGAAGCTGACTACGCTCACCCGACCGGTCCAACGAGCGTCCCAAATCCTCGCAACTAAAGTACCGAACAAGAATAATACCATTGATGCAGCAGGTGCCCTTGTCAGGACGGCCGCTTTGGATGCGCTTCCCGTGAACCCTCGAAAACCGCCGGTGAGACGCAATACCGTTTTTCAGGACTCCATTCTACCTCCTCTGGTCGAGTCGACGGCCTCGATTACCGATGGAAATCAGCCCCCGGCGCCAGAAAAATTAGACTCTAAGTCTAAGAGCCCTACGACCTCACATGATCAGCATGACTGTTCTATTCACAGTCAAGAACATCAAGATGGGGATTCTGTGCTAGATGGTGCATATGGTCTCCAAAAGATCGAGGGAGTTTACATTGAAGATAATGGGGAGATCAAGATCTACAATCCAACCAAGCCGACAGCTTGTATCCCGGGAAAACTGTCGACTGAACCTCAGTCAACTGTGCTTCCTCTAGATAGTGAGAGTGCTCAAGACAAATGCACTGCTGGGCTTATTGAAAGCCTTTCTGCAGAAGAGGCCATGGCAGCTTATGGTCATCATGATCCAGCATCCGATCCTGAAGAATCCTGGTATGACGATAATGAAAATTTTGTTGATGATGGCTCTATGCCACCTCGTTCTCATTTTTACGGCACCGACAATACAACTGTGGGCACCACTGCCATTCTATTTCCAGAGTTCACTGCAAATGAAAAGCGAGACCTAGCCTTTGCGAAAAAATTCGTCGAGTCTACCCGCACTGCCCAAGACTATGAAGACGAATGTTTTGATCCCACCATGGTCGCCGAATATGGAGACGAGATCTTTGACTACATGAGAAAACTTGAGGTATTCATTCCAAATGCTCATTGTCCTTGCGGCCGATTCTGATAGTTCCGTTGCAGGTTAAACTGATGCCAAACCCTCATTATATGGATAATCAAGCTGAGATTCAATGGTCCATGCGCTCCGTCCTTATGGATTGGATCGTTCAAGTCCATCTCCGATTTAATCTCCTTCCCGAAACGCTTTTCCTTTGCGTTAATTATATCGATCGGTTCCTTTCTTCCAAGATCGTCTCGCTTGGAAAGCTTCAGCTGGTCGGCGCTACGGCTATTTTCATTGCTGCGAAATACGAGGAAATCAACTGCCCATCCGTTCAGGAGATTGTCTATATGGTGGACAACACTTATACCGCCGAGGAAATTTTAAAGGCCGAACGCTTCATGCTCAGCTTACTTCAATTTGAGCTTGGATGGCCAGGCCCGATGAATTTTCTTCGCCGAATCAGCAAGGCAGATGATTACGATCTAGAGACTCGAACTCTCGCCAAATACTTCCTTGAGATAACTATTATGGATGAGAGATTTATTGGCTGCCCTCCAAGTTTTCTTGCGGCAGGCGCACACTGTCTTGCGAGGCTAATGCTAAGAAAGGGTGATTGGGTATGTTCTTCCCTTGCTAATGACCTAGTTCGCCGGACGCAATCCTAACCTGTTCTGTAGGGTGCGACTCACGTCTATTATTCGAACTATACTCCTTCTCAGCTCTACCCCCTGGTTTCACTTATGCTTGAGTGCTGCGACATCCCGCAGAGGCACCATCCTGCGATATATGAAAAGTACTCCGATCGTCGATTCAAACGCGCTTCTTGTTTCGTCGAAAGCGAAATCCTGAGCGGCTTCCAACTTCCTAACAAACCCAGGGTTCCCTCTGCGAACCGTCTCCTTCACATTCATAACCGCGCGTCGGCGGCTCGACGTACTTGAATCTGTTTCACTCTGGCAGTGGCGTGCGATGACAAGCATGCTACGCGCAAACAATGGCCGATTGAGATTGGCTAAAGATTCCTTGTGGTACGCATTACGAAACTACGAAATTGACGAGCTGAATGCGGCGTCTTCGCCCAAAGCCCTCATTTCGCTCTTTATTTCACGATCCTGTATTCAATTTTCTTCCCCGGGTTTCACGCAGGTTTACTATGTTGCCAAGGGGGTGGTGTTTACACGCTAATCGGCGCAAATATGGCATTATCCTTGATTTTCGTGCATGGACTGGTCGAACCGGGCTTGAAAGACAGAATCACCCGGTGGAACCTCTCTTTCAGTTCCTGCCAGCGGCAGTCTACTTCCCTTCTTTCGGCCCGACTTTAACATCTTGACACGGCATTGTGGGTCGGCAGGCTGGATCCAAAACTCCGCCTGCTTTTACTTTTAGACTTTTCTCGGAACGCTATCGGAGCAACGTTTCCGTTTCCTATGTCTCGTTTTGTTACAGTTGGGGTTTCTTCTTTTCATTATATTGGCAACGGAGCTCATACGGGGCGGCATATACGGCGACAAGGCGAAAATTCTTTTCATAAAAAAAGAGGAGTTCATGGGGTACGGATGGAGGTGGGCAAACTGGATTAGGTCTGAATATGGTTTATCAATTGGGCTTTTTGTGGTGCCTTTTTTGCTTTATTTAGGTTCTTAAGTTTTTTATAGGTTAATCAGATTGTATGAGTTTTCCCCAAGCCATGCCATGGTCTCTTTCGCTGATATCAACTGAGATGATGGGGTTATCGGTACCGTTGGGACCGTGGGTGTTGCTTTGCCAAGCCGAAGCCGATTTAAGCTTATTTAAGCTCGTTCCCGAAAGTCGAACAGAACTCCGGAGGACCAAAGGAGCGGCAATGGCAATCTGCCTACCCAGGAGCACTGCCAAATGCTATAGTTTGTATGGTAATAATAAGCAAATGTATTCTTATGAATATGCCATCAGTTGCAAGTAATATCTGCCAGTCGCCTTGAGACCCCTTTTGTGCACATAACTTCGTCCCCTTTGCAGCCCGGGTATGCCCGCACGCACTAGCTTGATAGTTAGTTATAGTTAGCGTAAGGTAGGCTCCAGTCTTTCGGCTCTACAGTTTCTCCGGCAGCGTCATCTCCCAACTGGAAAGTTTTACTGAGCAGCTCCATTGGAATCTTGTTGAGTCGTGCTGGACTTTTTTTTGCTCTGCTTGAATTGCTGCCTCTAACTTGTGGCATGGAATGCGGCACTGGCGACTGGCTCAGAAGTAGGCAATAAAGTAGTCAATGCCCTTATTGAAGCCGATAAGAACAAGTCGACTCTTCACCTTGGAACAAACTCCCAAATCAACTCCGCATCTAGCACGGGAGGGGATATGCGTCCTCACGAACCGATTCTGTCCTAGGTACTCCGTATTGGACGTATTGGACGTATTGGACGTATTGGACGTATTGGACGTAAAATGCGCAGGCTTTTGCACAGGCTTTTGCAACTTTCATGATTAAGATATCAAACTAGGATCTTCACACAGCCTTCAATCCCTCTTGTGCCTCCTGCGTCTCCTCCTCCCACCACTCTTTAAATAGTTTGAGCCGCCGAGTTCTGTCAGCCGCCAGCCTCTTTCCCTCCGTAGTCTTCATTAAGCCCTCCAACCGTTCCAATTTGTCCGTAAAATGCTCGATAGTCTCCCGCATTCCCCTGGCTTCTTGGCCCACCTTGCCCGCCGCTCCACCGTACGTGAACGTGCGCCCAATACCCACGGCGCCAATCGCATCCAGGCGATCTGCATCCTGCACCACGCCCAGCTCCGGGATCTCGTGCACCAACCTCTGCACTTTGTCTCGGCTCTCTGGTGACTTGGTTTCCGTCGAAAACGACACGTTGCTGACGACCGTTTGAATCATCTCTGCTAGACGATGGGGTGCTCCGAGGGACACGAGTAGCTCGTAGACCATGGTATCAGGGTTTTCGCCGGGTTTGAGGTACTTCTTATCACCGACATCGTGCAGGAGCGCGGAGAGCGTGATGACTAGGGGGTTGTAGTGCGGCGGAGATGACGGGAAGGAGGAAACGACCGGTGGAACGGAAGCAATGAGGCGGGCGAGACCTAGGACGCGTTGGACGTGGTCAAAATCGTGGGAGCTGTCATAGTGAGTCATGTACTCTTTAACCCATGATGTGACCTTTTCAATGAGAATAGGGTCTGAGACAAGGGACGTATTCGGATTAGGAGCGAAGAGGGTTGTTGATGCGTCTCGTGACGATGCTGGGAGGAGATGCATGCTTCGCTCATTAACCAGTCTATCAGTCAAGCAATTAGATAAAAAGACTCATGCGCCCACTCACCTATCCATAACTACCACTCCAACTACTCTTGAAAAAAGAATTTGACTCTAGATGTCAGTGCTCTTGCTCTGAGATCAGGCTATTTTGGCACCTGGGTCTGCCCATGAACTTATTATGATTTTAAGGAGATAAAGACGGATGCTCACTCGCCTGACGGAGGATAAGCTACGAGATTTACTTTCTCGGTCAAACGCCAGATGCATGAAACTTGAATACAAATCTCAGCCGAATCCACTCTAGATATGAGAACTTCTAGTGACGGTTCGTCCAAAATCGTGCAGTTGCCGCGAGAATTCTCAATAAAACTATCGAACAGACAAGGTCCTATATTATCACTCTTGCGAACCATTCAATGAGAATTGATTACTGCTGGTGTGATTAGTTTGTCTATCGGAAGGGGAAGAACTATCTATGAGATGAACGCTCCAGACATTATAAATTTAATTCTCCAGTCAAACAGCAGCTAAAGTAGATATGTAGTAAGCCTTGAAGTCATTGTAGGCAGAGACTCGACGGACTCAAAATTGATGTCAACAAGCGCTCCACTGATGGTAGTGAAGGTGGAATGAATCCATGCACGAGGGGAATAGATGGATCAAATCCAACATTTGACTGCGATGACGGAACAAGCTTTCAGGCACCGTACTCACTGCTAGAACAATGGGCACTGTGTCAAATAAGTGTCAAACATCTTGGAACCAAGGATGTTGCAGAGCTTCTTTGGCTGTAATTCTCTGTGTGGGATCGAGGTTCGTCATCTTGACAATAAGGTCCCGAAAGAGTTCATCCACATCATTCCACATGGCAAAGGGTTGCCTCGCATCATCAGGATTGAACTCCTCTGCCACAGCCAATACAAGGTCGCGCCACCGAGCAGACTCGTCATCCAGATATCCCAAAAAGCCAACTAGCCCTGGGCCATCACCAAAATATGAAAGCAGACGTTTCACTATAATTCTTTCCCTCTCAGCTCCACTTAACCCTTCTTTGTCAATCCGAAAAATGATCTGGCGCAATACAGTGAAAATGCACTTGAATAGTACGTCATCAGAATGCACAGCTCCATAGCAATGAGATGGGTAAACTTACAACAAGTCCATAAGAGAAGACATCAGAGGGAAGATTGATACGAGCAGCAGCACGGGATTCAGGGCTGCGCCACATTGGGTTACCCAACAGGGCACCACGTACATTCAATCCAGGTGGTAAATCAGAGCCCATCTCAAGGTCCCCAATCTGGGTTCTTTTCACATGGACAACACCGTCAGAGATCTCATAATCGACAAAGATGTTGTTAGGTTTGATGTCTTATCAAGAAAGATAAAAACAATTAGCAAGAGTCAAATGACAGATCCTGAAAATTTCTTACCACCATTTAAAATGCGATTTTCATGCAAGGCTGCCAGTCCAGTAAAACCATCCCGCAAGATTGTTTTCTTTGCCGCCAGTGAAACACCCTCTTCTCCCACCAGATCAAATAAGTCCCCCGTGAAGTATTCATAGACAAATAGAAGATGCTCAGGAATAGTATCCGTAACAACACGTAGATTGGAGCAACCCGCCAATGGTGTTTGTAAACTCAACTGATACTCGAATTCAGTATGAAAGATGTTCTTCATAACATATTTCTTCCCGTTTTGTGCACTAATTAGACATATGGTCAGCAAGACAACATACCGGCATATCAAAGCTTACCTACATTGCCAGATAAACACAGGAGAATACTGGCGCTGTCCTGCGTTGGAGAATTCGATTGATTGTATATTTAGCCTTATTGCTAAGCAGTGTTGTACCCAACTGCAGTGCCGCCGTAGGTTCCTTGGTAGGAAGTTGAGCTTTGGGTGCGGCATCACTGCAAACTGTTCTGGCCGATATGCCGATAACTGAGGGTTTGCTCCTCAAGGGGAACACAGCTGGTTGATGGCGGATCGAAATTGGAACGAAGCAAATCGTGGAGACAGAGATGGTTTGAAACGATTCCAGGGGCAGAACGTCCGTCTACCAGGGATCATGGCCATAAGTAAGTGGCGTCAAGTATAAAGATGTTGAGAGATTCTGTCAAAAAAATCCCTCCATTTTTGGGGGCGTTAACTAATTATCGATGCCTCGTTGACGCCCTAACAGTCTATAAAAAGCGCCCGGTAATTCTAGCCACGGAAACACGAAAGCTTTACTTTTGATCAACAAAAGGGCTTTATTCTGCACGAGTCCAAAATATCGCCAATCGAGCGGTAGCAACTGATTGTAGCTGTGATGGGCTGGTTGATGAGAATCCCAATCTCTGTTTAGCAACAGTGCTTGTGCATGGAAAGTCAAGCAGGCCTTGCGGACAACTGAGAGCCCTCCGAAAATTGAAAATTGCTGAACTAGAGACGGTTATCGTGCAATGAATTGAATATTTATACCGGTTTGACGCGAGACACTTAGCCCATCCCTGCTCTCGACGTGGGCACGCATTTCCCTCGGTACACCAGCGACGCAATCGCCTCATCGATTCGTCTCGGAGGTTCTGAAACGTATCTGCACTGGTGAACGTGTTTGTCTCGGTCTTCTAGAAGTCTCTGCACATTGCCGCCCATTGACTCGTCCCGAAACGCTGTTGAAGTTACTATCGCCAGCGTATATCTAGCAATTTACTCCCGAAGTGCCTTATGGATATTCAAAAAAGGTTGATATTGTGAAGATTAGGAGCACTTCCAACTTTCAAACTCTTGGCTTAGGTGGTCTTTAAGTTTTGTAAATTTATTGTCGAAATTGGCTCCGCATCTCCAGCATTTCAAATCTTGCTGCAGGTAGCCTTCCCTTCCAGGATGCCTCCTCGGGTCATGAGGGCCAAGGGGCATATCATTTATAGGGACGAAAAATGGTGTAGCAAAACTGTTGTAATGCTTTCTGTGCTTAAGGCACGGGCTATATCTGTCCTTGGAAATGATGTGAATGTGGAGGTGGTTCATGGACGGATGGGCATGAACACCGCACATTATCTCCTGCTCCCAGTCTCTTCCAATGGGGAGTTCATCGGGAGGAGGATCGGCATCCATGGCTTCTAGACGGGCATTCTCCAACACCGAGAATTTGCCATAGATACGACGCAGTTCTGATGCTGCTATCTTACGTAGCTTCTGAGTCTCCGCTTGCACTTTGGCCAAGAATTCAGCATCTTCAAATGCCTCGAACGGATGCAGTCGATATTTTGATGGATCTCTAGGGAGTAAAAGAAGGTGAACGGAAGATTTAGGGTAGCGATCAGCTATCGCGACGAAATCCTCCGTATAATATATGATCCCTGGCGACGACTCCGGCGCCTTAATATAGGCACCTAGTGCATCTCGGCTCTGAAAGGCTCGATGGACGCTCGAGGACTTGGGGGAAGCTCCAGATCGGTCAGAACACGTCTTCGGTTTGGGCGACATAAGCAACGAAACTAAATGGGAATCCGGGTCAGAAATCACTGGCAGCATCCCACAGAGCAGCGACGGAGGAATAGTACAGTACATACAAGCATTGCGTGCGCCTCTGCTGACCCCAGAACTTGAGACCTCTTCCGCAGTCTCCCCGTTCGTTTGAGTTTTCGGGGAAGAGGATCGTCCATCCGCCATATGAAGCGATTAAGCAAAGATGACTTTGCCTAACAAGGAGCAGTTTGTTAGTGACATTCTTTCCAAGCCATATCGTCGTCGGTTGCAATGGGCCTGAATGTGCTGACTAAGCCCTGCTAACTATCAAGCTCACCGTCCAACGCACGGAGTCAAGCTCTGGACCACCAAACAGGGGGGATAAGACATCGCATTGCAAGTGCGTGGGTGTCTCGATAGCTGTTTTGACAATGGCCCCGAAGAGGGGCGGTGGCAGTCGAGGAAAGCCAAATAACCCGCCAAGCACAGCAAGCACAAGCCGCAGGAAATTTCTATCGATGACTTTG
>NW_003052498.1:147931-151179 GCF_000003515.1 Uncinocarpus reesii 1704 | reverse complement strand
GAAGTTCATCCAGCATGGTTGGTTTTGTTTTCACAATACTACAGCTTATAGTTCAATCCCCGGACGGATTTTGGTCGAGCGTCATCCTGAAGAAAACAAACCCCAAGACCAAAGAAGTAATGACACTTCCTCCGATGCGGTTGCCTCCCTCCCATAGTACGCTGGCTGCTCAGCCGACTGCACTCGAAGCACGTCATTTTGCAGCGACGTATGCCCTATTCCGCGTATGTAACATGCAGAACCTGCATATGATGATGCCTCCAACCTACCGTGATCTCTGGAAAAGGGATTTCGCCCAACTCAAAGCGGATGACGTGAAAGTGGGTAATGGCTGGCTGTATGCAGCCGACCCCTTCATTGCATTGCAAGACCGTCAAAACGCCGCTACGGAGCTCACCAAGCGTAGAGCTGAGCAGGATAGCAAGGGTAAGGCAAAGCAAAAGGAACCACTTGTACAGCTGGGCGCTGCCGGAGGCGGCAACAAACTTCCGCCTAGTGGACGTTGGCAAAAGGCACCGAAAATTGACATGGGTGACAGAGCTCGCAGGCAAATTGAAGATTTGGTCAGGCGAAGCGCTCTCTGGAACCCAAATGGCATCCGGATTCCTGATGCCGAAAAGCGGAACATCGTGGATTCCTTTTGCCATCTGGGTTTTCGCAAGAGCCATGTGGAAGAGGCTGTGGCAGAGTGTAAAGACAGGGAAGAAGTATTGGAGTGGTTATTGATACACGTCCCGGAAGACGATCTACCGAAATGGAGTCTTCCGGAGGGCTATTCCGCCGGCATAACTCTTGCCAGCGCCGACTTGGCGAAGGAATATAAAATAAAGCGACTGGCCACGTCCGGTTACTCCACCGATCTTTGTGCAGAAGTACTTGATAAATACAATGATGATGAATTCAAAGCAGCGGAACACCTCCAAAACCTGCTAGTCGATGATGAGAGTCTTCCTAGTAATTCGGCCTCTTCTGAAAGCGAAATTGATGCATGGGATGAAGAAAACCAGACTTTGGAAGCAATATATGGTGAGAAATATAAAAGATTGTCAAGCAACAAGTGCGAAATCGTATCAGACTATTCGCGCTCGCAACATGCTGTAACCTATCATTTCCAGAAACCAGCGGGCGCCTCATACCCTGATTGCCCCTTGGTTTTCACTCTCTCATCCCAAACGATACCCGCTTACATACGCCTCAGCGCGATCAGACAAGCTATTCAATATGCTCGTGAAAATCTGCTTGGGGGGCCGATGGTATTTAACCTGGTAGATTGGTTAGATGAAAACATACCCCAAATTCTCGAAAACCCTGGAAAATTACGAAATATCTCGATTGAAGCTCCAGTTCGACCCAATGCCGGACGACCAGCAGCGACCAGCTTAAAGGGCTCCCGAAAATCTTCTAGAAAGGTCACGCCTGGAAATGAAGCCTTACAAAGCGAAGCATTGCGCAAAGCCTGGGAATCTAAACAACTACGTCCTGAGCAGCAGAAGATGATTGCGGCCAGGAAAGGGCTTCCAGCTTGGGAAATGCAAGCTGCCATCATCCAAGCAGTGAGCGCCAACCAAGTGACGATCATATCCGGAGAAACTGGAAGTGGGAAAAGTACCCAATCCGTTCAATTCCTACTTGATGATATAATTCAACGCGGTCTCGGTACCACAGCAAATATTGTCTGCACTCAGCCAAGACGTATATCTGCGATCGGGCTTGCTGATCGAGTCAGCGCGGAACGCTGTTCTACCGTTGGGGATGAGGTTGGGTATATCATTCGGGGAGATAGCAAATTCAAACATGGGGTCACTAAGATAACATACATGACAACCGGTGTCCTGTTACGCCGCCTGCAAGTTGGCGGTGATAACCTTGCAGAATCGCTTGCAGATATTAGCCACGTCATGGTTGACGAAGTCCATGAACGAAGCCTGGATACTGACATCCTCTTAGCAGTTTTGAAAGAAGCATTGAGAGCTCGACCTGACCTCAAACTCATACTCATGAGCGCTACGCTAGATGCAGATCTTTTCATCCGGTATTTTGGTGGTGATTCCCGGGTCGGGCGGGTCAATATTGCCGGAAGGACGTTCCCGGTTGAAGATATTTATGTCGACCAGGTGGTCCAAATGACGGAATTTCATCCAAGCGGTGTACCGTCGAGTTGGGATGAGCCTTCAGGCGGCCTTGAGGCGCCAGCCGAAACGCCCATAGGTACGATTTTGCAGAAACTCGGGAAAGGTATCAACTATGATTTGATCGCTGCCGTCGTTCGTCATATTGATGCCCAGCTAAAAGGGAAACCAGGAGGTATTCTGATTTTCTTACCTGGAACCATGGAAATAGACCGATGTCTAGCTGCAATGAGGGATCTAAGTTTTGCCTACCTACTACCTCTACACGCATCCCTCACACCAAACGAGCAGAAAAGGGTATTTTCAGATGCGCCTAAAGGAAAACGAAAAGTAATCGCCGCCACCAACGTTGCGGAAACGTCTATAACAATTGAAGACGTGGTTGCTGTCATCGACACCGGCCGCGTCAAGGAGACACGATATAACCCGGTGGATAACATCGTGCGGCTTGAAGAGACGTGGGCTTCCCAAGCCGCCTGTAAGCAACGCCGGGGCCGAGCAGGACGAGTAAGAAACGGGACTTGCTATAAATTGTATACTCGAAATGCAGAAAGTAGCATGGCTCCTCGGCCAGTTCCAGAAATTCAACGGGTACCGTTGGAGCAACTTTATCTGTCCGTCAAAGCAATGAAGGGTATCGACGATGTTGCGGGTTTTCTTGCCAGAACTCTCACGCCGCCTGATACTGCTGCCGTGCAAGGTGCTGTTGGCTTGCTCCATCGAGTTGGTGCACTTGACAATGGTCAACTGACGGCCCTTGGCCGTTATATATCAATTATCCCGACGGACTTGCGTTGCGCAAAACTCATGGTGTTTGGTGCAATTTTTGGATGTCTTGAGGCTTGTCTCACAATGGCCGCGATTCTTACCGCGAAAAGTCCATTTATATCTCCGAAAGATCAGCGAGAGGAAGCAAAGGTCGCAAGGGCTCGTTTTTCGACCGGTGATGGAGACCTTTTGGTCGACCTCGCAGCGTATCAACGTTGGTTAGAGCACGTCAAAAGCCAGGGCTATCGCCGAATGCTTGCATGGTGCAATGACAATTTTTTGATTCCGCAAACCCTTCGCGATATCTCATCCACCGGGCCCACCTATTGATCCGCACTAAAGGATGTTGGT
>NW_003052498.1:106132-146937 GCF_000003515.1 Uncinocarpus reesii 1704 | reverse complement strand
TCTAGATTTGTGATCCATTCGTTTGACTTCCCGCGCTTCCAGCTTTTTCCTTTCTTCTGTTTTTGTGTCCTTTTCTTGTGGCCCTTGGGTCCGTGTGGGCGAGGGCCAGGCGCGCCGCTCATCATATCCCGTCGACTCTCGTTTTTCTTTTTCTGCTTTCCAACAAAACGATGCCCAATAATAATTTTCGCAAACCGTCCTCTGTCTCGTAGCCCCCAAGTATTTTTCCGTGGGCTGCTCCACAAAAGCCCACTTCGAAACGGAAGAGTCATCCCAGATCTCCAGGGGTGTTGAGTTGACGCCGTGGCGAGCACGGTCGTGTCTTTGTTGCAGCGCCGCAAAGAATAAATTTCGTATCTCCGAGTCTAGCGCTGCGGTCTGGGCAGACAGTCAGCAATAGTTCATCACAGGTACGGAGTACAAGGCACAGCCTGGGCTCTGAGCAAGGGGGTCGTGGTCAGCCGAAGGAGGAGAAGCGCCGACTTGCCTTAAAAGGTCTTTTTCCAGCGATTCACCAAACCCGCTGCAAGCCCGTGACCACAAAGGCAACGAGCATCTGGCCACAGCGAGCAGCAGTTGCAGTCGCAGCAGCAGTAGCAGCAACCGCAGCGGTTGGTGGTGGATGATTCAGAGTGTGGTTTGTGGGATGGACTGGTCTAGTCCGTGATCCGCCGAATCCAGACTGCAAGGGTGAGGTTCCCTCGCGAATGAGCAGTTCCCCCTTGGCTACTCGTCCCATCTCTCCCCCTCTCTGTCGCCCACAGCCAGGCTCAATCCCATCGTTCTCATTTCTTCAGCTGCGGTGCTTGTCTTGTCTGCTGTCCATCGCTGGTCTGGTGGCTTTCTCTCTTTCTTCCCTTTGGACGACCCATCCGCTGGCTCTTGGTGGTGGTTACGCTGGTTGCCTCCGTGTTCCATATCCACGATTCTTCCTCGCTGATTTCTCCCAGAATCGGCCACCCGATGATCTTCCAAAAATGTATGTTATCAGACTTCGTTATCAGTGCGTCTTGTCAAAATCAGTCGCTCATATTTGACTCGCATCTCCGCGCCATGTTTCGTTTCAATGCTGACCGAATCCTCGTCGTGGTGCCAGATTGCTCTGAATTCTACCACCTGATTTGGGACCACGCCTCGATTGTAGACCTTCTTTATCAATAACAGTCTCCTCTGCAGTTTTGCTGCCATTAAATCTCTCGTGCCGTCATCCGGTTGAAGGACGACGATGGATGACCTGGACGGCACAGCATCAAATGATATCCCCGAGTCGAGCCATGACCAGCTTCTTTTCGACGCTCTCCCTGCCCTCCCCAGCTCGCCGCCGGAAGGTATCTTCCAGGATGGCCAACTCGAACCGGTCCACTGCCTCGCACCGGCTTTTGACACCGGTCAGAGCAATGCCATCGAGCAACTTGTTGCATTAAAGGCTACGCTGCGGGATGCCGACAGCGAAACGTTCTGGACCCGTCTGATGGAAGGGCTAACCGCCATATGCCATGCTCAGTGTGCATTTGTGGCAATCGATAATCACACTAGTGAAGAAGACACCGACGTTGAGATGCTGTCTCTGGACGAGCGTAGCTCGTCCTTGCTTGGTGTGGTCGTCCATTACAACAACGGCAAAGGGCTTCAGGCCACCCATAGAGATTACAAATATCTGGCGTGGGAGTTTCCATGCACCGCAATGAATCATGACAAGGTCTGCCTGGTGCCGGAAGGGTTAGCTTCTATCCTAGGCAAAGATGCCGATCGACTGCCCTTTCCTGTCGAAGCATATCTGGCGGTCCCCATATCCTCGCCTGGCAAATGTTCCGCTCATGTTGGGCTGTTATGGACAACAGAGGGGCTGGAAAGTCTGGACATATCGTGGCCCTACCTGGAAATGATCCTACGTTCTCTAGAAGATTTGATCCTTCAGCGTATCACTTTTGGCGACAATAACAAAAAATCGTCCCAAGTCCGAAGGTGGGAGGAACTTGATAAAAGGCTGCAGGGAAAGCCGTCGAAAACGACTATGAATCAGAATGCCTTTATGGTCGCCCCAGCCTTTAAGCCGTATGCTAGGAGCTTATCGCATGAACTGCGAACTCCCATGCAAGGCGTTGTTGGTATGCTGGATATCATGCACGCGACTGTTCAAGAGAGAATTGAAAATGCGCTAGAGTCTCATCTGCTTTCGGTGTTTACCGAATTTCGGGACAATATCGAAGCAGTTCAAGGTAAGCTAAAATGACAGGGATCACTCCAAGTCGACTGAGATGTTGATGAGTTTATAGATAGCGCTAGACGAGCCATCGAGGCAGCTGATAACATTGTTCATGCATATAACCTGAATATGCAAGTCCCAGATACTCCCCAAAATCCTGCGGATGAAGAAATGCAAAGCGCCTCTTTCCGCTCTAGCAATGAAACTCTTGACAACCGTCCGAATATATTTATCGACGGCAGCAACATCATGGTCAATCCCTACAAACGCAGAAGAAGCACCCCGATGGACTGGCAATCCTCGTCATCCCCGAAGCACCGATGCACCACATCGGTTCGCAGGGGAATCTCCCCCCGCACTGCAGAATTGAAAGCTGCTATTGAGGAGGGTGATAAAATCGTACGCTCTACTTCACACGGGGAAGTGGGAGACTCCGTCTTTGATGTACCCCATCAATCATTGGGTGGTCGCGAAACCTCGTCATCTCGCCCTCCTCGCACGGTGTTCCCTCCGATGGTCTTGCATGACACCAAGATTCGAGCACTACTTCGTTTCGTGATCAATGAGTCGCTTCAAGTAGGCGGTCGTCCGGACTCAGCTAGTGCTGAGTCCACCGAATATGGAGAAAGAATCGAAGTACGGACATCGGGTCGCAATGGCCAAATCTCTACGAAATACATAGACTGGTGGGTAGACCCTTCGGTTCCAGAGAGCCTATGTGTCGATGAAAAGGACCTTACGAAACTCGTCTCTTGCGTGTTCTTGAATGCCCTTAAGTTCACCGAGGATGGAGAAATAACCGTTACCGCTACTGTTGGCGGAAAACCTTCGTGCGTTTTGATCAATGTTCAGGATACAGGCACGGGGATACCCGATGACTTTCTGCCAAAACTATTTAAGCCATGGGCGCGGGAAGATGGTTCCACCACGCGAAGTAAAGAAGGCCTTGGATTAGGCTTGATGGTCGCGAAGGGGTTGTCACGAAAGCTTTCTGGGGATCTGATATGTGTCCGTTCGTCGACGAAGGAGCCAAATCGCGGGTCGGAGTTTCAGATTAGACTCCCCTTGTCCCCAAATGATAGTGTTAGCCGGCCGCCAACGCCTTACACGAGCAGTTCTACTCCCAAGACCGATGGTACTCATAGCACCCCTGTTGATCAACCCAAGACGATAACGAATGGGGAAGCTTCGTCACCTCTACCGTCACCTATTCTGTCGGATGCAAGGGAACCGATGCGGCGAAACGGAGCTGAACCCGGTCAGATAACAGCGTCTCGCGGTCTGTCCGGCAATCCTAAACCCATACCGCTTACGGCACCAACTTTTGACAAATTCTTGGCAAAGAAGCATCCTTTGACATTTCTTGTTGCCGAGGACAACAAAATCAATCGTCGAATACTGGTTAACATGCTGGCAAAACTCGGCTACCACGACGTTTATGAAGCGTTTGATGGAAAAGAGGCAGTACGTATCATGAGTGAGGTTTTATCAAGTCATTCTTCCCCTAGTCCCGTGGCCACAACCCCAACTTCTTCAACCCGTTCTAGGAGTAACTCAGACATTACTCTCGACACAGCGCCGCTGAGCCTACCCGAAAGCACTAATACGCTCCCTGGCGATTCCCTGAACCCAACCCAAACGCAAACTCCGCCCGATTCCGACCCTGAATCTGACAAAACTCCGCCTTCCACCAAACAACACAAACTAATTGATCTTGTCCTCATGGATCTCTGGATGCCTGACATGGACGGCTATGAAGCGACGGAAAAGATCTTTGCGCTTGTCGAGGAGCATCGCGAACGCATTGCCAAAGCCGGTGCCAGCACAGACGGTAATCTAGAGGGGCTAAGGCCCGCTTCTCACACGTCCCCGACTGTATTCGCAGTCAGTGCGGACGTGACAGACGAAGCTCTGGAGCGGGTTACGAGGGTTGGTATGGCTGGTTACATGACAAAACCCTACAAGTTGAAGGATTTGGAAAAGTTGATCGGGGTGTTTTGCTCTCAAAGGGAAAAATATAACATCACTTAATGGGAGTTCTGGTCATGATGTTCTTTTTTCTTTGGTAACTACGTTTGGTCGGATTGCGTCCGGAGCGACTTGGTATATAAATATTGGATGATATCCCCTGACATTGTTTTTTTTTTTTCTTTGGCTTTAGAAATGATGATAGTCTTGAAGAGCAATGAATGAAGTATGGAAGTTTCGGTTGCATCCATTCTCTTCCCATTGGCTCAATTGGCGCCGTGATCCACTTGACGCGTATTAGTCATTCAACATGGCTGCACTTCAAAAAGGGAGACGAGCTGGAGTGTGCGATGTTGGCATATTTGAAAAGACTGGAGCAGTTGGAGTAACTCCGCAGCTGGGAGCTTGTCCTGGTGAAATTGGAGAGCCCTTTGAAGAATGGATTGATTGATTGCTTGCTGGTTAGCACAACAAGACATCTTGTTCTCGTTATTTCTGCATGGGCTCCCACTATCACAAAGACAGAAGAGTGATTAGATATGGGCTTAGATGGCGGTTGTCTTTCAAGCCGAAAGACAATTTTACATGTTGATAAAGCATCTGATTATTTCTACCTTTTCTGAGTAGTAATCATGTTTGAATACCCTCTCGACTCATTCTTGGAGAACAGTCTAGAAATGCATTTGGTGCAGGGACAATGACTGTGAAAGAATGTTGTGCTCAGCTATCTTTGCCAACCCTATAAAAGCTCTAGGCTCGAATGATTAACTAACCAGGTCCAAACTGCCCAAGGCGCCTGATATAGCTGCTTATATAAATACTCATTATATAAAGTTTACATTGCATTTTTCGCGTCACTTCACGACCTCATAGGGACCGTGTTATTTTCTTAACTGCTTCTCTCGGCATGAACGCGATGCCCCCATCTACTCAGACATACCATGATCCCCAAGCTGAATCTTTAAAGGCTATACTTGCCCGGACAACCCGCACTCCGATATTCTGCCATCCAAAGGCATGGTCGCGTGTGCATCTTGATATTCTGCGCGTGAGCGGCTTGGACCAGACACATCCCCTTGACCATGTCATTGGAAAGCCTGTGGCTGACAACCCATCTGCCCATGTCTTGCGGGATGAGCCTGAAGAAACAACAACTCCGGAAGAGCCAGATAGCATGCTGCTACAGGGGTTTGAGGAAGGGTTGAAAGAGAATGATGGTCAAAAGCCAGGAGAGCTGGATATTGCGCATCTATGCATATGTTGGATAGAAGTGCTAAGAAATTACCCCGGGAATTACCCACATCAAAGGTAAGCTTGAATTTGATATCCTACGTATCTCTACAAGATGACTAGTTACTGACTTGAGGTGATAGCGCAAAGGATATGCTTGGGAGACGAAGTATTTCCAGACTCGAATTGCAACTTCGTTTCGAAAACCGGGGTGCTTCGTTAAAAGGTCCTCATGTTCTTTATGATGCCCTAAATAATGAATACCCGCCAACCTACTTTCCTATAATCGCTGTTCTGGCTGTGGACCATGAGTCCTATCGGCCCAGAAGCACCACGAACAAGGTGCAGGAGAATATAAGGTTGAAGCGCTGGAGGAAGAGGTCGCAACCTGCAGAGCTCGCCGCTATCCTACTAGCAATGGCTCAACAACAAGCGCAGCTGTTGGCTAAGAGGCTTAATAATGAGAAGGATCCACGCTTTGATACGGTTCATGTTTGTCCATGTCCCTAGCTCCGGGTCCATGTTTGAATATGTTCGCGCAATTGGCTAACTAAAACAGCCCATCGTCGTCACAGTGAAAGAGACCGTAGTCCGATTCGTTCGGGCTCATGTGTCACTAAGGTATCTAGACGCTTTGACGGACCCGACACGAATACTCAAGGAGAGCTTGGTTATGGAGATGTCAGAGCCTTTAGACATGCTTGCTGAACCGGATCGTCTACGCTTTCTCCCTGCCGCCACGGGTGTGCTGGATCAGTATTTCGCAGATTTATGGCCAATACTTTCGAAACGCAAAGAGTCTAATGTTGATGGATAGCGCTGTAATGGTTACAGGAATGCTAGTATACCCCAAATATGAATGTTCTGCAGCTTTCGCGATAGTTCTGTTTCCATTCGAACCATGCTGTTTTGCGGAGTGTAGATACCAAAGTTGCTCTGTAGTCGAGCCTCACCAAGCTTAATTCGCTTACTAATACTTGTGACTAACTAGCTAGTTAGCCCTAAGCCCTTAGCCCTAGTTTGTTGGAGGCCGCACTGGGCAAACCACCAAATCCAAGTCAACCAGCACGAATTCTTGAGTCCTTCAACGAACGACCAACGCCGCCCAGCTCCAACGACCAACACCGTTGTCCTCCTCGTTTGCGGCACCATCACAATCTATTCGAGATGACGAACGAACGCTCCGGCCTCATCCTTGGCCTGAACAAGGGTCATGTACGTTCCATCCAAGCCCTCGCTTGAGGACGACGAATGTCAACCGGACGGAGAAAGGAAGGGAGGAAATATGTGCTAATGATGGGATTGCTATGTGATCTTTTTAGAAAACCAACGCCATCGAGAAGCGCCCACGCATTTCCAGAAGAAAAGGTGCCCTCTCCCGCCGCACTGAGTTCGTTCGCGAGATTGTCAAGGAAGTCTCTGGCCTCGCACCATATGAGCGCCGCGTTATCGAATTGTTGAGGAACTCCCAGGACAAGCGCGCGAGAAAGTTGGCCAAGAAGAGAGTAAGACTCCCTGCTTCCCCGTTTGGTTGTCGCGTTTCGGGTGATGGGACAACTTGGACATGTGGCTGGGCATATATCGCGTTTTAAAAGAGGCGAACGTTTGCCGTGATGCTACCACTTGGCTTATTCTGGATTGCCCGAAGGATTCAGAGAAGGGTTTACTGACGTTCGCTTTGCTCTATAGCTCGGTACCTTCGGTCGCGCCAAGGCTAAGGTCGACGAGATGCAGAAGGTCATTGCCGAATCGAGACGAGTTGGTGGTCACTAAGGCCGAACGTGGTGGCTGGAGGAGTAGTTTCAAGTGGCTCGTCGTTTGAAGCTCAAAGCCTTGCATATGTCGAGGAACACAGGGCTGCTAATACGGCACCTTGGCCTTTTCCTAGGCGAGAAAATAAAATCTTGCTTAGCTGGGGAAATTGGCGCGGAATTCGGTGAATTCGTTATGGGCATTTAGTTTCACGATATGCATGGGTTTCGAGCATCTTTTTTTCATGTGGCTAAATCGCGCCCATCTGTCGACAAGCTGCTACAATCACGGAAATCAAAACCAATAATGACACATTCCCCGACAAGTCCTTTTAATGCTTCATCTTCAGCGTGCTCGTCGCGATGCCTACCTGATTTCTACCTTCAACTAGGTCCTACAGAACAAAAGTTACAAACGGTGACGGAGATGCCGTTGATTTTCCCCAAGATAAGTTTTGACAACAATGGTCCCGCAAGTGTGCTCCGTATACAGTGTTCATGTCGAAGCATCCATGGTAGAAACCTCCAGCGCAGAATTATCCAACGCAAAAACTCCGATAAGACCAACAATCCCATCGCATACGTAATTGTTTATTCATTTTTTGCCTGGTAACTTCAACCATTTTGGCACTCCTCCTCCACCCCCTTTCTTACCACCCCTGTCACCCCCTCCCAACTTGTTCAGCCATGACTGTTTATTTCCTTCACTTTCCTCCACTGGGACGGCGGCGACCTCTTCGACTTTGATTTGGCTTGCCCTTTCCCTAAGTTCGGCACGGAGCAGGGGCGCTCCAGTGCTGCGCATTGCTAGCGCTGCGTTTTCCTTCCACAAGAAATTCACTAAGACGCGGCCATTCATCTTCAGATCGGCAATAAGATATGTATTAGGAGCATCAGGAATTATTACTTGACCCTTTTGTGCAATGGGGTCGTGGGACACATTGGGAAAATAAGATAAAATAAACCCCTCCTTTGCAAGCGGAGTGTCCAAACAATTCCGAACAAATTCATGAAGCGAGTGGGCCGTATCCTCGCGGGTAAACTTGGAAACGACCTGGCTCTGGTCCGGGAACCGTACTTTGATTTCAACTTCTGTAACCCTGGCCAGTCGCTCTTTGATTGCAGCTTCTTGCAAGGCAAGTTCTGCATCTCCTGCTAGTCGCGTGTTACGACCAGCCGTGTTTAGTCGACGTTGATGTGCTTTTGCATGGTCAACAGTAGGTATATAATCTTCTTCCTTGTATGGTGTTTGGGCAGACTGGGGAGTGGAGGCTGTTGGGGGAGCGAAAATAGTGACAGGTCGGGATGATACAAGAGGGTGCGATGATTGCTCTGGGGCAGGTTGTGTCATTTCGGCCTTGGAAACAGATGCTTCTTCTAACTCAGCATCTGCATTCGATGGAGTGGATTGAGGTGTTATTTCAGGCGCCCCTTCTACTGGACCGGAAGAGGCTGGGGTCTCTATGGCGGGAGGGGATTTTTCCAACGGCGTCTGCTGGTCCGCATCAACAGATGCAAAGTAAGCGTCAATCTCATTCATGGCCTCTTCCAACGGTCGATCAGTGACCCGGAAGTTCAGTCTGAGAAGAGCGTTGCCGCTGTTTAATCCCACCTGGGCCAACGTTTTCTGAAGGTCTGTGAAAGAAACAAACTCTTTGCTCATAATTTGAATGACCGGAGTTTCGTAGAACAGCCTCCCAGACCCCGTTGCACCTGGTGTTATGGCCGGAGCTCCCCGCGCAGTTAAGTTTCGGGAGACTCCATTTCCTGCAACGCCGGATTCAAATTTGCGTAATATCAACCACAGAGTTGTGTTACTGGGGAATTTATCCATCAATCGACAGCCCGGAACATCCGCAGCTTCGGACTCGGGAAGTTGCAACGCTATAGAAACGATAGACGGCGAGCGCGAGAGCTGCACAAGTTCTAGTTTAGCCCCGGAACTCAGGCCGGATAATCTAATGGATAGTGAGAGGTCTAGTGATTTCTTTTGATGCCTTAAACGATAGGACTGTCAGAAATCGGACTCAGAATAGCCGAGATATAAGTGCAACAGACTCACTTTAACCCATACTGGGTGGCATCAAGTCCAAGCTTTGCACAAGCTTCTCCCAAAACGTCGCTCAGGTGCTTGGCTGGAGTGACCTTGATAGTGGCTCTGCGAGCTGTGGTATCGATCACCACTACATGCGACGACATCTCTGCCACAAACGAGCCGATACTAGTTAAGAAAAAGCGCGAGATGGGTGGTAATAGAGTATTGCCATGCGCGGCGCAGTCGGGGGCGGGGGAGGTGAAAGGGAGGCGATATGGGCGAAGAACGGGCTAAAGTAGTAACAGCGCAGGGCTTTCAGAGCAGGACAGGGGGACTGAAGCCTGCTGAGGACGTTGCGACAAATGCTGCTCTGATCGGTGTCTCTAGTGGTGGGCGAGCAGTGGAGAGAATAGGCAGCGCAACCGCATCGTCATCTCTTGGCTGCGAGCAGCTGTTTAGTCAACAAGCAAACGTTGAGCTTGTCAGAGCTTCCCCCAAACATCACCAAACCGCCCTTCCATCGCCCGTCCTTGACGTCTCCCTTCACCCAGCGGGTAACACATAGCTGTAGTTACCTCCGTGGAGCCGTGCTCTCTTTTTCACAATTGACGGTATACACTCATCTCCAGACAGCCATGGTAAGTCGAGACGGCACCCTTCCCCTGCCAACACCACGCCAGCTAACTTCCCAATCCCAGGCATCCCCCTTCGATATAAGTACATTATCCCCCTTTCCCTCCTAGCCTTTCTCGTTGCCACTAAGACTCACACTCACTCAGATGGCGGTGCCTGCGTCGCCATGGTGGGCAAGGACTGTGTCGCCATAGCCTGCGACCTCCGACTCGGCATGCAAGCCCTCACCGTATCAAACAATTTCCCGAAAATATTCAACTACGCGCCCTCCACATACCTCGGCCTCACGGGTCTTGCGACGGACGTCTCCTCTGTCTCGGACCTCATGCGGTACAAGGTCAATCTCTATCGTCTCCGAGAGGAGAGACAGATTTCGCCCCAGACCCTGGCGAACCTAGTGTCGTCGAGCCTCTACGAGAAACGGTTTGGTCCGTGGTTTGTCAGCCCCGTGTTGGCGGGTATCAACCATACGACAGGCAAACCGTTTATCTGCGGCTTTGACAGCATTGGGTGCATCGACTTCGCAAAAGACTTCATTGTGAGCGGAACCGCCAGCGACCAGTTGTTTGGAATGTGTGAGGGGTTGTGGGAGCCTGATTTAGTAGGTGCTCGGGAGCGTACACTTGAATGATTGTATCCTGACGTTTATATTTCTAGGGCCCCGAGGAACTATTTGAGACTGTTTCCCAGGCTCTTCTGAATGCCGTAGACCGAGATGCCCTTTCAGGCTGGGGCGCACATGTATACATCATAGAGAAGGATAGGGTCACAAAACGGTTGCTCAAGGGACGACAGGATTAAAGGTGACGAGATATTGGGCGAATGGTTCTTGCGTTGAAAGCTAACAATTTCTTTTTGCTGGCGTCAGTGGTTTACGGACCTGTTTATGATGAATGGCTGCTTTCAGGTGCAAGGGTCTAATCGATAGTTCTTTCTATGGATGCTACTGTAAACTCGATATCAATACCTCTTAGAGTCAACTGGCCAGCATTCGATTAGCAAATAGGTTGAGGTACGCCTGCAGTTCTCAAATAGACGAACTTATCAACACCACTCCATCTAGTGCTTCATCCCAGCTTTCCATCAACGACCCGCAAAACAACTCCAACGACGACGTATCAATCATTTTCGCAATTTCTACCGATATACCCTCACTAGTTCCCCGCGGTCCCGTAGTAGCAAGGGAAACCAGCTGCCCAAGCATTCCTGACTCTGCAATGTGGCTCTTCAGGCGACGCGTGTTTACTTTTACCACTTCAGCAAGCTTCTTGGATAGGATTTTGAGAGATTCAAGCTTTTCTTTAGAAATGCTGTTTGCCGGCTTCGATTTTGATTTTCCTGCTGCTTGAGCCGAAACAAAAAGGCAAATAGCTTTCAGCGTTTCAAGTAAGGAAATGTTGGAGTGTAGGTAAATCCACGAGGGCGCGGGGGATACAGTAGAGGAAGAGCTTGGTGCAAGGTTGATTGTGCCGGCAACTTCCGCAGGATTGGATACAGTTAGGGTCGCAATCTTGTCGTTCAGCCAAGATTCGATTTGAGAAAAGATAGCATCGATCGAGCCCACATCCGACGCTGCTTGCATTCGGTTCAGTGTAGAGATGAGCTTTATCAAGAGATGGTGAATTTTGATACTCTCGATTTCCATGGATGTCAACTCGGTTATAGGGAGCTCAAGGTCTAGACCGGCAAATTTGTTGATTTGCTCCATTAGGTTTTCCCTCAAGGACGGATCGGTGTATAGATAGCTGAGCAACACATCCGTTACTGCTAGAGCCTTTACGGCACGTTCCTGGATCGACCGTTAGAACCTGAGCACAACCATCATAAATTAAAGTTACCTTTGGCAGAGGTCCGAGTCGAACCTGTTCCTCAAAAGCCGGGCTATCGGGGAGTTCACAATTCATGAATCCATCAAAAGAGCGCTTATCGATGACAGCGTCCATCTTGAACACTAATATGAATGTTAGGAACAACGCATTTTTGTTCTATCAGCATATCATCACTTACCCAATTGATCATACTGCTTCACTGAAGGTCCACCTACTAGACGTTGAATTTTTCGTAACTCCAAAGCCCACATTTTTCGGCAGACGCTATCCTTCAGGTTCTTCTGTAGATCAATACTACCTTCAACGTTCACATAGCTACCATTGTCAAGACCAGCGGACCTGGCATGTGTTGTAGAGTTCACTCCATTTCGGTAGAATATCAACGCTTGCCTGAGCGCTGTTTGGGGCTCAAAGTCCTTCCTCTCCAAACCCGCAAATGGAGGCGCAGATTGCGGGTGTACTGTTGAAATACGAGTAAACAGATTATGGGCAACTGTTTCGTATTGAATTTGTTTCACGGAGAGTTGGGCGAACGTCTTCAGTGCCAACGAGCCAGCACCTAGAAGCAGATATACACGAACTAGGAGAAGAAGAGCTTCATAATTGTGCGGGGATTTGAGAAGAAGATGCTCCAAGATCCCAGCGGCCTGTACTAACACAGAGGACGGATATGGTTGAAGATGCCGGGTTTCTTTGTGTACACGCATCAAGCTCATGGCTGCCAACAGGCAAAAATCATCACTTGGTTGCGTTTCGATTGTGGAAGGAGATTCTTCCTCCAGATCAGCCTGCCTGGATGACTGGAACAGCTGAAGACAGCGCCGTGCAAAGTCCTCTGCATGTGAAATTGCCTCCTCGCCGGAGTTTATAGCAAGCTGAAAACAGTACTCAAGTTTCATAAAATTGATGATAGGAACGCTTCCAAATGGATCATTCGACTATTTATCATGAGAATTGATCCCGTAACAACTGTCAGGGGGAGGGTACATACCTTTGCTTCAACGCCACAAAAGCCTTCTGTAAAAGTATTCTGGACATGTGCATGGAACTTCTGCAGTAGAGGTTCGTCCAAGATATTTAGACACCTTCGCAGGTCATGAAAGCAGTGTAGCTTAGCCTTGTTGTCTTTGAAATATGTTATACATTCGGCAAGTAAATCGGCTGTCGATAATCGCTTGCTCGTTGTGACCTCGCGGCAGACGAGATCTAGATGCGCCAGTTTGGCGTTTCGTGACTTTGGCTGTCTTGTAATATAACACGCGATGAAAGTTTTTACCTGCATAAAAATTCTTCGACCATCATTAAGCGTTTCATTGTCAAAGATTGCACTGCAGAATGAAGAACCTACTCTTCAGTTTGCAGTTTTTCTGCAGCCGTCAGTAGCAGTCTCCAAACCTGCCAATCATCCTTCTCTTCGTAGCTTGCAGGAATTTTCTCTCCCTTTTCCAACTCATTGGGCAGCGTGAGTAATTCCTCCGCATAAGACAAAGCTTGCTCCCACAGGCCAGCCTTTTCAAGAGTTGCTAACTTTTTCGTCACAAAGGACCAATCATTCTGAGCGATGCGGGACTTGACGCCCAGATGTTGACTGTTCAATAGCTTGATTATATCACCGAACCGGCCTTGTTGATCGAATATCTTAATGAGCAGAAACAGCTCTTCGGCGGTTTGAATCGCTCTACCTGGGCTCAGTAACTCTTTCTGCACAGGTTAAGAACCATCTGTCAATAGCAGGGTGCAGGGATTGTATCACCTCCGGTATCATTTGGGTGAAAGAGAGCAGATAGTACATACCGGATCGGCGGGCACACTGTCTGCAGCCTTGGATATCATGCGATATGCCAGGGTCCCAAAAAGACTCTTATCCGCTGGGGAGCTAGTAGGATCGGCGGAAATGAGATAGCACATGAAAATAGCCCAAAAATAGTACTTCCTAGCTCGTGGGAAATTTATCTGCAGATTCATCGCCGCCTGGGAGCAGTCAGCCATTCCGCTCTTCATATGCTTTTCCAACGCCAGGTTTTCGACGTTCACACCTTTTGAGCGGTTTTCCAGTCATTTGCTTCTGACGCGAGTGTAAACCACCTCAATTGGATATCCTCGTCCTGCGGTTTGGCTTTGGCTGCATTCTGCCAGAGAGCGCGCAACGTCTCGGTATACTCGTCGAAGCTAACCAAAGTGTTTTGGATCATATCCAGAGCTTCAATATCGGCGATCGCAGGTGTAGAATTGCATAACTCGAGCGCCTCCGTGATTCCTCGCCGTCGATGCCCCTCGTCTGCATGGTGGAAGAGGATGTTGGCTTTCCACGCCTAATAGAGGATTGTGTTTACTTAGCAATTCAGCTTGAATGGAAGCCAGAATCAACAAGAGGTTAATAGATATTGCGCCAACCTTCAGAAAGGGCGTATTTTCTCCCTTTTTCAACCGCTTTTCGCACAGTTGGAGCGCCTGCTTCAAGTTCCCTCCTTCTACAGCATCTTGAATCTGTTTGTTTCGGCGCTCAATCACCGTGGCCGAAGACATTGTAATATCGGAAAAAAACGAAACTGAAGGGTGCTTGTCACTATGTGGGCATGAAACCCATGCGAGCTTCAGCTATGAAGGTCTGTGAAAAGGTGGTGCGGAGTTTGAATCAGGCGCTGTTTGGATTGAAGTGGGAGATGGAACTTTCTTTGCACTTCAACAGAAATCAGCCACGCAAAGGACATTTTTGCATTTCTCTGCGATGTGTTGATCGGCTCCATGGCTATTGCAAATGGATCTCTCTGAGCTTATTGCTTGTTCTTTTTATTTCACAAGTAACCCCACACCAGGAGCACCGTTGGGGTTTATCAGCAATCTACAGGATGGTTTGGAAACAGCGCTTAAATATAGTCAGCGCAGAAAAACTAAGCATCGACGGTAAAATGCTAGTGAATGCTATATAGCGACCCTAGGCTTGTTTATTTGGCGTATATTTCGCCGGAACCAAGTAATAATAGTATCAACACAGGCTATAACGCCTTAACGCAATTCAATTGCGTGGCATTTATATGTCAAGAGTATATCAGACGAAAAGCATCAGCCCCTTTGTGAATGTACCCCCAAACGCCAATTTTCCCAAAGTTCTTCGTTATTCTCCCTTGGGTTAGATCTTTCCTATCGTACAATGGGTTGCCATTTTGAGGCCGCAACTATAGCTTCGTGTGACCCGCCCGCACCGCGACAAGCGTGGAGTACAAGAGGCTCATGATTTTCGCTTTGCCTCGTCCTTTTGAGCCATCTACCACAGCATTAGAAGCTTGATACACATCTAGGGTCACAGTCCACCCGGGCCACCGAAGCGCGAAGGCGCATTGGAAATGATCCGGAAACAAGGGGGAATTGAGAACTTACCCATGCCTTTTTACAGTCACGATACGCCCTAATAGCACAAAGTCAGTGGCCAGTCGAGGGAGCGGGCATATGTGAAAAGGGGTGTAAATATCTGGACTCCCCGGGGAGGGCTAGAACAATGAAAGCATAACAAGGATATATGGCCAGCAGGAGAGAAAACGAGTGTTCAAGAGTACTGGCAAAAGCTGGGCCGGTGGCGCACAACGTACTGAAAATAGTCTCCACACATGTCCCTGTCTCCGCCGTTGCGTCTCATGCACTTGATACTCCGATCTGCGAATTCCTGGCAGGGATCGAAAAATTCGCTGGCGGATTTACTAACCCAGATGTTAGTCGGAGGTGATACCCAAGAACGTATCGCAAAACAAGTAATTATCAAGTGATGCGCCCAATGCAAGAGGAGGCTTCGTAGAGGGTATCATGATATCAATATCACACAGCGCATCGATGCATGTACGACTGGAGTCATAAAAAAAACAACGAACAGCTAGCATCGCGAATAGAGCGGACAAAAGCGAGAAGCACGAGAATTCTCACAAAAGAAGCGATCAATAAGACCCGCTGGGCGCCTTGTCGGAGCTGATAACTTGCAGTCGGGGGGGGCCAATTGAACCTACTTTTTAAACGTCCGCTCCGCTTTGCCCCAGTACTCATGGGACTCATCCTCCTTCGTCTTGATCGTACTGGCGCCCGTTTGAGCAGTCATGACGCGCGATTGACCCCGGAACCAACAGCGCGAGCCGGGCAAACAGATTTCTGGCTGACGGGTTCTGGCGGTTTGGAGATTTGTGCAATGGCGATGAACTGGCGTTGCCGAACATGATTGGCCGCTCGGAGCGAGATTAACCGCGGTCTTGGCGCGCGGCAATCTGAGATTGATTAGTCATCTTTGAGTACAGCGCTTCGGGCTAGCTAGTACTCCATAAAACTAGGGGAAGCGAGTTGTGGCTAGATGTGCACTTTTGGAAGACTGGGTGTCGGAAAGCTGCTGGCTTCATCAGCGGGCTAGTTCTTGAACTATCTTTTTATCTGCCTGGGAGGTTTTACGGGCTTGGAAAGCTAGCTAGGTTTGGAAAAATTGGCTGGCAGGTGAGGAAGAACAAGCTTGCGAGCTACACAGTCACATCAACCGGCGTCTCAGAGGCCAACCCCGCACCGTGCGGTGTTGCACAAAGGGGCTTTTGGGTCAAAATATCAGATAACCGGTAGTTATAATTATAAAAACGTAGCTGAAGTGGCAACGGTAGCACCAACAGGATGTCTTGTAGCAGAAGTCAAATGGTCAGGTTGGTCCTGTGACCCTCGCTGGGGGGATTGGAATTGGCGAGGCTCCGATCAACTAGCTAGTTACCCAAATTTCAAGAACAAAACTTCTATTGCCGCCGAGAAAAGCGGTCTTCCGAGAAGTATGAGCGCACAGTGCTGCACCATCCTTGCCATAAATAACTGTCGAGGGCGCATAATCATCACATCGAGCCCTCCACACAGTTCGTTTCGCAGATGGCTGGACCGGGTTCTCACGAAGTTGAAGCGCCGCGAAGCCCAATCGTTGACAGACCGCATCCTAATTGAGTCAAAAAATCCACATAGACGGGCACCCAAACACCGCATTGTTCTCTGGCCCATAACCGTGCTCTGATTGCCATCACGACCGTTTTCCAACGCCATCACCCCAACGTCTTCTTAAGACGGTGAATTCGTATCCACGTTTCCTCTCGTGGGGGTTATGAGATTATGAGAACGCCTTTGTCGAATTCGCTGGACGGGTGCCACGGGTTCTTGTCTGGAATCTAGAACAAAGATGCTAGGAATTAAGCTTATGTTGAACAAAACATGGTGGAAATCTCAAAACAGTCGTATTACAAGCGTAATACAGCACAACCCATGCAGGAAACAAGAGCGAAGGCCACTTGTTTTCCAGCCGTTATTCGCCCATGCTCTGGGCAATTACTCTCACGTTTGAACTGTTTCTCGTCCAAGGCCAGAGTGGTCTGCATGCAGCTATCCTGTCACGCGTACTTATAAGGAGCGTTGAGGTATCAAAGACTGCCAATGCGACCGAGTGGCGATCAAGGGCTGGAACCTCCCAACAGCGAACCAGGTCCAAAGGAGACGAAGTTGCCAAACCCAAACAAGAAACAGTATCCTGAGGAGGGATAATGGACCGACAGGGATTCACGGGATGGTAAACCGACATGTTTCACAGTTTGGCATTCCATCATTTATTTTCTTGTAGGCAAATAGCCACCCATCCAGGAGGAGCTTGCGAGGAGCCTGTTCAGACGAAGATCGTCGGCATAAGCTAGCAACAATGAATCCTGGCAAGTCTGTATTCGAGCTTGAAAGAAGAAAACAGCGGATTCCATTACGTGTCGCCTGGAGCGGGAGAGGTCCACCGTTCCGTCATGATGGCTGGCCGGCCAGCCATCGTTGGCCATATGATCTCAATAATATTCAAACTATGACTGAGCAAGGCGTTTCCAAGGGCCCGAAAGCGCTCCTTGGAGTGTTATCATGCAGAAGCGCAAACCAAATCCAAAGGCAAGCAGGAATGACCTTCTGTCCTTTCGGATAACAAGGGTCAATGAGCATAAATACGCCCTTTCTCCCTGTCCAGGAAAAACGTAATGAGTGACACCATTGTCGATTCTCATCGATATATTTTCTCGATATTGCGCCTCATAGCCAAACTTGTGTTTTCGTCAACACATAAATCTCTTTTGACTCGCCACGCTACCCTTTGCTAGCTTAGGCCCCGCTGCACTTGTGCAACGCCCATAAACATAGAGCAACTTTCAGGGTGAGTGGTAATGCCCGACGTCAACATGTCAGACATCATATCCTTTTTTGGTCTTTGGATGATAGCATCCCGTCAAAGTATCATCTGTTTCCTTCGTCTTTATCCAGTTGACGATACTGCCGTCAAAAGGCAGCCTCAAAAAGTTCCATTCCATTGACGGGGAATGTACTCACAAAAGTAGAAAAATGGCAGCTGCAGATACCCTCACCCCAATATTTCCCCCCGCACTCCCAGCCCATGTGCCCTCGCGCTCCTTGAGACTTCACAACGGTAAAACAAAACCGGCCGATAACAGCGGAGATTCTATCGAACAACCTGAAAGCGTTCAGTTCGACGCAAGCAAACATCTTAGCTTCATTCCGCCTTCCAAAGTATATTCCATGAAAGAATTAGGATATAAGGATGAAGTCGGCGTGTCCCCTGTCGGTGTTTCCGAACCTTTTCCGTTATTCTCCGCAGAAGCCGTCAAGCAGATGCGTAAGGAGGTGCTGAGCGAGAATGTTTGGAGCCATTACAAGTTCTCAAGCAATATCGCTCAGTGTCAATTGAGAGGCTTCGCTGCAGAGTAAGAAGAGTCCCTGAGCCTAAACCCAGGCTCTTAATTCATCCTAAACTGACAATCATAGATTCGCTCCGTTTGTGTACGATGCTTGGAAAAGTCCCAAAACTTTAGACATAATCTCGAAGATCGCTGGGATCGACCTGGTTCCGGTGATGGATTGGGAAATAGGGCATATTAATATCTCTATTCAGTCAGAGGAACAGAAGAACAAAGGCCTGGTGGATGCAGCCAAGAAAGCCCAGGATGGGGACGAGGAGGAGCAGATGCCTATAGTCGATTGGCATACCGATAGCTATCCTTTTGTTTGCGTTCTCATGTTAAGCGATTGCACTAGTATGATCGGAGGAGAAACTGCTCTTCGGAAAGGGGACCGAAGTATTCTAAAAGTCAGGGGTCCACAGATGGTTAGTTGGTTTCCCACACGGCCGAACATCCGACTACCTTGGTCGCAGCTAACAGGATAACCACAGGGTTGTGCGGTTGTACTTCAAGGGCGATATATCGAGCATGTCGCATTGCGTGCACTTGGTTCGACTGAGCGCATCACCATGGTAACGTCATTCCGGCCCCGTTCTCCAGTGTTGCCAGATGACACGGTCCTCACCACGGTGCGTGCCGTGTCAGATTTGTCGGAGCTTTATTTCCAATTTAGCGAGTACAGGCTGGAAATGCTTGAGGAAAGGATTCGCCTCAAGTTGAAGGAGATACGCGACAAGAGGCGAGCCAGTCGACCTTTTGATACTCACAAGCTAAAGCAATTTTTGGGGGAACAGGAGAGGTTTTTGGCCCATATGAACATAGAAATGGTGGACGAAGATAGAGTCACTAGGGGCTTCACGGACGACAGCCATCTGCTCTCAGAGGATCTCAAGGAACGTTCAAGGAAGCGGTCTCGCACTACAGTCGAGTAGAACGGACCCTAAATGCTTATCGGGTACGGAAGATGGTGCATTGGGATATAAGTCCGGGGCAAATTACTCGTGAGATGGCGTAGCACTGAACGATCGTGCTTGGTTGAAGATTTTCGTCTATCGTGATTATAGTTGATGTTTTAAAGGTGTCGCATCGGATATATAATGCTATTCAATAATAATTCGTTGTTGCTTTTGGAATCGTCTTATCATTGTCGCTTTGGATATCTCGGGTGTCGTACCGGAATGCGGAACACTTCGAAGCAGGAGATTGCTCAGGTTACGATTCCCGCCCGCTAAGTAGCACGATGATGGCGAAACAACTGCTAGTTGCATTGGGCAGTCGATATGTGTTGAGAGATGTCTGCAAGTTATCGCTGATAGAGAGAGTACTGGAAACATAACTTAGTGTTTGCACGTAGATGTAGGATAAACGCAAAGTTCCAAAAAGGAGTTCAAGGATTTCAATTCTGCATCGCGACATTAAATAGGTAGATACTCGACAATGTGAACATCCTTGCCGGACGTCATTGCCATAGACTGGCAGCTTCTTTTAGCTGAAACCACTCCCCTAAACCTCTGTATGGGCTGCAGGGTCCCTCAGGGATCGACTCCCGAAAAGCGGAAATTCGCAGACCCCATCCACGGAGACGTTCAAATATGTTGAGAAGGCTAGCAATTGTAGCATCAGTAGTCTCCATGGCCACAGGAGCGGGAAAATCGGCGTACTTTTAAACGCTCTCAACAAGAGGAGCTGCTTAGCTGGTTCTGATGGCCAAAAGCGACGGCCAATGCGTGCGACCATGCCTGGTTGTCATGCTGGCTCTCCATTAGTACTCACGCAACGATGACCAGACGCGCTGTCTGGGAATCAGGACGGTCGGATATGAAGGGAAGATCGAAGCACGAGGGGGGAACCGTCCCAATAAATGGGGGACGCTTCCTGGCCAAGACCCAAGGCCGCTAGTCCCAGTACGGAAAGATCTGACCCGGATTTTTAGCCTCGAAGCGGCTAGACTGGCGCGTTCGCGCTTGTAACGCTGGCTGTCACGGCTGGTCAGTGCTGTAAATTACCGTGGCAAATACCATGGATTTACCGGCTCGGAAGCTTGTTTGTTGAAGGCGCGTCATTGATCAGAGCCTTAATTCGTCTAGTTTATCTAGTTACTCTGTCTCAGTGTCCTTGGTCGCATAAGTTGGGCTTATTAGATCTAAAATCCTCTTAACAAGCGATAAACCTCTAAATGTGGTGAACGTTGGGAAGACTTGCACCAGTGAACAATGGGATGAGCACTGTCTTCTTGTGTGAGCACATTAAAAATCCTCACTGAAGACGTGGATGTTGATGAGCCTCAACTAGAGCTCCGTGAGCCACTACCTAGCCATGAGGGAGATATTTGATTCCAGAAGTTGGTGCTTCAATGAATGATTCAGCTGCAGGGATAATAAATGAGCTCTTGGAGAATATTGCAACCAATGGAAATACGTGCTTGCCACTTGGCCCCCGGATGTGTGAGGAATCCTTACACCATCTCCGCCAGTTGATCTTTAAATGTCATGAGTGTAGATTACAAGCTTCGAAGCTCGCAATCGGTGCAGAAGTAATGGGCTTTAGGATAGCCCGTCGGATTGCAAGGTTGCAGGAATGGAGACGATATTCTTCTCCTCTGTCATTCTCAAGTCTCTAGGTCACCGATAGTACTGACAAGTTTTATTGAATACCCCATTGACAAAGTCGTCTTTCTGTAGCTCAGAGATACAACAAAGTTAGTTGAAAGCGGGCATAACTGTAAAGGAAGCAGAGGATACGGACCATAAAATCGGCCACCCCAGCCATAAGCTCCTTCTCAACCGTAATCCATCTCTTCTGCCTCTCTGTAAGCTTTCCATTAAACGTTTGTGCCCGGTCAAAATCTATCCAGATTGCTCTTTCTGGATCCTCTTCTACGATCATCATATTCCTGGGATGAACATCGTCGTGATAAACGAGTGCGCCATGAATCGCATTCAACCCGTCAATGAAGTTTTGCATCCTGCTTGCATTGTAATTGGTCCATTTCAACTCCTTCATGTTGGGGATATATTCTAGGAGGATGGCTGTTGGAGGATGTTCATCATTGACAAATGACTGAAGATGTGGTAGGGACTGTGTCGGATCAATATTTTCAACCGTTCCATAGAACCGAGGGGTTATACCCCGGGCACAAACTCCAGCCTGTGTCAGGCGTCGATATGCTGTCGATTCGCAGATAAAGAGGTTTGTTTCACGGACCTGGGAGTCCCATGGTTGTTTAGGGCCTTGAACACGATGCTGTGGAGACGTCAGGAAATATTTCAGCAAAAGAATCTAGCCAGCGAGGAGCCTAACACACCACTTTCATGACACAGGTCTTGCCTCTGACAACCACCAAGAATATCACACAATAGTCCCGTTTCGCCAGTCGCTCCTGGAAGGTGATCTCAGCTACTTTGACATTTGTTAGCTCCATTGTAAGTTTTGAATATTGGGCCGAGAAGCAAGCATTAAAGAATTAACATAAGAGTAGCAGTTTCGAGTTGATGAGAAAATGGATGGTCAAAGGAAAGCGGACAAGATCACCAAAGAACTCTTGGGCTTCTGATCCTGTAACTAAGTGACTTATGTACCTGAACACTCAGTGCTGCATGCATCCCAGCCCCAGCTCTTGCCATCAATGGTCATTGCCCCTTTGCCCGTTTCTTCTTGCGGCTGATGAATTCTCTGCAATGGTTAATGAACTTCATCCAGATTGAAAAAGCGAACAACCTTTGCTCCAGCAGCTTTGGAAACAAAGTGTGCTCCGTCCCTCCCTGTTTTGCTTCCCACATGGCAACATCTTGCTCGGATTAGCATTATATAAAGGCTTTTGCTTCCCCACTTGTCGCTGCGCACGATTGAGCGCCCGACAGCCGTATGTCTTTAAAGCCTCTCCAACTTCCCCGCAAGCGACAATGCCCTGAGCGCCCTTTCGAAACTTTGGAGTATCAGCTAAACAGGCAGATGAACAGTCATTCTCCAGCTTACTGGGATAATTTATCAATGGTCCATTTAACAAAGAGTGCGATCAAGGGGTTCAACCGAAGAAAGACTTCATCGAGACCACTGCGAAAGCAGAATAAGCCTGTCACCCGCGAGCGTCAGAGGCCAATCACTTGCCAGTTTCAAGCTGAGCAGGAGGAGCGCCTCAAACCTATCTGGCTTCCTAGTTTCTTCATGATTGTTCACCTGCTCAATTAAAGGAGATATCCAGGTTATCAAGATTGGGAGGGCCCGATCTGTCCGATGTGAGGAATGTATGCTAGAAGCTCAAAGCCATCCAGCACTAGTTACTAATGTGAATCTAGTATTCGGTTCTGATGAGCTCAAGGACATCCAGATCCCACAGTAGGAAGTGTTGTGCAGAATCCCCTTTGTCATCTGCTTCTAGAGACACAAAGACAACAACAATATCTTCAAGTACAGCCTACAGTCGCAACTTTCAGCATATTCTAATTGACCACGGCATTCACCCTGATGGATACGAGTATCCAGATGGCCGAATACCCACAATGCTGAATAATATATGGGAGATGATGGGACAACTAACACAGCCCTGGCTGTCCCTTTCTCCAACAGAGTTCTCTAATGGGGATTCTAGAAAATTAAAACAAGCAGATACAAATGCATCTAAAGAGAAGCCTGTTACAACATCAGTGATCCCAAATGCTGGGAGGGGACTATCCTTTTGGAAATCTTGCTCCTTTAACAGATAGTACATTGTCTTCAGCAAAACCAGATCACTTCTATGGTGCACATCCTGGACGGCTCAGTCATCAGATCTGTGAAGATCTTAGCCAGCAAATTATCCCATCAACATAGGGTCATCTCCCAATGACACCAAAATTCTTTTTAGAGGCAAAAGACCTTGATGGACTCCCTGCTGTGGCACTCCACCAGGCTTGCTATGATGCATGCCCTGCAATCTTACCAGTGTGATGGAGGTCACACCTACAATGAAAATGCCTACACTATCTCGTCAACTTACCAGGCTGGTGTACTCAAACTATTCAGCACCCATATCAGCAAGTCTGATGATCCCGATAGTCGTCCTGAATATATTATGACACAGCTTGATTCTTGGAGCTTGACCGGGAATTTGGAGACCTTTCGGCAAGGAGTATTGGCATGCCGAAATGCCCGTGACTGGGCGAAAGAAAAAGGGGGATGGATTTATTAGAGCGGCGAATGGAAGGCTCTCTGAGGTCCACTCAAACAGACGACTTCTGGCTTACCGCCTGGCTAAAAATTGAGCCTGCTGTCTTCATCGTTGCTGAAGCCCTCCCGGATTCCAGAAAAGAGGCCAGCCTCATAGTCAGTTTTAGTGTGAGTACTAAGGCTTGCTGTCTCACTGAAATGAGCCGTCCTCACCACAACAAGACTGCCATCTGTCTGGTAGTCGGTATCGGTTTCCATCTCCTCTTCAAAGGCGGTCACTGCAGTCTTCCAGCAGTGCGAGGTCTAAGGAAGGTTCTCAGATGCATGACGTTGGTGTCCCAGACAATCAGTTACACGAATTCCCAGCCTGTATAAATGTCAACCAATCAGATCCGATTTTATCTGTATTTTGATATTGTCTCAGTAAACTACGCTAACCTTAAAGGCAACTCGCGGCCGGTTAAGGAATAGCGCCAAGTCCAATCGTGTTACATAAGCAAATCCAGGCACACAGCGTCTAGCCATGTTGGGACTAGTATAGTTACTGATTCTAGCCGCGCGATTAGTCATGGCAGCATCAGCGTGCCCAATCTCCAGTTTCTCCTCGAGCTTGAAGCGGCTTCGACAAGCACCCGCGCGTTAACCTGGTGCAAAGCTGTCTTTCTTGAAAGGATATGTGACTACTTGATGCCCATCAGCTTTGATATCTGTTGCCTCCTTGGGGCCACCGGATTCTGAGCCTCCCAAGTTCGCCGCGTCCCTATTATTGTCCCATCCAGACGCGAATCTTCAGTCTTGTTTTCAGGACACCGATATCTCCACCCTTCTGGACTAGGTAGCTTGAGGGGGCGTACCTAGCTCTTTCGCACCCTTTTTGCGTTCCAACACGCCCCTTTTTCTCCCATCACGCCCTTCGCAACCCAAGAAGTAATGTCCCTCAGCAAGAAACGGAAGTCGCCTGCGTGCTCGAGTGATGGTCACTTGGCGGTTAACAACTTGCAGTCCCCCGAGCGGCCTGACGTTTCTGGTGTAAGTGAGCTGTTTTGCAGCTTATACATTGGACGTTATTGAGGTTGCTGACGCGTCCCAGTTACTGCAGCTTCTCCAGAAGGGTATCGATGACATCCGGGCCTTGGTTTTTTGTGGGATATGTGTCAGACCGCTCTACGAGCCGTTTACTTTAGGATGCGGGCATACCTTTTGCTACAGTGTAAGCTAGCCGGTGCTTACCACAATAATGCCTGTGGTGGTAGGCTGATGCTTCGACAGTGCCTTACCCAGTGGTTTGTTAGCCATGAGCGCAAAAAGACGTGTCCCGACTGTCGGGCTGCGGTACGCTCGGAACCTGCACCCGCTTACATGGTATGTTCATTGACGCTAACACCCATAGAACCTTGCTGACCTAACTTGATTGGTGCCCTTCAAGATTCGTAATATTGTGCAAATCTTTATAAGCCGACCAGAACTCCTTGAAAAACACGAAACTACGGATGAACATCTGACGAATCAGCGCGCCGAAACGGAGAGAATAGAGTCCGACAAAAATGGTGAAAACTCGAAATCTAGAGGCTTATTTCAAGGGTGTTTCCGGAACGCCATACTCGGCGGGTTACCGATACGCGACATTGCTGACGGAGTCGAACGTTGTCCCGTATGTACTTGGGAGTTGGAAGACGGGGATTGCATCCATTGTGGATACGTATCCATGGGGGACAATTTCACGGAAGATGGCGATTATTATTCCGATGACGATTCAGATATGCTCGAGGTGCTTGAAGGGGCCGCATGGGCGGCCCGATTTGACCCCGAAAACATGTTAAGCGTGGATCACTTTAATAGCATGGATTCTTATGGTCCCTACACATCCAGTGACGAAGATAACGACGGAGAAGCAGGCTCGGATGACATGGATTCCTTCATTGATGACGACGTAGAGGAGGATCATGGCGAGGACTCCGAAGCTGCTACTTCAACGGTCGTGGGAAACGGCAGCTATTTGACCGAGAACTCAAATCAGTCAGTCAGAACTGACCAGAGTGTCCCTAGTGAAATTGGCGATAGTATGTCTGAAGGCGTGAGCGAGCATCCCTTTGCCGATCTCGATCTGTTCCGGCAACCCGAAGTTATCGAGCTTGATGATGATAACGATGACGATGATGACGAACCCATTAGGCCAGCGACAATGGCGACCCGACGAAGACGCCTGCGGTCATCCTCCAGCACTGGGATCTCCCTTGACAGCGTATCAACGTCACGGGTAAGCCCTACACCTTCAGCAAACGACAGTTCTTCCGAAGGCCCTCATGGCCCCGTGAGGAGGAGACAAAGAACACAAAACTTTCCGGGCCATTTTTTGTCTGATACAGAGAGTGACAACTCGGGGTCAGATACGGAAAGTTGTTGAGTTGATTTCGTGTCTTTCCGTATAAATTCTGTTTCAGATTGGGAGAAGGTTCTGCGAGTTCTACCTGCTTTTAATAAGCATACGTCCCGGAGAGACTGTGGTTTCTAACTTGTTTCGTCTTTATGGGCTGCCGCACTTTGGCAATATGTTGAATTCCAACGGCGCAAAAAGGGCTTCGCGGTAGTCGTTGATGGCAGACGCCTAAACTGAATATTTGACTGGCGTTGGCTTAGACGGGGTTGGTTTTATGGGACCGGTTATTATGGGAGAAAAATGGAACTTCAGACGGCTTCGAGCACACGGCGATGGGGAATTCGAAGGCCGAAATTTCAGTTGGGTAGGTATCATAAGCGCATCTTACTTTGCCTATTTCCTTTTAATTTTGCATGCAAGTTCATGCGGTATTTGCATAGCTCTACTGGTTATTGATACAAACCAAGTCATATACACACATTCTACATGACCTGAGGCTTTTATGGCGCTGTTTCTGGTTTATATTGTTTGGTAAAAGGCTTATTGAGCAAGAGCAATTTTACATTTTAATTCATTGAAGTACTTCTACCTTTACCTCCACAACTTTGCTATCTCCGTTCTTTAAGCAGTTTAAATATGTAGATTATATTACAAGAGGTGGTCGCATCTATGAGGAATAACCGCCCTGCCCCTTTGTGTTTCCTCGCAAATGTTTCCAAAGGATAGGCCTCCACAACTGTACTGTATTGTCTATGGCAGTGATGTGTAGGACCATCATATTTACTTATTAACAGCTAATACCTGTTGAGAGCAAGGAGAGAACCAGAAACTGCTGTCTCCTTGCGGCGAATGTAATTTTAGCATATCAATGGGCCTTGGAGTTTTATATTCCCCAAGATAGTTATCAAACAAGCATATCAAAAAACCAGGTGTTTCTATCTTGGTTTTAAAGTAGACCTCGAGCTTAGCTCCCACTCCCGTTTGTGTTTGCCACAAACGGCACTTCAAAAACCATCGCTCCGTTTCTACCTCCAGCCTCTGAGCCTCCAATATTCTTCCTGTCTATGGATCTAAACACCTTCCATCGCCCAAGACGGTGCTCTTTGCCCAATGCTGCAACGATGCATACTCCTGGCTGGATACAATCAGCGGATGGCGCTTTGGACTCCCGACCATTGGCTGATTTATTCGGGTCTTGGGGTCGGCGCTCAAACACGGCAATGTCGTTTACTATTCCGTTCAGTAATGGCTCATTCGGCGACGTGCTGGTGGCATCCGTGCCGTTTGACTGTTGGGCGTGACTGAATTCGAGTTGCTCGCTGATAATTGAAGTGCTCTGATCCGTTCCCCCAACACAGCCAAGGGGGACTATCTTCCTTTTATCTTCAGAAACCTTCCATGCTCTAATCCACCCATCCCAGCTTCCGCTGAGAACGATGTCTGTCCCTGGTAATGCTGCGAGTGCTGTGATCCAACGTGGAGTTGGTCTCATGTACTTGGTGCTACGAGAAGCGGCTGCGGGATCCTGTTCGGAAGAGTTTATTGGGTCGGGTATGGGATCTAGCCCGTGCGCCTGGCGGACAGTAAATAGCGGTTTCTTCTTATGAATTGACCATAATGAAATGGAGCCATCATCCGAACCAGTGACAAAGTGTGCAGGCGGGATGACTGCCACGCAATCAATTGAATTTTCCGCGTATTGGGAGCCTTTGGAACCGCCGCCACGAAAAACGAGTTGGGTCTCGTCAACTACTTTCCACAATCGGGCAGTGCGGTCGCGAGCACCGGTGCTTACACACTGGTCCGTGACCATAGAAGCCACGGAAATAACATGGTCCTGGTGTCCGAAAAGCGTCTCAACATAAGCATGTGAGCCGGGACTGAGGGACCATGTTTTAATTGTGCGGTCAAATGACGAAGAGAAGAGCTGTTCTCCAGTCGTAGCAGCGGAGATGCGTCCTGTAAAGGATAACCCACTTACGGCGTCACGGTGTTGTGTAAACGTTCTGAGAGGAATCAATGTCTCTGCATCCCATATTATTATTTTTTTATCCATGCCCCCTGTCGCGACAAACTTCCCGGAAGGCGAAACTGCGACAGCAAGGATAGGTCCAGTGTGCCCTTGAGACTCCCCGCCACCTTCTCCTTGCTGTAGTCCACGTATAGACCGGATCTTCTTCGGCTTTTTACGAACAGGGCGCGGGGGCCTTTTCGTATTTGTTCGTTCTACATCCGGAGCACTGGGTGACATCAATTCCCATTTAATCAGCGTTTTATCCTTGGACACAGTATAGACAAAAGGCGCCCGAACGGCAACAGAGGTTGTGCTTTGGGTATCTGCGCGGAAGTAGGAGTGAGTTGCAGTCGGAAACGATAATTGGGAGGCGATTTGACGGTAGGTTCGCCCTTTGGATTCGTCCTAGCATCAGTTAATATCCGTCATGGAATCCGCGAAACGCAGCCAACATACAACATCCTCTTTTAACCTCTCGGCGATTAAATCCCGGTCGATTTCCGCAGCATCAAATCCAGCTTCGTCCACCTCCTCTTTTATATTCTCCAAGTATCTTTCCGCCAATCTCAGTCTCCGTTCCGCAGCAGTTTCCTCCTCTTCGGAACCAGAAAGATCGTCCTCATCTATTGATTCTTCCTCTGATTCTACGGGCGCATCGTCGTCAGAATCACTCCCTGATATAGATTCGTCTCTCTCCTGTCGCGGCTGCCTTCGTTCGCCTGATGAAGCGCCGGCTTTGCCCGTAACTCCTCGCTTTTTAGAGACCGGAGCCGAACCCTGGTCCTCCCGCTTCCGTTTGCGTTGCGAGGCCGGAAGGGTGAAAAACGACGACATGGTAAAAAATGAGAAGATGAATTCAATGGAGCCGCTGCGGTGAGCGAGACTGTAAAACCACACGGCAATCCGGTAGCTTTCCGTGACTTCTCGAGCTCACGCTGTTTGAATTGATGAAACTTTTTTTTTTCGATCGCGCTTGATAGATTATGTAAGCTAACTCGAAATAAGGTTCCCGGAGTCGGCGAAATAGTTGCGCCTAAATCCAAATAGGGTTAGGCGTTTGGTAATGACTAAGCGCATCTGACGTCCGTTTCCAGTTTAGGCGGCAAGCTCACCGCGTCACGACGACGGGAGCTCGCTGTTGGACTCTGCTGGAAAGCCGTAGCGACCACCTTATATTCTCGCTTGCTGCTCTTTGAAGCTCACGAACCGCCGAATTAATTGCAAGTCTTGATTTCGGTGTCATTGTCCGATAATCATCACCATGTAAGCAATGAGACCAAGCTTCTTCTGCCAAACTCTCCAGCTAATGGCCCTATAGGGAGGTTCTATTAGGCATCTCGGGGAAAGATTTCACCTTGATCGCAGCATCCAAAGCTGCCATGAGAGGCCCTACGATCTTAAAGGCAACAGACGACAAGACGCGAAAATTGAATAAGCACACCCTGATGGCATATTCTGGAGAAGCCGGGGACACAAGTATGTTAAATATTATCCGTTCTGGGAATATACTTAGTGCGCATGCTCATGTTATTGTTCGAATAGTACAATTCGCGGAATACATCCAAGCCAATATCCAACTCTACTCCATGCGAAACGAGACCGAGCTTAGCCCATCTGCAGTCGCCAATTTCGTACGGGGAGAGCTTGCGAGAAGCCTAAGATCAAGAAGTCCTTATACAGTCAACCTTCTGCTCGGTGGTGTGGATCCGATCACACAACAGCCCAGCCTGTACTGGTTAGATTATCTGGCGTCTTTGGCCCCAGTGCCCTACGCAGCACATGGTTATGCACAGTATGGCCAACCTTGATTCCTGCGGCTTGCATATTTGAGTTCTAACGTGGGTCTCTAAGATACTACTGCCTTTCTATTCTTGACAAACATCATCAACCCGACATCAGTTATGACCAAGGGTTGAAGCTGCTCGAGATGTGCACCGACGAGTTGAAACGCAGATTACCCATCGACTTCAAAGGAGTGAGTTTTCGGGCCCCTCTTTCTATACCCTTGTGTTGGCTCCCTTGACATTAACTGTTCATCTCTAGGTCTATGTCAAGGTGGTGACAAAAGACGGCATAAAGGATGTAAATTTTGACCATGGCAACAACAAGCAAGCTGTTAGCGCTTAATGATGTATGCATTGTTTGTTTTCCAATTTCGTATTGTCCCTACCTTATTTCGATGCTATGATTTTGAGCTACCGAGAAACGTTTTCTCCAATCCGTAAAGCCAGTTCGGTGTTGGGGTATCCGCAACTATCGTAGTGTTCGAGATATATCCAAATATAAACCTCTCTCTAATCCAGCCCCCAAAATGTTTAATCCTAATCTCTCATTCGCACTTGCAGTCCACAATGATCCCAAACGGATTGCTGTTCTACAATCCAAATCCAAAATCCAGAATCGCGCTGTTGCTTTGAGCTTCAGTTAACAAGGCGGTGTCGCGCGGCAGAATAGCTCATCATCCTTGGCGTCGACTGCTGGGGAGCTTTCAATGCACTTGATGCGCCAACCACAAACTGTTATCTTCAGAGACCACCGGCCATGACGAAACGACCAGCTGACGCTGTCGGCGATGATGCGTCCGCCGACGGCTCCACCACCTCCAAGCGCCTAAGAATGGAGGACGACGAACAAGAGAAGGAACGCGGTAGTACACCGTTACGAGAGCGCCGGTGGGAAGATGACGAGCACAATGGAGCCGATATTCTCGCAGCTGCCGATCAGGAAGCGGAAGAAGTGGAGGAAGCTGCTGGTCATATTTCCGATTGGGATGCTGAAGAGCCAGCCTCTCAAACCGCCGTTCGCCAGAGCGAGCCGCTTCAAGGCTACAGCGACCTCTATCTCGATACGATACAACGATCGAATTTGGATTTTGACTTCGAGAAACTGTGCTCAGTAACCTTGTCGAATATCAATGTTTACGCTTGTCTCGTTTGCGGAAAATACTTCCAGGGCCGTGGCCCAAAATCTCACGCATACTTTCATTCCTTGGAGATCGGACACCACGTTTTCGTGAATATGGAAACGAAGAGAGTCTATGTTCTTCCGGAAGGGTATGAAGTCAAGAATAAGAGCTTGGATGATATCAAATACGTAGTTGATCCGACATATACCAAGGAAGAAGTCGCTAGATTGGATACAGTGGTTATCGAGGCATGGGATTTGGCTGGGAGGAAGTACAGGCCAGGTATACTTCTATTTACCCATAAGCACGCTCGCTATTGCTAACATGTGGACTTTTAGGGTATGTTGGGATGAACAACATTAAATCAAACGATTACTTGAATGTCATTGTCCAACTACTTGCCCATGTCCGTCCGATTCGGAACTTTTTTCTCCTGCATCATTTCCAAATCCCCGGAACGCCTCAGCTTCCGCTCCGTTTCGGAACCCTAGTGCGCAAACTATGGAACCCAAAAGCATTTAAATGCCATGTATCTCCTCATGAACTACTTCAAGAGATAGCATTGCGGTCCTCAAAACGCTTCACGCTCACACATCAATCCGACCCCGTTGAGTTTCTTTCATGGTTTCTCAATAATCTACACCTCAGTCTTGGTGGATCAAAAAAGCCTTCACCTACCCCCACCAGCGTGATACATTCTGCCTTCCAAGGCCATCTTCGGATCGAAAGCCAGGCCATCACTGCAAGGTCAGACAGTGCTAACGCTCGCCTTGTCTTCTCCGAATCGAGCACAACAACCTCCCAGAAAATGCCTTTTTTGATCCTAACTCTAGACCTTCCACCGACCCCTCTCTTCCAGTCCGCTGATAAAGAATCTATTATCCCCCAAGTTCCTCTCATAAACCTTCTCAACAAATACAATGGGGTCACTGCGATCGAAAAGCTATCCCACCGTGTCCGCCATCGCCTTCTTCACCCGCTCCCACCATACTTACTCTTTCACATTAAGCGATTCAGTAAGAACAAGTTCGTCGCCGAGCGGAATCCTACTATTGTTACTTTCCCTTCCCCGAGAGGTCTGGATATGTCACCCTACGTCGAACCAAACCCGTCCGTCTGGCCTCCTGGAGAACCAATCATCTACGACCTCGTCGCAAACGTTATCCTAGACGCAACAGTTACTGCTCCAGGGGATCCTGAAACCCGAGCCCCAGAAAATAATCGCGGCGGACTCGCTGAAGCGGCGGCTGCCGGTGCTGGCGGTGCAACCTTGGGAGTTTCCACAACTCCTGGGGCTTCGGCAGGTAGCCACAGAGTCAACTGGCTGATCCAGCTGCATGATAAAGCTATGGGTGTGGAGAATGCTAAGGCGCAAACCCAGAGGGGTCCAGAGTGGCTGGAAACGCAGGATTTGTGGGTACAACGTGCAGAGAGCGAAACGTTGTTTACGAGAGAAGGGTATTTGATGGTATGGGAGAGAAGGAAAGTTAAAGGAAAGGGGAAAGAAAAAAGTTGAATAGCACGGTGAGTTATGCCTTGTTGGATATAATGCTCGCAATACAAGTGTACTATACCTATAAGCTATCAAAACGCATGATGCCGTCATGGCACGTACACCGGTTCGTAAAATCCAAGTGATCGTGTATCATCTGCCATCCACATGATTTCCTAATATAACATCAGTCCCAGTTCACAGCTGGGCCAGAATGTATATGTATTTCACCAAGACGAACTAATTTATAGTCCTCCCCATCCAAATTTCCTTTTCCCTAGGGCCACGGCCACCGTCGTCCCAATTCCCCACAAAGCGGCGCTCGAGATAGCCTCCAACCCCGTAATAAGCGCCAATTTCCCTATGAACGACAATCTATCGAACAAGGTGCCCCCTCCAAACCAGGATCCCAACGAGCGAATACCGTACGTAACGATTTCTGTGCGAAGGCCCAAGCCCGCCAACGAATGAGATAAGGGTGATGGAATGCTAGCGGTAGAGTGAGAGCATAAATAGCTTACTGCTAACCTCCGAAGAACGAATGATTCAAACGGATATAGAAGCAGTGAGGTTAATAACACTGAAAAATGGGAAGATAACGAATCAGCGGGGTGTATGGAGAGGATTGTGACTCGGTGGTCAGGGAGGTTTGTACGGTCTGAATTGGCTAAAGTGGCAGTATGTCGCCGCGAGCGAGATCCGGGAGGTGGCTGTTGACGAGAGGATTCATCTTCAGTGTCCCGTAGTTGATCCGGTATCAAGGATCCTTCTGGTGCTTGGAATTCAGGCGCCGTGAAAGCCCTGGAGCGAGTTGCAACCAGTGCTGGAATAGACTCCACGGTTTCTGCACCGGCGGTCGGAATGAAAGGGTTAGGCATACTAGTGTCGAGTTCTTCGTGAAATCTTGGAGTTACTGTGGGACGGTTGCTGGTGTGGTTGGAGAGAAAGGCGTCCAGCAAGTCCGAGGCAGCACGGTCGACAGCGCTATTTTGAGATTCTCTCACATTTTCCCTATCATCACCACTATTGTTTCTGTTGCCTTGATCTTGATTGTCTCGGTTGCGGGTACCTTGCAGCAATTCCAGTTGCATGGTGATCACATCAGAATTTTGATGTACCAAAGACGCCCTTACGCGAGGCGAAGTAAGGGGTGATAAATCTGGAGATGGATGCCAGGAGAGTAATGTATTTGCACGAGAATGAGGTCTTTGCAAAGGCCCACGATCTGATATGCGAGGTGACTGAGCAGGTGGAACCTCTATATCCCCATCAGCTGGGAACCTGCTTTGAATAGCGGCTAATTCTGGAAAATAATCTTCCCGTATTTGAATAGGCGATTCAGCAAAGCGTTGGTCTTCACCAGTTAATATCTGATGCACTTCCCCTTCCGAGTCCAGATTAGGCCACATTGGGTCTTCAGGCCGTCGTCGGTCGTGGGCTCTCATCGAAACCTGAAGATTTCGAGATGGAAGCGGCGGTTCATCGGTCAAATCGCGCCGTAATTGCTCAACTCGCCGATGTACAGACTCAGTGATCCCTTCTCCTGGGGTAGTCCTTCCTGGCTGGATGAAGTTCTTCATTGTGTCTCTCATCCAAGAGAAGATGCCATTAAACCACTTTTGCAAGGCCGTTATTTCGAAACCCATATCTTCAAACAGGCTAAGCTGGCGACGAAGCACCTCCTCCCGAGATCTTTTCCCAAGAGAAGGCACAGTCCATTCAACCAAGTCACCTTCCAAAGCGACGCGAACGGAGAGCATATCTGGCCGATCTGGCTTCGGTAGCCTCCGCCGCAGCAAACGATATATCCGAGTTTCGACCACCGGCCGGATATACGCGAGGCCATACACCAATGGAAATGGAGAGAAAGCGAGGCGAGAAATAAAATTCAAGATCTCTTTTGCAGATACAACGTTGGGAACAGGTGGTAAATTCGCCAAGGAAAACTCACCAAAGGGTAAGAAAATGCGAGGTGAAGGTATAGCAAATGGAGGTATAAGATGAAGTACTTGGAGTAACGAAAACATATAAATTTGACCAATAATAACAAACAGCGCAGATTTAATTCTAAAAGTGTTTAGCAAGGCTGGTTTTGTATGGAGTTCACGAGTTTGCAACATACCCAAATCCGGCTGTGGTGAAGACAACGCGTATCAAGTTTTTTATACGGTGACTTTGGAACAGGGATGCTACCTTTTCAGAAACATGTTCTAGGTACGGATCCAATAAGTGGACACGACAAATAGCCAGGGCAAACGAGCACGCCCGGGACGGCATTCCAGCATAATAAAACGCGAGGAGGCCGTAATATTTTCGCTCGTGGCGTATAGTCTGCGTCACTGACATTTGATTGTAACAATTAAACGTCTAACATTCAAATCGGTCAACAGTTCAATATTGTCGATTACTGCGAGTGGACATACCCGGATTCGAGAAGACAGTGATGACGTCCACCAAGACGTAGTCAACATCGCAATTTGGTCCATAGTAGCTATAAAAATACCGTAGGTATTTTCTCTTGCAAGAAGCTCTGCTTTCTTCCTCTCTTTTGGCGTTCCAGCCTTTCCGTCCTCACCACTAACTACGATACCCATGGTTGACAAAATGTCATTTTTAGCTCTCCGGAGTTGTTTCCCCAATGTCTTTGAAGCAGGATTTATGGGATGGCCGCGATCATCGTATTGTTGCACGTATCCGTCCGCATTGGTGTTGGACGGGATGCTGTGACCCGGGATTGCTCCCTCTGAAGGTACCTCTGGTAGATCATAGGGCGACCGTCCCTATAGACGTTAGTTTTGCAACTAGAACCAAGCAAATGGGACGACTTGTGTGGGGGGGCTCAGAGAGCAAACGACGTGTCAACTCGTACGGCAAAATGACAGCGGTAGCACTTAGCACACAGCAGTAGGTGCTGCCTAGGCATGGGCTATGGACGAAGAGTATCACCTTCGTAACCAAAGGAAAAGGATCATTCATACCAGGGCAATCATATTCATGTATCCCCGTCTCCCCATTATGACGCAGGGAGCGCGCTCTTAGGTAGAGCGGAGTCAAAAGAATGCTAAATTCTATCAGCCATTAAAGTCGCGAGGGCTGTAAATCACCATGCAAAAATATCGTAATACATATTCATTCTCTTCCAGATGCTCTGAGAACGGGCAACAAACGAGGGTGTTGGAAGCGATGGCGGCGATGTTGATATAGACCGATCACATGACGGTGGCCGAAGCGGCGCTTATCGCGTCAAAGCGCACAGACCACTGCTTAATCCCACCTGGCCGTATTGAGGGCGCGGCTGTAATCTGATTACAAGCCAAAAAATCATCGCCCCGTATTTTAATTTGGAGAACTGAGGTCCCCTCGCCAGTCCATCTCGCGCCGGAGAGCATTGGAACTTCGGACTGACAAGATCTGGATCGCCTCCATGGCTACATGATTTAAGTATTCACTTTTCGCCCCAAATGTCGAAGATCAGCGTCAAGACCACGTTCGAAGCCTCTCAAACGATCCGCCCCATTTACACCGGCGGAAGTCTCGCACTCGATGCAAGCGGGCGGCTGTTGGCGTCTTGCGTGGGGGAAGATGTACTGCTTACCGATTTGGAGACAGGGAAGCAGCTTGCGAGCATAGAAGGGGTGCGTTTTCAGTTTTTCTAGAATTATCCTCGGTGTTCGTGAAGCTAACAACGGTCCAAGGACGGTGAACCTATAACTAGCATTTCGAGTACGATATGCATCGCTTTTCTGAGTGTTGATTGTAGCTGACTGCTCTATAGTAACACGGTCCGCTTCCCACTTGGCAATATGTTCTCGATCGCTAGCTATGCGGATATTCTCCCTTACCAAATCTCAAGACTCTAAGTTTTTGCGACCTGAACTCCTCCGGTCCCTTAAACCGCACACTTCGCCTGTGGTGACGACCGCGATCGATAATACCGGATCACTTCTAGCCACAGGTAGTGCGGACGGCTCCATCAAGATCTGGGATATCAAGAGGGGCTATGCAACACACACTTTCCACGGCCACGGCGGCGTTATCTCTGCACTATGCTTTTTTGAAGCTTCTGGCATAAATGAAGGCAATCGCAAGAGCGGAAAAAAGCGAAAGAGTAAACAAGCCAATCCGAGCCCTGATTTTATTCCGTTGGAGGAGCCGGCACAACACGAGGAGGTAGCGGCAGGATTCCGGCTTGCGTCAGGAAGTGAGGATGGAAAGATCCGAGTGTGGGATCTCTTGAAGAGGAAGTCTATTGCTTCCCTTGAGTCGCATGTTTCCGTCGTGCGCGGGCTATCGTTTTCTGCATCTCTAAACTCATTATTGTCCGCGAGCAGGGATAAAACTATTATAACTTGGGATGCTGACACGTGGGAAATCCAAAGGATCACCCCGGTTCTCGAGAGCGTTGAAGCTGCTGGTTTCGTTGAGGGCTCGCTATGCTATACTGGCGGAGAGAATGGTCGGCTTAGAATATGGGATACCAGCAGGGGCAGTGAAGTAACCCAAGACCAAGAAGCAACCTCCGAACAAGAAGGGATTGTTGCGGTGGAATATTATTCTAGGTTGCCTTTCATTTTAACCGTACACGTTGACCAGACACTGAAACTACATTCTGTCGACACGATATCTACCTTCACTCCAGGAAGTAAGATCGAGCCGCTCCCTGTCATTCGCAACATTGCTGGAAACGACGATGAGGTTATTGATTTGGCCTGTGTTGGTCGAGACGCATCTCTACTCGCAATGGCGACTAATTCCGAATATGTACGAATCGTCTCCACAACCTCGATAGGAGGGCAAAATTACTTTGGTGCCGACATTGCTCGACTTGAAGGCCACGACGATATCGTCATCTGTATTGATGTCGACTGGTCTGGGCATTGGCTTGCCACTGGAGCCAAAGACAACTCGGCGAAGCTATGGCGCATTGATCCTGCTACTAATTCCTATACTTGTTTCGCGACTTTCACAGGCCACGCCGAGTCATTGGGCGCCGTTGCGCTTTCTCGATCTCCGCCCCCAGCCGATTCTCCAGGGTTCAAAAGCCCCCTTGACCATCCTCCTGCGTTTTTGATCACCGGTTCTCAAGATCGCACGATCAAGAGATGGGATACCGGCAAACTAACAAGGCCGTCTCACCCAAAAGCGGTTTATACGAGAAAGGCGCATGATAAAGACATCAATGCACTTGATGTTAACCATAACGGCACACTTTTTGCGTCTGCGTCTCAAGATCGCACAGCCAAAATCTGGTCATTTGAGGATGGATCCGTTCAAGGGATCCTCCGTGGCCACAAAAGGGGCGTATGGTCAATCCGCTTTGCACCCACGGGCACACCTCCTATTAACGCCAAATCTGGCTCAACCACTAGCCGAGGGCTTGTTGCCACTGGCTCTGGGGATAAAACGATCAAACTATGGAGCCTTTCGGATTATAGCTGCTTGCTCACATTTGAGGGACATTCTAATAGCGTACTCAAGGTGATCTGGCTATCACCTCCGCGCATAGCAAGCGCCGATGAAGACATTTCTTCGCGTGGTGCGGCGCAAATCCACCCGCTTGTAGCATCGGCTGCTGGTGACGGCCTGGTTAAAATCTGGTCGCCTTATACAGGAGAGGTGGAAACGACTCTAGATAACCATACGGATCGTGTCTGGGCTCTAGCAACTCCATTCCCACCTTCCGCAAGCTCCAATCGCCCCTTGTCAAACGAGCCGCAACCTAGTTTCTCACTGATTTCTGGTGCGGCAGACTCGACAGTAACGTTTTGGAAAGACACAACCTCTACCACGCTGTCTTCAGCGGTATCTGCAAACGCTGCGCGTATAGAGCAAGACCAACAACTACAGAATTATATTCATGTCGGTGCTTACCGTGAAGCCATAACTCTCGCGCTCCAGTTGAACCATCCCGCTCGACTTTTGTCTCTGTTCACTACCGCGATGGACACTGAACAATCCTCTTCTTCTCCGACTCTGACTGGAAACCCAGACATTGATGCTGTTATTCAGTCGCTTTCTCTAGATCACCTATATCTTCTCCTCCTTCGCATTAGAGACTGGAATACCAACGCGCGCACATCACGAATATCGCAGCGTCTTCTCTATGCCCTTTTCAAATTTTATCCACCATCTACTTTTATGGAATTGGCTTCCCGACCTAACCCGTCACCCACGCGTACAAAGGGCGGCCAGGATGCGGAGATAAAGGATATTCTCCATGCACTAACGGCCTACACAGAAAGGCATTATAAACGTGTTGAAGAACTGGTTGATGAAAGCTATCTCGTTGAATGGGTGCTTGGGGAAATGGAAGGCATGGAGATGGATCTCGATATGGCAGATGGTGACCAGAATGATGATGCACTCAGGAATGATGTGATCATGGTTGGCTCTTAAACGTGAGCTTCCCTGGACTGTAAAAAGAATTGCTGGGACAGGGCGCTTTGGAATTTAAGAAGTAGCCAGGATAGACTACGATTAAAGTTATAAGAATAGAGTGATTTATTGAAATATAAAAAGGCCTATATTTTTTATATTGCCTGTTTGGGCTTGTATAACCATGCCAAAATTTTCGGGTATATCCCAAGTTCTCAATGAGCGAGATCCATTTCTAATATAAAATCCATGACCCAACGCCCAGAAGCAGTATGAGCTTCAGAAACTAAATCGCCCGTGAAATTAGACCCCTTATGCACCGCATGCCATGACCAAAAAACATTATCGATAATCCCTTCGCCTGTCCTTTTCCCGGGCCCTTTCTCGTTCTTCCCTTTCTTTGTATTTGCTCTTCTCCGTGCCACTATGGTTATCTCTACCACGATCGCGGTCCCTGTCCCTGCGCGCATGCTCTTCCCGATCACGTCTGTAGTCGCGCTCTCGGTAGCGTCGATCATCCTTCTTCGTCTTTTCGCTGTCATAGTCGTGTGAATCTCGTTCATCATAATCATCATACCGTCTCCTCCGCCTGCTGTCTCGAGCTTTATCTCGATCCCTGTCTGCCGACGAGGACCTGGATCGATCGCGCTCATTCCTTCGGGACGAGGATTCTCTCGAACGCCTGTAGTCATCATCCTCTTCATATCGTCTCCCGCTTCTCCCCAGATTTCGATCCCGCCTTTCTTTCCATTCATCCTCTTTCTCTTTCTTATCCTTGTCCTTTTCCTGCTCCTTGGCTAATTTTTTGAATTCCTCTTCCGTAATCATTTCGCTGGTCTTCTTGCTTTTCATCAGGACGGGAGTATAGAGTCCCTCGCCCGGTTTACCCTTCCGCATCGCTGCTTTTCCCCATGCGCCGAGCTCAAGCTCTGCGGCGCCAGCCTTGCCGGGATAGATCTTTGGCCTCAATTTCTCAAGTACCTCGGCCTGCGCTCGGGGATACGCGGGCCTATATTTGCATCTCCTCGAGCAGACGGCGCGCTGCTATATCTCTACGCCCAACGGGCTGTCCTTCCTTTCTAGCTCATGCACGAGTAGGTCGCGCGAATTGCTCGACGGGACGCAGCGTAGCTGGCTAAACTCGCGATTCGGGGCGGTGAGCTACATCTTCGTGAGGATTTTGTTTCATCATACGCGGGGGTACATCATCAGGTCCGCTTTCGATTGAATGACCAGAATCGGATTTCCGGTTCCGTCCTCGCCTTGCTTTCGTTGATCAAGGCACGCAGCGCCACTTCGTCCTGAGACATGTCCTTCTTCTTCCTTCTCCGTATCAATCTCCAGGAAAGCTTCTTCCTGTATATCCCGTAGCCACCGTAAGTGACTCCTCATCGCCATCCCCCGTCCTGGACTCCGGCGCAAAACTCAAGCCAAATTTCGTACTGGGCGTTTCTACCTCGACCGCCGCATCCTCCGCCCCACCCCGCGCCTCCGCCTCCCTTTGCGCTCTCACTTCCTCGGGTAGCCAGCTCCTCCCTCTCGCCCTTGTCGAACTCAGCAACCTTTCCCGCCACCCGTTCTTCTTATCAACCTTGATCACCAACGGCTGCTTCTCTTTCTCGCGCGCATGTCTGCTTATCGCGCCACCCGCGGATTGATCAAACCCCGTGACTTCTTCTGCTTTAGCTTCGGTGTTCTCCGCGTCTGAAGCATCGGAGTCATGGTCGAGAAAACGCGGACGGGGCGTGCTGGATTGAGAAGGGGGGCGCCGTGGAAGCGCGATGGACGAGCCTGGTCGCTGCGTGGTGGGCTTTTTGGAGGAGAGTGAGATGGATAAGGACTTGGATTCAGGCCTCGCCGACGATGACGGTGGCGGAGCAGACATCTTTGAAGTATCCTTTCTCTGCGCAGTCCACGAGTTGTCGTGCCTTCGTTACTGCTGATGTTGGCGGCAAAGCTTAGACGCCCTAAACGCGGGTCACGTGGTAGCTTGCCGTTCGAGGACTTTAGATGAAGGTTTACATCTGGCTGGAATTCTACAGAAACAAAAGTGTTGATAGGGTCCATGTGGCACCTTCAGCAACCGAATACCATGATCCCAAAAAGTTCGGGCATGGCCGGAGATT
>NW_003052498.1:104370-105363 GCF_000003515.1 Uncinocarpus reesii 1704 | reverse complement strand
GCTTGCTCAGCAGTCATATTGGGGGTGGCTCCGTTGAAATTGAAATTCTGGATGCTGCTGACAGTGGGGAGGAGTTTGATTATTGGTGGGAAGTGGGTTCGGGTGGTTCATACGAGGGGAGGCGGTAGAGATACCCTTGGGCCAGGGCCGGAGCGTGGAAAGAAAGGACTCCCCACGCCGCTTGCAGCTTGAAAAGCGCCAATCATAGCAGTATTATTAGGAGCAGAATTGCTACCTTGGATATTCAACGTCGGAGATGGATGAGGAGCCTGCTGCACAAAGGACTGCTGACCATGGTATTGGTGCTGCTGTTGCTGTCGCGACTGTACGAGGCGCTGCTGTTCCTGGAGACGGTTGGCTTCACGGATAATGCGAGCACTATCCGTATTTGCAGGGAGAGGAATTCCGGGCCGCGCGCTCACAGTTTGCTGGAGACCAGCTTGAGGCATCATTTTCATAGGAATTCCGCCAGGCGGTAAAGCGTTATTTCCAGTTGCAACATTCGGCATTCCCTGGATAGTTGTATGAGGTCGTGCCTGATTCATACTGCTAGTTGCAACAAGACTACTGGGAAGCCCGTTAGGAGTCCCAGAAGTTAACCCTGCCACTGTGTTACTACTCGGAACAGCCGAAGCGTTCCGGGAAGGACCATTCAGTGACGCCTGTTGGTTGGGGTTTTGCTGCGCAGCCCGTTGAGCTATTGCGGCCTATGGGTATATTAGCTTGGAAGGTCTACTTGTAAGACATTGACCGCACTCATACCCGTTGATGAGCAATTATCTGCTGACGGTATTGCTCCTGCTTCTCCTGATATTTCAACTCCCGTTCGTATTTCATTTTACTGAACTCTGCTGGTGTAGAAATAGGAGGACGCGGTTGGCTTGCTTCGTTGACCTTTCGCAAAGATGCTAGATGTGCACCTAAACTAACATTATAACAGAAGGGAAACCAAACTTCAAGGGTTTCGTACCATGCTGCTGGCTTTTGAAGTGC
>NW_003052498.1:0-104233 GCF_000003515.1 Uncinocarpus reesii 1704 | reverse complement strand
TGCTGTTGCTGTTGCTGCTGCTGTTGCTGTTGCTGTTGTTGTTGTTGTTGTTGTTGCTGTTGCTGCTGCTGTTGCTGTTGCTGTTGAGCAGCCTGTTGTTGCGCAAGCACAGTTCGTTGGGCAGCCTCCAATCTCGCACTGTAAGCTCTAAAGTAGGGGGTTTTGGCCATATCAGCAGGAAGTCCTTCCAATCCAATCCACCTCTCAAAACATTCCCAAGGAGTTCGGCGTTCCGCACCGGATGAGAACTTCGACTGTGGTCCTAGACAGCTTGAAATAAGAGACCAGTTATACGAATATTCTCGAACAAGTTTACGTAACTCATCATCCTCTACGCACGTCCATTGAGAGGATTGTCGAGATTCATAAAATCCAACAGAGGGCATTGGGTGTTCTGTTGGTGGCCGGAAGCAATGGCTTGGATGAACACGGTCGCGGATAGGTTTATTCTCTGGCTGGAACAGCGCCACATTGGTTTGCTCCGGAGGAATATCCACGGAATTGGCGTCGGCGTCATCATTATCGTCATAATCATGCGTGTCATAATCATATCGGCTTTTCTTACGTGGCGGTCCTTCTCCCATAAATCGAATTTTGCCGTCAATCCACTTGGACACGGGGGCAATGTCCTTCTTCCAAACCGCATCTGGCGATTGTTTCAATGATGGTTGTTTTGTTCCGGGCAATATCTTTACAGGTGTGTAAAGAGGCAGCTCCTCCAAGATCTTTTCCGATGCCAACGTTTTCTCCATCCGAAAGGTGAACTCATCTGAAGGAAGGGAAAAAACCGCGGCTGGAACCGGCCCGTAATCCAAATCAGGCTGAAACTCATCATTGAATCCATCACTAACGGAGTCGTCATCGGCAGATGGTACAAGATCAGGAGTGGGATGCTCTCCATTTTGCAGCGGGATTTCCACGTCCAGTTCCATATGTACTGGCTGGGGTCGAACCCGAACGCGTAGTATAGCGCGGTCCTCTTCTTTGCTCGCAACGTACTCTGCGCACCACTCAGCACAATTCTTTGCAGCGGCAATCTTCCATTTCCGTTCTTCTCTAAAGTCCATCCGCATCCATTTCATATGGTCTAGGAGCATGTCCCAGTGAGTTGCCGAGCGGGGCGGCTCCGGAGAGCGCTGCAGCTGCCGGAGAGGCCACCTATTGGAATGTTGCAATTGATACAATCGTTTTAGAGTACGGGTGTTCGCTTGTTCTGCATAATCCGTCATATGATTCGCAGTACTCAAGGTCTTATGGGCTGTTGCAATAAGTGAAGAAAGATGTGTGCCCCTGGGAGGAAAGTAAGCTTTGACAAGAAAAAGTAGGTATAGGTAGTCATCTTGATCATTAGGACTAGGAGCATCGGTCTGGTTTGACAACGCCAACGATTTGTGCTTTTGTGGGGAGGCCGGTTTGGGGAAGACAACAGTTGAGAGCTTGCTTCGTCCCTTTCGATCGCGCTTTTCCCTCAGCTGTAGCTGACTTTCTGTAACAGAAGCCTGGGATCGCGGTGACGTGGTCCTTTCGCGGGGTTGTTTGTCAAAAAGGGCCTTGTCTGTTGGAGAAATTGGTGATCGTGGTGTCTCCCCTAGTATCTCAGAAACCGATTTGTGACGGATCGCACCAGACGACACTCTTGTGGTCATCCGCTCTGGTCGCGAGACCTGTGCACCCCCAACGTTGGCGGGCGACGCCTTATCCACCGTCTCTGAACCGGGGGACCGCACAACCTCCACCAAGTCTGTGGCCGGCTTTTGGGTAATGGGCGTTTCAGACGGCGTGGGTATCGTGGCGCTGGGAGCGGCATCAATCGGAGTCGTCGAAAAGGAAGGCTTATCCTGACGAATCTCCTCAAGCCGAGGTTTGGGCGTAACGGACGCATTAGACATTGCAGCTTCGAATTTCAGCTGTTCGTCCGGCGTAGATGGAACCTTGGTCGCGATGGCCGCTTGATATCCTGGGATGCGAGAGACTGATTCGTCCTGGCTCTTGGTGGTTGACAGGGGGTCTGGGTACGCTACCGATTCCTCCGTCGAAGTCGAGGCGGGAGATCGATCCGTCGCTGGCGTATTGAGAGAAGACGGGCCGGTAGAGATGGGAGAAGATGGAGCAGCATCCTGTGGGAACGCAATAGATACAGCACGGGCCTTTGTATTTGGGAAAGTAATATCTGCAGGCGAACTGGCGGGTTGGGCGAGGGTCTGCTTTTGGGGCAACAGTGGGGTCGGATAGAGCTGAGGATGAAGAGAACGCAAATCCCTGGGCTCTTGTGGTTTGCTCGAGTCTGAAGCATTTGAATTCGGTGACCAGCCCGGCGATCGGGGCGCGTCGACTTTTGCGGGTGCGGAGACGTGTTTGTCCGATGTGTCTAATATACCCAGCCCATTTACTCCAGTCGACGCGTCTCCGGCTCGAGAAAGAGGGCGATTATCAGTTTGGACTTGAATGCCATGTTGTTTCGGCGCGTGAATGCTTGATGCTCCAGCGTCGGGGATGGTCGCAAGACTAGGCCTCCGTGGAAGGGTATCCTGGTCGAAAAACCGGCCTCTAGACCACGAGAACGAGAATCAGCAACACAAAATCGGAATCAAGGACGATAGCATCAATGAAGCATGTGTGCCGTGAGCACAACAGAGACGTACTTTGTGATGTCGTTGGCGTCGAGGAAGGCAGCTTCCTGGCGTCGATACTGCTCGGTCTGCAGCGAGACGTTGGTGCCCAGGCAAACGACGGTCGCAAAATACAGCTCGCTCAGTTTGCGCTTCCGCGACTGCACGCAACGCCTAAAAATCCCAGCGAGCGATTAGAACTACTCAAACGGGCACGGGGAACAAAACTGTGTGAATTAAAAGATGCACAACGTACTCGATCTCATCGTTCTTAGCCTTGAGCAGCTCGTCGCGGAGCATCGAGTCAATCTCGGCCAAACCACATCCGATTTACACGGAAAAAAAATAGTAACAATTAATCTGAGGACATCTAACCCAGAAAAATCGCTCAGAGTTGATGGAAATGATGGGGTTGTGGTGGAATTTGATGAAAAGTTGAAGTCGGGGAGCCTGGAGATCTGGGGGGGAGGTCAAAGCAAGTCGAATGGGACGAGATTTGGGGGACGATGTTCGGGTGCAGCCCGTCGACCTTGGCTCTGGGAGTCTGGGAGGCCCAACAGCCAGCGACTGCTCAGCCAAAGCCGGTCGCCACCGCGCTGCGAAGACAGGGGCTGCTGAGTCACGCTCTGGGCGCCAAGGAGTGCATGTGACTGTGCTTGGCAGGGTTTAGGTCAGCAAGTTGATGCACTTCTGCTTGCCTCAGTTGCCTGGGCTTCCTCTGACAACACAGCCTATTTCCCCTGCGCCAACACCACCATGTCCTCCCCGCGCGTGGACAGGCAGCAGGTCGGCTTTCAAGCCCTACCGAATGAATTAATACTATCCATCAGCGAGCAGTTCTCGCAGCTTCGAGATTTAAACTCACTTGCACGGTGCTGCCGCTATCTCTACGAACTTCTAAACCCGCTTCTCTACCAGCGGGACGTCCAATGCTACAACTCGGCCCTCCTGTGGGCTATAAACCACGCAGATATTGACCTGGCCCGGCGTGCTATTAACGCCGGTGCGGATATCAACGAAAAAGCCAGAAGATTCGAATGGACTCACAAGTACCCCCTGGATATAGCGGTCCGGGTGGGGAGTAATGTAGCCAACAAGACGATTGTGCCCAGAGGGAATCCGCAGGAATTTCTGGAACGAAACAACCGCTTCGTCCGGTTCCTGGTTTCCCAGGGAGCGGATTTGACCATAACCGACTGGGAGAAGTCGGCGTTGTACTCCGCCGTAACTCGCGGAATGGTTGATTTTGTCCGGCTTTTTCTTGAGAATGGCGCTGACCCATCGATGAAATTAGCATTGGGCAAGAGCTTGGCCGACCGTGTGGTTTCTAGAGTGATCCAGGATGATCCAATGAGTTTGAATTATCTTGAAATCCTCAGGCTCTTGTTCCAACATGGCTTAGATCCGAATGCTAGGAACCGTTACCAGCCGGACACGCTATTACAGCGTATGGTGAATGCTGGGGGAAGCAAGCCTGGATACAAAAGGCTAGAAGAGATAGTATGTACGTTGCTCGACTGTGGAGCCGACATCAATGCCCCAAACCCGGCCGGCCAGACGCCGCTTTCTGCCGCCGTGGAAATTGCACATCTTGCACCGAAATTCCTGAGATTATTGCTTGAAGGGGGAAAGGATATCTCGACCATTCGATTACCGTCAGGCCCAGAGCAGCAGAAAGCGGTTTATTCCGTATGTGAGGAGGTATCAAAAGCAACTGGCCAAAAATTCGAGTTGCTCCCCGAATAGGTTCCATAGAAAGGAGTGTCAAATTCTGCCAGGACATATTGCCACTGTTTCGATAAGCTATTCGTTCCTCGTCCTGTCACCGTTCACCGCATACTATCTAGTAGTCGCCTGACATACCCCATGCTCTAGATTAGAGTAACAGAGGCAGAGTCTCATATATCAATGCTATTCGATATATACAGAAGTGAAAAGGGCGTTAGGTAGCTTTACAAAGCAAAGTACGGAAAGTATTTAGCCGCGGAACAAACCAATTGAATATTACCTTTTATTGTCCAAGATACCCGTTTCAAACTAAAATACATGCGCTATACAGTCCGAACCCTTCCAGCCGCCGTTGTTGTTGCCAGCTATTCGCCCGGAGCTACTGTCGTAAGGGGAGTGGGTGTTGGTACTGGCGTAGTGGTATGGTCCCAGTTGTATACTGGGCCCACGCAGTATGTTGTGCCAACCATAAGGCTGGGATCACACGCGGTGGTTGACAGAGAAGGATTGACCTCCCAGAACAGATGCGCGGGAATAAGCTGAGCAGTGCATACCGCCGCACAGGTGTCCCCCTCGACGATGGTATACCATTTACCGCATTCCATCGTGGTGCCGGCAGCAACTGTGGCGTTGACGGGAGGAGCTACAGTCCTCCTCGTATATCCCGGTGCAGGTATGGGATTGGGTGTGGTGCCGGGTCCCACACCTGTAGGGGTATAGGTTCCGGCTTGAGGAGCTAGGCATAGAATATGGCCATGTACCTGGCTTGCGAAATGTAGATTCGTGCACGCCATGTTTATCCAGTTGTTGTAAGCACGGAGACCCCCTACTTTTGTTCCTGTGGCTATTTCGATGGAGGTACAATTATCGGTACTCTGAAGGGTGTAAACCTTCTCGCAGGTGAGTGGAAGACATAATTCCGACCCAACTGGTAACCTGGAGCAATTATGGATAATTTCAGAATTCCCAGAGAATAGTGCGGCGGACGAAACGCTTTGTGCCAGCGCAATAGAATCACACGTATCTCCGTCCTGGATGGTGTATTTCATGTCAGAGACGCATATTGGTGGTGGGGGCGGCGGCTTTATCACGGGCGAAGGGGGTAATTCGGTGGCGAGAGACAGGCCACATTTGCTATTGATAACTTCAATTGCATGCTTGTAATCCTCATTATATACCGAATATGAGCTGGATTGCATGATCTCAAGTCTCTTGGTGTAGCAGTACGAACATAACTCGCTTTGGGGCATTTCATTGACGTTAGGCACAACCGTAAATCCATCAATAACATCTAGCAACATTAGTTCCACGAAGATATCGATTGATAATCGGGGGGAAATTACCATTGCAGTAGCTGCCAGTGGCGGGATCTTTGAGACAGGTTTCGTTGTATCCCTGATAGAGATATCCTCCCAAAATTGTTGGGAGTGCCCCAGTGATATTTTGGCCAGCACATGCTATTGACACCGCGTCGAACCAGTCCTTCAAGCTACTTTTACAACCTTCATCACATAGGGAATCGGTGATTTCCTGGCTAGGGAGAGTCCCATGGTAGCTTGGTAATATCCATGTTTCGTATAGGGGATGACAGTCGATGCGCTGTGTGACTGCTGTCCTACAGCTTTGAGTGATATCCGAGAGCGTGGTATTCTCGTATAGGTGAAACCCCGGGAACATCCTCTCGCCTATTGTCGTTTCCTTGTCCCTCACCCACGCCAATAGGGAGGACGTATATCCATTCTTATTTTCGGCGGCGTAAGTAGGTCGAGTCCCTTTTGGGGTGACCATCTCAACAATAGCTTTTGTCACAAGGTTGAAGAACCAGATGTCAGTGCTTTCTTCAATCTCAACACCGCGATCTTGACAGTTGTCTGTTTTCACGCAGTCTTGGTTGTAGTTCGAGAACCAGCTATAGAGTCCTGCAAAGAAGTTAGCGGATTAGAATATATGTATTTTTCATAGCTCGAAGGACTAACCAGCGCCCAGGATGTATGTCGAGGTACTGTCAAGCACACGGAGTGCCCACGAAGAGGCGCATGTTGTTGAGTTAGCGGGACAATTCTTGAAGCTGGGATCATTTGGAAAAAGACCAGTTCTAAACGGCTTTGGTGCTGTTGGCACTGGTTGGAAATATGGCGATTCAGTTTGGATCATGCTCAAAAGCAGATCTTTCGCGCCTGAAACTTGATATTGATATAGCACATTGTGTTCGGAGGATGTGCCATACAACCAGGTTGGCCCTTGACTTTCAATGAGAATTCCACGCGCCGCATAAATATCTATTTGATCCTGGGTAACCACGTCAAGGTCGTGGTCGGCAACCCAAGCCCACAAGTTTTCAAGATAGGCCGAGGACCGCGGGGTCAGATGTAAAAGCATAGAAGCAGCTTTGCACGCATTATTGACCGTCCCAGTGAGCTTTGGGCATTCCGTCCGTTGAAGCTTAGAGCCGATCGCACCACCAACCCGAAAATGTGCGTCTAAAAGTAACTGTGTCAGCATATTTTCCAGAAAATGTTCTCCAGAGAAGTAGAAAATACGTACCCCACATTCCCGCAGAGCCCGGACTGCTTTCCCGAACATTCCACTCCATCAATATAGCCCCGGCGGTTGGGCCAGATACTGTAAACATCATGTCTTGGATCTCAATAATGCCAGTATCCCCAGCCTTGCCAACCTGGACGGCGACCTTTGGATTCAGATCATCGGCGAATTTGGGGCCAGTAGCCATAATTTGTGACCATGCCTGGCCAACAATTCTCGATCCCACTGGCACTTGCAATGTGTTTTTAATAACATAAACACCAAATGGGAAAAAAACGACGGAAGACATATTCGCTGCCCGGGATAAAATGCCATTGAGCACAGCAGTATCATCTGTCTCTCCATCGCCTTTTGCTCCAAATGCCCTTCACATCAAGGATCTGGCTGTGACCGATATCGAGGTATTGTGGACGTCGCCGAGTGAAAAAGTTTCTCTTATAATGCCCACTGGGTGCAAGGAGAGATTCTGAACGATTCATTACTGGGATGGTTTGTCCATCAACAAATCGGCCCGGTTGAGTAGAATTCACGAATAGCCCAAACCCCCAAGAATCAACCATAACCTCGTTGCCACCAGGCAACAAAATGTCTCCACTTTCAGCTTCGGTAATTGCTTTTGGAACATTGAAAAAGCCAGTGTTCTGAACAAGCAACGATGTTGAATTCCTCCCATGTAGTGAAGTGCTGATCCCCACGGGAGTATTTGCGATGATAGAGTCTACTAAAAGTAGGGAACCCACAGACTGCCCAGTGCTTCCTGTGCCACCAGCCTATTATCATTTCGGAGATGATTAGCTAACTGATTTATTCCTCAGGAAGATACGAATATAGAGCGAGTCAACGTACCCCACCAGTAACAACTAGACCACTTCCACAGGATTCGATGATGATGTCCTGCATAGTCCATGCCCAATCCCAGTGAACCTGCAAAGCAGTCTTGCAGTTAACGAAAATCAGATGGGAAGTAGTGAATTGTTGATTCCCAAAATAAGCCCTAGAACCTAGTATTAGACATGGAATTTGAATCTTTTCATGATAGTTGGCAACATCGTCAACTTCGCTGTTCATCTATCCCTGTCTTTTTCGCCTGTGGTTGAATGCAGGGGTACAGCAACGCGAGACACATACCCGAAGTTTCCACCGACGAAGGTGAGATTCGAGAGAAATCCGCCGCTTCCATTCTCCATAAAAATTCCCTGAGATAATTGTCAGAATATCTCTTTGAGACGGTGCGAAGGGGGAACAGTTAACCTGCTGTGTTGTATCCTGCATCATGTAAAACTCAATGTTTTCTAGGGACGTGCCTTGAGCAACCTGCCAGTGGATGGCACATACGTATGCGTCTGGATTGGTTCGCCTAATGTCCATTTTAAAGTTCTTGATGCTCCGAAGGAAATTATTTGTGTTAAGGTACCTATGAAGCACGATCAGCTGAGTTTCACATGTAGAAATTTGTTGATATTACCATTCGCTTCCGCTCCCTCCCTCGTGGTAAACATTAGAGGAAAACACTCCCAGCCCAACAAAGCTTGAAGCTGCCAAGATTGTAGGATAATCATATGGCTGCAATAATCAGTCGATGCGTTCATCGAGTCATCATCTTAAAAGAGGTACCTACATCACCAAGGAATTGTGTATTGTAGTATTGGATAATCGAAGAGCTAACCAAGTACGTCCCAGCAGGGAAATAAACAATGGCTGGATATATCGTACTGGAGCCGCAATTATCACCACATCGATTTCCATCTGAGATTGCACTATTAATAGCAGTGGTGTCGTCCGTCACGCCATCACCTGGTTTGAGATTAGCAAAACCAAGACTACAACCGTCATTGATACACCGCCTCACCTTTGGCTCCATATTCCTTGACATTTCTCCAAACCTATAATAGTATATAAGCCTGTGCGGCGTAGTGCCAATTTTGAAACGTGCTGGAATCATAAAGAGGAATATACAAGCTGACCCCGGGAAGGGAGGGGGGCTTACCTTGTATCCAGCGGGTGCGAACGGGCTGGACCCTCGCTGCTGCATGCTTGCCATCCAAAACTGTGGGGTTGCCCGTTTCTCTAGGATAGCGGTCGAGTTGCTTTCGGTGGTAATAACTTGTTGTAAGTTGTCGCCAGAAACGATGTACCCTTCCAACCCGTTCGGACGAACGTAAGATTGGGGAGGGGTGTTCGTATCGTTTGTTTTCAGCCTATATTTGGCTTGAACCTGCGCAGCAACAAGACTATGATTCCCTACCAGCCTCTCTGGAGGGCTAGCCTCGGCAAGAACCCGAGCAGCTTCGACGAGCTCGGGGGGAATTGAATATTCATGGACTCTGGCTGCGGTACTCCCTGCTGTGGCAGCAAGAATCGAGGTTGGCATTGCAGGTGAGGGACTTTTCGGCACCACATCAGCAAACTCAAGTATCGAAGGGGGCTTCGGGGGCTGGCGGTTGGCTCGTCGAAACTCATATTTGTTCAAGCGAGGATTCTCCAATCTTGCCTTGTTCACGGCCGAAAGGGCATCCAGTGCTTTCCGAACAAGTTTCTCTGCATCGGTATGAGGGGGCGGCGCCGTGTTTAATGGCAAACGTGCAGTGTCCGCCGTCGTGCTATTCACAATAGCACGGTGGTGTAAGTGGTTATGGTGGTGGTGCGATCCATGCTGGAGAGCAATGACCTGGTTGAGAAGGAAAAGGAATAAGCAAGATAACCAAAGAGGAAAGCTGGCTAGACAGCTGGTAGTTGACAGAGGCCTTTTCATGGTGAAGCCGTCGCCAGATAGAAATGCAATGATCAAAAAGGAGCAAGAAGACCCGTAAAAAACGGGGGAAGCTTAGGTTTATCGACCTTTTCCTTCTGCCTTCTCCTCCCTCCTTCAAGAATCGGAAGAAGGGCTTCCTTCGACATGTGGAAGACAGGACTAATTGGCTCCGGTGAGATTAGAATGACAATGATCCAATTTCATCCCGGGAACCCCGCCTGGACATGGACACTAAGTTTCTCCAAAATCAAATCCCGGAGAGTTCAGAGGAGCAGCAGGCTCCCGCATGGCTTGGAATGGGTTTGATATCAGAAGCCTCCCTTGAAATATCACTCTCTGGACAGCGTTGGTCCATGTGCAAGCAGCTTGGTAGTTCGCCGAGCGGGCTCTCATTCCTGGATCTCACGAACGCAGCATGCATTGAAGGCCACACTGCCCAATCGGAGACCTGTGAGCCGCGGAAATCATTTAAAATCCTTTAAATGAGCATCGCTGTGTAGCGTGACAGTGCTTTAGCCTTGGTGATGAGACCTGAATACGGGTTGCTATCGATGTTGTCAATGTTGGTTGATGTTGGGACCGGCGTCAAGAAAGCTTCCCCGAGATGGTCAATGCACTAGTTAGCAAACTATGCAAGCTTGAGTCTTACATAATAGGCAGCTGGTCACGCGCCAATCGATGCGCCAAGCCTTGGCTTAATGTTGGCTTTAGCTACCTTGGGCCTAGCGCCAGGCCCCGGTGCTGAGCTAAGCTTCGTTCCTGCATCGCGGCGTCGGTTAGTATCCAACGACCATCTTCACCTCCCGTCCGCCTGCAAGGGACCCAACGCTCCGCGCAGGTCCCGATGAAGTTGCAGAACTGTTCTCGCGGCTTCCGCCACATGGGCCACATGGGCCACATGGACCGAGCCATTTGGCCTACTTCTCGGGGTGGGGCCGTTTCTCCTGGTCTCGTCCACGATTGCTTCGCGAGATACCGCACAGCATGGATTACTATGTAGCTATGCTCCTCACAGTACGGAGTATGGCTGGTCTAGTTACATATGTGCTGAGCCAAGAATAGAGATGGAGATATCGATATCTCCGATACGAATAAGCCACGCCCCTCTCTTGGATGGTAATACTTCAACATCTTTATAACCATTGACCAAGGTCCAAGGATGCGCTAGGCCCGCGGATGTTTCCCGTAATGGAAATAATGTCAAGTCATCTCGTTTCTATTCAGGCGAGGCCCAGATTGTTGGCAGATAGTCAGGGTCGCCCCTGTTTGTTTCCGACGGCGACTTTCATGATATCCTCCTCCGCACAGGTCGGCCTATTATCGTCCTTGACTGTGGGCCCATTAGTTTGGTTAGTCCTTCTCAAGAAGCAATCTCCCGGAAGACTGAGCCCGGTGATTGCTCTAGGATTGTCCTGCAGGGGCGTTGCATTTCTGTCTTTGCTAAAATGGTTCCGTCAACTTTGCGAATCGTAGCTATGAAAGCCGATATGACTGTGCCTAAATGCATGGCCTTCGCACCATTATTGAAATGGACAGCTTTTCTTCTCTGGAAATTTCTTGCTCTCGATTCACCCCCTCGTGGCTTTTGGACCTAGAAGGCGAGGGAGACCATTGGGACAGCTTAATCAAGGAGCCGTGAAGATGGGGTTTCACCACCCGTTGCCACTGTTGAACCCAATACTCCTACTCTACATATTTATATTCGTCGGTGTTGCTTTATCACAGAATTGTAGCAAAGACAACCCATGCGCCACCGGCTGTTGTTCGAAGTTCGTAAAATCCGAAGGTGCTGACCTTATTGAGAATGTACTGACAAAACATGGTTTTAGGCACGGATATTGTGGAATTGGAGACGAATTCTGTGTATGTGTCTCACTTCTTGCCTTGGAAACTCCCCCACTAATACCGTTTTATAGTCTCCCGAAAACTGTGTTGATACCTGTGATTACGAAGGCCCAACAGGTGTGCAGTGTGATGAGAATAGACATTGTGCGGAAGGGTGTTGCTCAAAGTACGGAGTTTGTGGTTACGGCCCAGACTGTAAAGTGGCCCCGTTTAGAGTTGTATATCGAGTATATCTGCTAACCGGCACATGTCTCAGTCTGTTCTCCAGAAAACTGCCTGTCCACTTGTGATCGTAAATCAGAATGCGATCCGGGAGATTTTGGGCTTCGATACGCGCATAGATCCAAGTGCCCATTAAATGTCTGCTGCAGCAAGTGAGTCACCACTAATACATCTCGTACAACTCTAACAGTGCCTAGGTATGGATTTTGTGGAACAACGAAAGATTTTTGCGGTATGTCAAAATCTCCCTTCTCTCTCTAATCCAACCACTTCCGCTACAGTATTCCCGTTTCACATTTTCCATTGTTGTGAGAGGCTTTCCTGCTGGCGTTGATTCCAGGCACATGGGATCACCCCTCATCTATCAGTTGATGCTAAATTCTCAACGCTGGAAGAGTCAATCGTTACTTCGCCAAACTACTCAACGGTTCATTGATTTGCTGATGAATGCCTACAGGAGACAAAGTGGTTAAACGCCCCAAATGCTCAAGTCAATCAACTGTTCACAGAATAATTGGCTATTATGAAGGATTTGGGACTCGAAGGCCGTGTAATGCGATGTATCCTGAATCTATATCACGGGTATATACTCATATAAACTATGCATTTGCGAACATCGATCCAACCACGTTCGAAGTTCGCCCAGCAACGCTAAGTGATATTGACCTTATGGCCCGGGTTACCGCTCTCAAAAGACAGAACCCTTTTCTTAGGGTTAATATTGCACTTGGAGGTTGGACATTCAACGATCCTGGGCCAACAGCTACGACCTTTTCAGACCTTGCGGCTTCTGAAGATAATCAAAGAAAATTTTTCAAGTCACTTACTTCTTTCATGGCAACCTACGATTTCGACGGTGTGGATCTTGATTGGGAATACCCAGTTGATACCGATAGAGGTGGTCGGCCAGAGGATTTCGAAAATTTTCCAAGATTTATGGCCAATCTGAAAAAGGCTCTAAAGTCAACTGGCGGAAGAGAAGAAGTTAGCATTACTCTTCCAGCTTCCTATTGGTATTTGCAACATTTTGATTTGAAGAATCTATCTCCGCATGTCGATTACTTTAATATAATGTCCTATGATCTGCATGGAACCTGGGATAAAGGTGAGTAATATCCTATCTTTACAACAAGTCGATGCTTACTTCGCTCGAAAGGAAATAAATGGACGGGAAATTTCTTGAATGCCCATACAAACCTTACGGAGATTGAACTAGCCTTAGATCTGATATGGAGAAATGACATCGACCCTAGCAATGTGGTGATGGGCCTGGGGTTTTATGGGAGGGCATTCACGGTCCAGGACAAGAATTGTGTGTATGTATACGGTTTTTTTTCTCTCTTATTGCTCGAATGCCCATATTCCCCCAACTGTGACTGACGGACTACAACATCACAGCGAACCAGGCTGCCTATTTGCATCTGGATCGGATCCTGGTCCCTGTAGCAGGGAGCCCGGTGTTCTCCTAAATAGTGAGATTGACGATATAATGCGCAGTAAAAACATTCAACCAACATATGATGAAGACGCCGCCGTCCAAATTTTGACATGGGACGACCAGTGGGTTACTTTTGACGACGATACGACTCTGAGGGTCAAAACGGGCCATGCTCGCCAGCGCTGCCTGGGCGGGGTCATGGTGTGGGCTGTCAGTCATGATACGGCGGATAATAAATACGCAAAAGCTCTCAGTGACGCTGTTAAGCCCTCATTTGGGATTTTCCTTCCTATCGAAGACGAGGACGGAGACACTATCATCACGGTCCGCGACCCAGTCCAACAATGTAAATGGACTGCCTGCGGTGAAGTGTGCCCCCGTGGATACCATGTTGTCGACCGATTGGACAAAGAAGCCAGGCGCGACGAGATAATGCTGGATCAAAGCGCCTGCCCACGCGGTTCTGTCCATACATGGTGTTGTCCGAATGACTGGGGTACGGTAGAGTGTGGGTGGTATCAGCATAATAACGGCAAATGCTCGAGCACATGTCCGCTGGGTGCGATCGAAATCGGCTCGAATTCAATGTACTGCAACAACAGAGAATACCAGGCGGCATGTTGCAAGGTTGGAAAGCGAAGCTTAGAACTTTACCAAAATCTGGAATGGTCCAAACGCCCTAATTGTGATGATGGATTATGCCCCTTTATTAATCAGATAAAAAGTCAAGTTCTAGCTCGGTCGCGGACTGGAAGTGGCGGGGCCACCTGCAATACCAGGTGGGTCAGGACGGGCCGTTTTCCCGAATTCGAGGGCTGGGAATCGAGAGCGCTTTGTTATGGCACCCGTGACCCAGGAAAGCTTGAGGATTGTGTCGGAAATGAATTTACTGGAGGCAACAATCCAGGCCACTCATCCCTCTTCTGCGATTCAGGATGCCCGGGTGACAAAATCAGGGTGGCTATGGACACTGAGGCCCCCGGTTGCGAAAAACACGGCGGTGCAAACTCCGTCTGCTGTCGACCTTCACTCTACGTTGAACACTCGAAGGTGAACCCCGAGATAAGTGATTTCCGTGATTCCCTAGACCGGTATCTGGACAACGAACAATGCCCCGTGAGAGGCCCGTTTGACTTGCATGCCACCAATGATGGTGATTCGGCAATGCTAAAGCTCAAGCGAGACCTAGGGCTCCCAAGAGATTTGGACCTACTAGTCACCACGTTATGGGAACTCTTACAAACACCTATCCATACTGCGGTGCAAAAGCGACAGGCTTCAGATTGGGACACGAGAGTTGGGACAAAATACCCCAACCTCCTCATAGCGAGGCTCAAGGTATTCCTCGTAGGCTCGGTCGTTTGGAAGCTCAAAGGATCGCTATACGCGGTCTATAACTTCTTGTGTGACCTGCCAGGTTTCAATGAACAGTTTGACGGGCGCAAAGTATGCAAGTGCGGTGGTGATATTTGTGACTTTGGTATCCAGGTGTGCTCCCCGGAAGACGACGAAAACCACCCACCTGCCAGGCCCCCGCAGAGTGCTCTAGGTGAGGCTCCGAGTTCAGAACCGCAGAAGCGACATCAACCTAGGAAGTTACAGAAGCGCGCTGAGGTAAAAGAATACAAGGCGTATTGCCCAGACGGAAGTTATCACACCCTGCAAGTAACGGCTAAAGAATATCCTTCTGCTGGAGACTGGGGTTTCAACCACGAAATATGGGGGCGTGTGGTGGATCTAGCGGATCTTACGGACTGTGGCAATCCGGACGTCAGCATATATGGTACCGCCCCGGATAATGAGTATCACAGTAAGTTGGGTGTACCGGCATCTTTTGAAGGCATCTTTGGCTCACATTATCATAGCGGAGCATATTTTTGAAATCCAGACAATCGCCCTATTTTTTGAGGCCGCGAGTCAGGGGAAATATATCGACGGGACAGATGGTGGTTATACGCGAATAGACTGTGACTTTTTCCTGACTTTGGAGACCATGCTCATTGACCAAGATGAACCCGCAACGTTCCCTGGAGGTCTGAGTACCCCTTACCCAAGCGAGAGGATTATGGATACATTGGGTTCTTCGGACAACAGCGAGCATTTTTGGCTGCTCCAACGAGGTATTAATGGAATGAAAGCGCTCGTAAGTAAACACCACTCTTTGCCGCCCGCTTCGATAGCTGAAGTTGCCTCAGGTCTGGGCGAACAAAGTTCCACAACACGACCGCATGCAAGCTTTGGTCGATAATGTGGATGATCCTTGGCCAGCCATCATTAGTATCCAGTCTATCATCGCGGTGTTTTCGTATCTGAACAACGCGGCAGTCCACGACTCGTTTACTACACTTGCAAATAGGATTCGAGGAGTATTCGAGCTGATTCAAACCGCGTATGAGGCGAAGACGACGAAAGAGGTGAAGCTAGTAGAAGCATGGGACGCTTTCTTCTTGGATCTCTTGGAGGGCATGGAATCGGTCGCCTTCAAGTTTGCTGACCATTGGATCAGGGAGATGCTCCGCCTGTGGGATACGCCACCTCCGCCGAATCCTGACTGTGCCATAGCGGTCGTTGCCGACCTCGAGAAGCTAAAAGGATCCTTGGGCGGAATGGTGATTGACAAGACCGGTCTAGATTCATGATAGGACGAAGAATTGGGCATGAACAGCTGTAGATTATTTCTGATAAAGGACCCGGCAGGCAGAATAGTGCAAGAATGTAATCGATAATATATTTGATGACTGCTTGAGCCGCCCAGAGGCCACGTAGTTTTAATCCTACCAGATACTCCGCCAGGCAACAAACAAGACCAGGTTCTGCATCTCATCCAGAAAGTGGTGGCATGGAATGGAGGGAGTGAGAGAGCAAGATGCGGCGAACTCGGGCTTACTCACCACTGACCGGACTATTGTTGGTCCGCCGCCGCGAAAGTCTGCGCAGAGAAACCTGAAGCAGCGCTGAGCTGCTTTGACGGCAGGCTTGAGGAACAGCAGCTCGCCAGCAGAAAGGTCCCACCCGATGCGATGGCGAAGAGAAAGAGAGAGGATGCCGCCACCCCAGTCGATTCCAGCCCGCGCAAGACCCTCAAGTCAGACGTCGTGGACGGGGTCACGGTTCAGATCGTGACAGGCTCATACGAGCGAGTCCTACACGGCATTACTGCAACGATTCCGCGAATTTCCCTTCAGGGCCCAGCGCATAAACCCGATGCAATCCAATTTCTTGACACCTTTCTCTACCATGCACATGCTTCCGCTATCCGCTGTCTCGCTCTCAGCCCCATGTCCGACGATGCGTCTCAGTCGCGAAACGTGATCCTGGCCAGCGGCGGAAGCGACGAGCGCATTAACCTCTATACTCTCTCGGCCACTTCAGCCCCGACGGACGATAGGTTCCCCTCCATTCCAACATTGGCGGGAAATAAAATACTGGAAAACCCCAAAAACCGCGAGCTGGGTTCGTTGCTTCACCACTCCTCCGCCATCACCGCGTTATATTTCCCTACAAGATCCAAATTGCTAGCTTCGGCCGAGGATAACACTATCTCTATCACAAAAATCAGGGACTTGTCGGTCGTGTCTACCATCAAAGCTCCGCGACCGAAAGCGACTGGTAGACCGAGCGGAGATACCGCGCCGGCCGGCGGAGCTCCAGCAGGCGTCAATGACTTTGCCGTCCACCCGAGTATGAAGCTCATGCTCACTGTCGGGAGAGGCGAAAAATGTATGAGGCTCTGGAATTTAGTGACGGGGAAGAAGGCTGGGGTTCTAAATTTTGGACGAGATGTTTTGGAGACTGTCAAGGAAGGCAAATGGAGCAGTGGCGAAGGGAGAAGAATTGCTTGGGATGCTGCGGGCCAGGAATATGCTGTAGCCTTTGAGCGCGGTGTTGTGATTTTTGGCATAGTAGGTTGTTTTCATCCCCTTTGCGGTCGGGCTGCCTGCTAATATGGGTCAAGGACTCGGTGCCCAAGTGCTACGCTCTCCCATCTCCGCTGACCAAAGTCCATCAAATCAAATATGTCCAAGCTAGCGGCGATAAGAAGAATTCGCCAAGCGAATTTCTTGCTGTATCAACCGAGGATGGGCGGATACTGTTCTACTCTTCTGGCCTAGATTCAGTGCCCCAGGTGGACCGGAGCAATGGCAAACCTTCAGTTCCTGCGGCCGCGTTGTGCTACCAGTTGGATGGTAAGGAAAAGGGCCAATTGTCCAGAGTCAAGGATTTTGAATTCTTACCGACCGCGGAGTCTCGCCCCGGTGAGCCACGCAGCTTGATTGTTGTCACCGCTGGAAGCGATGGCGTAGTCAAGCTCTGGGCCCTCGATCCGAAGCAGCTGAGCCGTAAAGAGAAACCCAAGGTTCCGGCTGAGAAAAAGGCGAAAAAGGAAAAGCCCGCCGACCAAGGGCCTGAAAATGTCGGGTGGTTGCTGGGAACATATGAAACCGGAAATAGAATTACGTGCCTGAAAGCGTTTGTTCTAGGCAAGGCTACGGAGGATGAAGACGAGTTTGATGGGTTCAGTGGGCTGTCGGACGATGCGGAGGACGAGTCGGGGTCAAGTGGTGAAGAAAGCGAAGCCTGATAAGATCGTCTCTGTTAAATAACCACAAAACCACAACACAAGTGTCCTCCAGTGCCAAGACATGTAAGCCGGAACTCGGAGTAACTATCCAGATTGGATATAACGTCTTCGGACTGGGTAAACCTATATCCGGCTGCTTACATAATGCGGGCTTTGTTGGACGAAACCGCGTTTGCAGTTGATCCTCGCTCTGGTTCAAACCACCTGGCATCATCGTCAAGTCCAGCTTGCAAGAAGCTGAGAAGCCAGTTGCGAACCCCTTTCTCCTCGCTGGTCTGTACTAGTCGAGGCAACTCCTGCTCATCGCTTTTGCTGCTGATCCGTCAATTGCGCAGCAACCATGTACATCCTTCAGGTATAGCCAACATACGGAGGACGGAAGATCTGTAGCTTGGAAGCTAATGTGTTTGGTGACAGCAACTCGCCCGGCTCCTTGATCAGCCGTTCCTTCCCTGGAAGAAGATTATAGTTGGATTCTCCCTCGGGCAGTATCTCCTCGAAGGCTTCCTGTCCCTGCGCCAGTACAAGGTCCTCCAACAGAAAAGGCCTCCCAAGGTTCTGGAAGGAGAGGTCTCGCAGGAAGTCTTCGAGAAGAGTCAGGTTTGTCTCACGGATTCTTCGAGCCTTCTTTTATTCATCTCCCTGTTCATCATCTTTCTGGAAATGCCATGGTCAAGAGGCTGATATTTGGACAGGCATATGGCCGCGCAAAAGCCAAATTCGGCTTTGTCTCCGGTCTCTACAGTCAAATCCAAAACCTCGCGTTTATTTACTATGATGCGCTCCCAAAGCTCTGGGCAGTTACCGGTATCTGGCTTACACGCTATCTCCCCGACCGGTTCCAAGGGGAAATCACCCATACTTTGGTTTTTGTCTTCACGTTCAACATCATCACCACCTTGCTTTCGATGCCCATCTCGTATTACAGCACCTTTGTCCTCGAAGAGAAGTTCGGCTTCAACAAGCAGACCGTGAAGCTATGGCTTTCGGATATGCTCAAAGGCCAAATGCTCGGTATCGTGCTTGGTACTCCCATCATCAGCGCCATTTTGAAAATCGTCCAAAAGACTGGAACCGGCTTTTTTTACTATCTTTGGATGTTCGGCGTTTTTGTTCAGCTGTTTGCCATTACCATTTACCCAATTGCTATCCTGCCGTTGTTCAACAAACTTTCACCGTTGGAACCCGGTACTTTGAAAACTGGCGTTGAAAACCTTGCTCGCAAGTTAAATTTCCCGCTGAAAGAGCTTTACGTTATTGACGGAAGCAAGCGAAGCGCTCACAGCAATGCGTATTTCTACGGTTTGCCCTGGAAAAAGCACATTGTCATTTACGACACTTTGATTGAGAAGAGCGAGCCCGAAGAAGTTGTGGCTGTGCTGAGCCACGAGCTTGGGCATTGGAGTTTGTCTCATACGACTAAATTGTTTGGAATTGCCCAGGTAGGCCTCAACCCTGGAATTGGTGCCCCGAAGCTCTCTCTAACGCCCCTTAGTTCCACATGTTCTACATTTTCGCGCTATTTTCCGCCTTTGTCAACAACAAATCGCTCTATAAGTCTTTCGGCTTCCACAAGGAATATCCAATCATGGTCGGCTTCCTTTTGTTCTCGGATGCCCTGGCTCCAATGGATGCTATTGTCAAGCTGTTGATGAATATCCTTAGCCGAAAGTTTGAATTTGAGGCCGGTATGTCTTTGTTGCTGTCGTTCAATGTGGTCAATGAAGCTAATCCGTCGTAGATGCATTTGCTGTCAAGCTGGGCTACTCGGCCGAACTCGCAAAGTCGCTCCTGAAGCTCCAGATTCAAAACCTTTCAACCATGGATGCGGACTGGATGTATGCTAGCTATCATTATTCTCATCCCATCCTACCAGAGAGACTCGGCGCTCTCGGCTGGATGGGAGGGAACGTCACTGGCAAAAAGAGTGAGGATTCGGAAAAACCAGTCAAGGCAGCCGACCGCGAGCTGTAAGAAAAGATTAGTCTCGATGTTGCATTCCAGTTTATCTCTTCGGCTTGTGTACCCCCTGTTTGGTTTAGGACTTTTCGGATGGGAAACTTACCGGTATCAAATGATGGGCTTTCGGCGTTGTTGTAGTTTGGTAGATTATTCCAGTCGGATCCTTTCAGCTTGCAGCTGAGGCTCGAGCTCTCTGTTCGGCCTTCCTCCTCTCTTTCTTCTTCCGCTTGCGCTCTTCTTTGTCGACAGTAATTTCTATCACCGAGGCGTCATCGTCTCCCACATCACCCTCAACGACTGTAGCCCCTACATCCTCGTCGCCCTCTCCTTCAACACCCTCCACCAAATCGACCTGCTCCCGCTCAAAACTCCCGAGATCCTGCCATTCGACATCCTGCTTCCCACCCTTAGAAACCCTCTTTCGTTTCCGCTCGCCTCCCCAGTCCTCCCCGTCCGTAAATGCGTTTGCTCGCTGCTCGCCCTCCTCCAAGCGGCGCTCTAAAACGATGTCCCTTCCCAAACGTTTGCCGGTTAGACCCGCATGCACGCGCTTTAAGCTGTGGATGATCGGGTCGAGTGCCGTGTCGGGGTTTGCCGAGACGGGGCCATGCGCGGAGAGGGTGCTGTCGGGTTGGTAGGACGGGTCGCCGTTGGCGCGCTCGAGGAAGGCGGCTAAGAACTTTTCGGCGGCTGAAGGGCTGATGCTGGTTGTCGAGTGAATGGAGGTTGGTGGAAGGGGATTGGGTTGGGCTTGGAATGCCATTGTGGACTTGAAGGCTGGGTGAATCCTGCTGCGGAGAGATGTTGGGCTGAATCAACGCAACTTGGAGCATTTGGAGAGAGAAAAAAAATTATAATTCCGATAAGTTTGGCGGATGTGGTCCGTGCGCAGAGTCTTCAACATCGAAACGTCGAGTTTGATCGTCAACCACGAAGGATTCCTGACATTGACACAAAACTGCTTCTGCCTCCAGGCTCCTTTAACCGCTAGCTATTTGGATCGAGGGAACGGGAAAAATGATCTGCCTCCGCTGCAGCAGGGCTGCATCCCTCAATCCTGCACAGCGGATTCTGAATTCTGCATCTCGAACACTCACATCGTAAGACATTTCGACCTCGCACCGTCAATTCCTTCATAATTCTAATTAAATATTCAACAGTCGAGCTCGCCTCTCAATCACCCTTCCAGCCAATGCGAAACCATTTCCCTTTCTACCACCTCTCCAATCCTCCGCACCGTCTTCGGGCCCCAACGTACAGGCCCTTCGGCAGCATTTTCACACCATTCACACCGGTTCCTCACTCCCTTGGGCGGATCTTCGCGTCAATTTTCAACCACTGCCGCTCTTGGCGCCGAACGGAATAAGGTACAAATCCTTCAACGGAGGGTATCAGGAAACGTCGAGCATGGCTTTCTCGCAAAGACTACGAAGTAGAGGCGGACGAGAGCGTCCCTGTCGAGAAGAAAGAGCAAGCAGAGAAAGTACTTGACATGGTAGATTGGTGTTTCTGATCCCACGGACAGTTACGCGGTTTGCAGAGTATGGCGAAGCAATGAGCAGACGGGATTAAATGGCACGGATTCGGATGGTTGTCCTTGCACAATGCAGCGAGAACTTGACAAGGGTGAAAGCTATAGCCCGAACGGAGCGTCCCCTGTTGATCAGCTTGATAAAGCTGAACGCATAGCTTCTTGCACGGGGTGCATTGTGTTCTACATTGCTGTCGATTCCTCCAATTTTGTGGCTACGAACTTGGAAATCTAGTCACAACTTGTATTATAGATTCAAATTTGCTTTTATCAATCATCATCACGTTGCATTTCAGAAGCCTAGTACGTTAGTAACCATAAGCCCGCCCCCGGGATAACTTTATCTATGCCGTAAAGAAGACGCAGTAAAGCAAACTGAACGGGAAACCATGGGAAAAAAAAGCCACCTGGGCACAAACAGTGGCGGCGAAGGAATCAGAGAAAAAGAAATAGTAATAACGGGCATCATCATCCTAAAACGAAAATTGGGAATAGAATTGAGAATCCAGTGTGGGAAAAGCCTGAGGTCCTTGATTCCGAAGATTTATGACATTTTTTTTCTGATGGCCTAAAACAAAAATGGAGTTGCTTTATATCTAAACACGCATTTCTGCCACGCCAATCATATGTGCTTGAGCTTTTCCCTTGTGCTGGTTGAGAAAGGTCGGGAAGACGACAGGTTAACTTAGTCAACAATAGGCTCCACGGTATTTCCTCTGTTTCCTTTGATCAGCAAGTGGTTGGATAAGATGCAGATACGGACACTACTTACGCAACAATATTCGCCCACCCAATCAGACGCCAATGTTTGTCGATTCTGCGACTCAGAGCGATCTTTTCACCAATCTCTGTACATGCGGGACCGGTCAAGCTCAACTTCGCTGCGTCGGCCTTGACACCCATAACCTTTGCTCCGGTAGCGGTGGAGCCAATATTTACCATCAGAACTTCATTCTTGGAAAGTTTAGCAACCTTGGCTTGCTTGCCGTCGGCGGACTTGACACCAAGGAGACGACGAAGGAGGAAGTAGTTGACCTCAAGCTCGCTGTAGATAGCAGGAAGTTTGCCGCGATGGCCAAGAACAAAACCCAGCAGACGATCTGCACGGCAAAGGGTGGGGTCGACCTTTGTTCCGACACCGATCAGGCCACCGGGCACAGCAAACTTGAGGTCATTCTGTTCGGCGAGGAGGGAGATAACACGGCTAAAGATGGGACGGCACTTGACTTTGCCTTGCTCATCTCTTGTCACGATACCAGGGCGGATCTCGATCTCATCGCCGAGCTTCAACACACCGGTTAGAATAGAGCCACCGGCAACACCACCCTTCAAGGAATCAATTTCGCATCCAGGCTTGTTGACGTCGAAGGAACGGATGATAATCATATGGGGAGACGCCGCGAAATTGCGCACGGGTACGGGGATATGCGTGCAGAGGTATTCATTGACAGCGTCAATGTTGTACTTGAGCTGGGCGGAAATAGGGATAATGGGTGATCCATCGGCCACTGTGCCGCGGATAAATTTCAATATCGACTGGTAATGTTGAAGGGCGCCATCTTCTCTCATCAGGTCGACCTTATTCTGCAAGATGATTATATGGTTAAGTTTCATGATCTCAATTGCGGCCAGATGCTCAGATGTCTGGGGTTGAGGGCAAGTTTCATTTCCGGCGATCAGAAGCAACGCTGCATCCATGACAGCGGCACCTGAAAGCATAGTACTCATGAGAATATCGTGACCAGGGCAGTCGACGAATCTGGGGGGGGAAGGGAATCATTAGAACTGAGACCTGTGAGGCAAGCGTGGATAGAGCTGGTACTCACGAGACATGTCTCTGTAACCGATATGTGCCTGCGCATCCTTCCCGCTTGCACGGCGGGTCGACTTCCTTTTCGCTCTTGAAACTCGTATAGCATCCCGGGCGCGGGCACTCGGGATTGTCGCACTTGTAAATCTTTGCATTGGCATAACCCAGCTTGATCGTGATATTTCTCTCCTGCTCATTCTTGAATCGAACAGTCTGCACACCGGAAATCGCCTTGACCACCGTCGACTTGCCGTGAGCGACATGGCCAATAGTGCCGATATTAATTGTAGCTTGTCGGGCAATGATCTCGGGAGACAGGGGAGTTAACGTTGAGAGGTCCAGCGTTTCTGGATCTGGTTGCTCTGGGAGTTCCGGCTTGGGTTCGGCAGGTGCTGAGGGCGCGGAGGATGGCTGTTTCAAGGCGGATTTGAGGGGCTTTGCGTCTAGCTCTTCGAGATCCTCCTCCAGGTCGTCAAAATCGTCCTGGTCAGCGCCGTTCTGGTCGGCTGCCAGGGTGGGCGAGCCCGGCTGCGAGTCGTCGTCGGAGTAATCACTCATGGGCGCCATGATTGCGGGAAGTCGGGGATACTGTTGCAGACCTGGATTGAGACAGTCCACGGCAAAACAAGCACCGTCGTGGTCTGGGAGCGAGAGAGATGGACTGGTTGATGTTGGGTTGAAGTCGAGATGGCGAAAAAAGCGACTTGGATTTCTTTAGTGGGGCGAAGCTCCAGGTCGGCTTTTTGCTGCTAAACCGAAAACAGATGACTCAGAGAACCAACTGGTTAGTTATATAGTTATCACTCTCAATCTACGTCTGCACGCCGAATGCAAGCCTATCTATGCGCCTAGTCCTCGTCTTCACTGCTCCCAGCGTCGCTGTCCAACCCGCTATCCTCTTCGTTCTCCTCATCCTCCTCCTCCTCCTCGTCCAGCTGCAACCCGTAGTCATCCTCAAAGTAACTGAGGGACTGCACTTCAGGCTTGAATCCGAGTGATTCAAATCCAGTTTTGATTCTCTAGATGTCCCATTAGCTATGATTGGCGGCTGTGGATAATAGGCACGATCCTGCTTACCTCTTCCAGAACCGGAGCACATGTTACCACCACAGTTGAGCTGTCCGGAGTAAAGACGGGAAGAATGATATCTCGAAGAGCCTCCTTGAGTTGGTCGATGGTGACCGCTCGCACTCGCTTCAACAGGGTTTCCTTGTAGTCTGCGGGGAGGTTCCGAATGACTTGCCGAATATAGCTGTCTTGCGCGGAAAGGATGTTCGTTGCTTGCTCATTTGCGAATCCCGCCACGATGGTGCTGATAGCGCCCTCAGGGGACATCACTGGATCAAGCACCGCAGCCCCCGATATATGGTCGTCAACAACTTTCTTCGCCGCTTCGAACGCTTTAAAACCGTTAGGCGACCGGTAGATGTTGAAGTGGACGAGGCCAGTGTCGGTACTGTGCCTAAAAGACGCCCCATAGGCTAGGCCGGTGCCTCGGACGGCCACCCACAGCGGACCCTCCACAGAGTTCATGTATGCAATAGCAACCATGAGCGCTGGCAATTTCGGGTGGTCATACGAATTCAACCCTTTTGTAGTCGCATTCACGTGGGAGGAGTCAAGAGTCGGCATCGGTACGATGTACGCAAGCTGACCAGGCTTCTTACCGGCGTTACTGAGCCGCTCGTGTAATTTGACAACCGGCTCAAGAGGCTTTGCCATATCAAGGCCATCAACGTATGGTTTCCAGGATGAAACTGGGTTCTTCAGCTTCGATAAATCACCAATGACGAGTATCCGCATATTCTTGGGCTGGAACAGGGTTTTGCGGATCGTCTCCATCCGTTGTATAACTTCCCTAGGGTCCTTCGCAAGCAACCGTTTGACACGCTTCAAATACTTGGCTTTCACCAGTGTTGACCTCGCCCGAGGAAGAGATTCGGGGGCATATTGGATCATGTATCGCACAGCGTCTACCATGCTGCTTCCGCTCCGTTTCGCATCCGGAACGTCCGAAAATAATCGGGTCGTAACAGCGACAAGTCGTTCAGGATCGAATACAGAGCTCCACGTGAGCTCCTTCAGATACATGATGGCGGCCTGGTACTTTTCCACTTCAACCTGAAATGTTATTGCTAGCATTTCAGAATTTCCGGGGCTGGTATCCATAGTATATCCCACGGTGTCCCTTTCAAGATCAACGATTACCTGCTCAAATGAGATGCGTTCGCCGTCTCTGTCGATCGGAAGGCTAAAGAAGGTCTCCGTGTACACCGATAACAGCGGGAGAAGTTCCACGGGCACTCCTTGAGTAGAAATCACCAACGAGAATTGGACAAAATTGCTGCTTATGTTCTCAAAATGGATAAACAAGGAGGAATTCATGTCATCGGAATCAATCAATTGCTGAAACTTGTTATCAGGTCGTCCGTCTTTCAACGCAGTACCTGACTTAGCCGTGGTTGTATGGATAAAATGGATTGAGTCCGTATCGGGGACTTGGATTTTGGCCAAAATTTCCCTAGGGATCGGCTTGTCATTTTCAGCCTTTGCCTTTGTTAGCTTCTCAGCAAGGAGCTGTAGGCCTTTCTCGCCGAGTTTCTCCTTGCGCTCTTGAATCCGAGCCTCCTCATCGACTTTTATTTTGGCGGCCAACTTAGCAGAAGGTACTCCAAGGACTGAGACATGGGGGGCATCGGCCATGTATTGCTTGATAAATCCACGCCACTGGTTGTCATGCCATGACTCCAGCTCTTCGTACTCTTTGAGAGTCGCAATTTCAAGAAGCCTGGACCCGTTTTTGTCACCAAAGAGGAAATCACTAATGACATAGTCTGCAAACGAGGACGCTGAGTTTTCTGCAGAGAACTTCCAATTCCGCCTGTGCCTCTCAATACATTCACGCATGTATTTCATGTCTATCTCATTTCGCATAGCGTCAGTAAGCACTTCAAAAAATCGGCGCTCAACGTCACGTAAATTCTCTGTAGCAACGCTGGTTAGAGTAAACCGAATTTCCGTCCGTGGCCTTTCGTCAGTTGAATAGTAAACTGCAGTAGTCACCTGCTCCTTTTCAACGAGCACATTTTCTAGTAAAGCCGCTGATGATCCCGCAAGATACATCAAAGCGACATTGAGTGCAGCGGCTATTGCTTGTTAATTTTCATCCTGTTGAACTTTCGTCCCGGGGAGAGTTACTCACTCTGAACGCGGTCGTTGCAGTTCGGTCCCAGAAAGCGGATTTCAATTTCACCAAAGGATTCATCCTCCTCCGGGAACTCAACAGTGTCGATAACAGACTTTTCCAGCTGCGGTGGTTGGGTTGATTCCACCCATGGGCGCTTGAAGGGAGCATCAGGAATAGGAATAGCGTCGAGAATAGTATTTTCAAACTGATCCAATACGGAGAGGAGATCAACATGGTCCACCTCTCCGATAATTACCAGACACAAATTCTTTGGCTGGTACATATCCTTGTGGAATGCACGAATACGCTCTGCTGTGAGAACGCGGAGCTGTTCCATCATCCCGCCAGTTTCATACCGAAAGCCGACTTCTTCTGGGTACATCAATCTACGAGACCGTAAATCTATCAACTCTGAAGACCGATTCTGGACCCCTTGCATCTCAGAATATACTACTCCCGCATCGTGTCCGGTGCCATCGATATGGTAAACTTCGGTATAGCATCCGGCATCGGTGAGAGTGGGCGCCACGATATGCTCCAAATATATGGGCAAAATCAAGGAGAATCCCTCCCACCCGGCAGTATCAAGGGTGTAGGCGGTATGGTCGGTGGCGGTCCATGCGTTTGTATCGGAATACAGCCTGGTGGCCAACTTGTCAAGGAAGCCTTTATACCGGTAGTTCCTTGAACCCATAAAGCATAAATGCTCTAGGGTATGGGGTGAACCGGAATCATCATGGATTTCAGTTGCAAGTACAAAATACCCGTACACCTTTGGCCCTTTTTGGTCTATGACAACCACCCTCATTCCAGTCCTCTCAGATTCATACTGCGTAAATCTGCTAGCAGAATAGTCTGTTTTGAATTTGTGGAGCTGGCGAAAATAGCTCTTACTGCCTTGTTGGGATACCATTCTCAGGTCTCTCTGGCGCAAAGCTCAAGACGAGATGAGCGCAGAATAAAGCTAAGTCACTCGTCAGCGGCTTCCACTCAACAGAAAAATCATGTCATCCTTGGGTCAACACCCGCAAGATAGGTATTAAACAACGTAGCAATCAGTACTCTGAACATACGGCAGTTTGGTGGGGGCGGGGCGCACAGAAATCGGGAGGGTGCACGAAAGCCAGGCTGCGTGGACAGGATAGCCTTACTTAAAGAGCAGATCTTCCAGGGAGCTCCGTGGGCTGTGAGGCTCTCGGCTGAGGCAGACCCCGGTTCAATGGATGTATAAAGACGAAGAAGTAGTTATAGTGCGGGGTGTCTTGTCACAGCACGATGCTAGTTATGATATGCAACATGGGGACAGGCACATAAACCAGGACGAAGATGGCAAGAGAGTGGCTTCACACAGCATCAAGCAGCCTCAGCGCCTTGTTTCCTGTTGACTGTGAGAGCACACTGCTGAGCCAGAGAGCCGAAGAGCAGTCGTGAAGGTGGTTTGGAGTAGCGAACTTAGTGTTGAATTGAAGCTGCCATGTGACCCGGTGCTTGGCTGATCTCCAAAGAGACAGCTTTCGTATATAGAATCAACCACTGTCAACAGCATCAAGCGCCGCGACTGGAGCGCCAAATCGGCATTTCTCCAAGCAAAGGATTCCGCCGTTAGCTGCCAGCGAAATGAATTGAGCGACTACCCGCAATGGCTTCTGCTCCGTCCAACGAGGCAGCATGTCAAGCGCTTCTAGACTTCGTGACCGATGGGCGGTTCCCAGACTCGGAACGCCTGGTTTCTGCCGACTTCCCCTTGGAAATTATCCCAACAGAGCTGCAGGAGATAGCAAAGGCCAAGAAAGCAGTCGAGGTGCGTTAGACAAGATGATCCGTGGTTCGAGGAAGCTAACAGTCTCCTGTCACGCAGAATGAAATATCCACCCTCAGCCGTGAAACTGCCACCAGCATAGACGATTGGATTACCCAAGCAAAGCAGTTGCATCTAGATATAGAACACTCCAGGCTGGCGGCGAGAGAAATCGTCGCTTTACACGAAAAAGGGCGAGAGCTTCGTGATCGAGTGGCCGATGCACAATCAGCAGTTGACGGGCTACATGGTGAAATTGCGTTTAATGGAGCTCTGCTACAGACACTGGAGGCCGCACGCGTGATTGACGAGAAAGCAGGCGAGGCCCGGTTAGCACTCGACAGCGGTCACTGGATCAGGGCCATTGAACTCGTCCAGGAAGTCCAAGGATCCCTCTCCGGGACCAAGTTACCTGAAAATACCAATGTTGTCAAGTTGCTATCCACTAAAGCGACAGAACTACGCACTGGTATTGCCAACGCCCTTCGAGCAGAGTGGGACTCCTTGATAAGGATAGATGCGACTTCAAGTGAACCAACAGTCACAAGTAACGATTCCGGTAGGCTTAAATGTGCTGGGTGCTTTTCATTTAACTTACCCAGAAAGTAGGTCGTTTCGCAGATATGCTTGCTGGGCTCTCCAGGTTACAGATATCAGACAGCGTCTTTCAGTCTTTCGAACAGGATTTAATTAATCATATCATCAAACCTGTCATCTCCCCCCCAGCAGTATCGCAAGGGCGAATATTCTCCATTGATAAGGATTGCTTGAGACTAAAACAACTATCATCGAAACCGCCGATTACGGATCTTTTGAATAGTGTATTATCTGCATTCTCTTACTTCAAGGAGTACTTTCCCGACGTCGTCGTTGACCGGCTACTTGTTACTCTCGCAGGCACAATCGCTTCACCGCTAATAGCAAAGTGGTTAACACCCTCAGTCCCTAGCGACCTTTCCTTACTAGACGGGTTCCAGGAGACAATCGGTCAACTTCGTCAGTTCATTTCAGGGCTCGAGAGCCAAGGCTGGTGCGGTTTGGAAGAGCTGAACGTTTGGATTGAGCAAGTCCCCCGCCTCTGGCTTACCCAGCGGCGCTGCAAAGCGCTGAACGACGTGCGACTAGCTATCTCCCGCAGCAGTGGCCACATACGAAAGGTAGAAAGGATAGAGAAGGAATGTATATCAGAGGGCAGTGCCATACCTGGAGAACACATTATTGAGGATGATTGGAACGCTGAATGGAGTGATAACGAAGAAGAAAGTACCCCGGAAAAACCATCAAACAAAGACATACCGCAACTTGAAAGTGGCAAAACAGACGCTGGAGATGAAGACGTAGAAGAAACCGACGAGTCGTGGGATTGGGGTGACGAGAATGATAATCCTCCAGCGGTTGGTCAACTCCAGGAAATAGCCAAGTCACGTCCGCAAACAAGTGGGCACGGCAGCGCCCGAGAGGAATCCCGAAGAGAAGTGATTCTGAAAGACTCATATGCCATTACAGATTTGCCGGACTGTATTTTGGCAATAATCTCTGCTCAGATCTCGGACGCGGAGAACTTGGCAAAGTTTGGGTTTGCACCCTATCAGCTTGTTATCATTATTGAGAACCATGCTAACGCGTTCCAAAGGGCACATCTCAATCTCGCGTCCTCGCGACCAGCTCTGCTTGCGCTGCCAACACTCGTTGTTGCCATGTTCAAGGCAACAGCCCCATTATTCTACTCGCACAAGTTTACTGTCGGTCAAATACGTCTTTACAACGACTGTATGTATTTTGCCGAGCAGCTACGTTCGCTCTCTGAAACGAGGAGTCTCCCGAAGCTAAGCTCGGATGCGGAATCGATCGAGAAGTTTGGCAAAGCAGCATATGGGAAAGAGCTTCAGTCACAACGTACAGTTTTAACCGATTTGCTGGATGGCTGTCAGGGGTTTTCGAATTGCTCGCAGGAGCCGTTTCTCGGAGAATGCAAGAATGCAATGGCGGCCGCGGTGGACAGAGTAACCGACGTCTATAAAGAATGGCATCCGATATTGTCTCGCTCTGCGCTTCTACAGTCGATCGGGGCCCTCATGTCAGCTGCTATTAACAAGCTGATACTAGACATCGAGGATTTGAGCGACATCTCCGATGCTGAGTCGCGATGCTTAGCCGAATTCTGTAGCTCTCTATCGAAATTGGAAGAACTATTCCTTCCCGAACCTAGCACAGACGCCAATGCCGCCAACCAGCCAGAGGCGATGCCAATGACGGCGATGTATGTTCCGAATTGGTTGAAATTCCAATATTTGATAAATATCCTAGAAGGCTCTCTGGCTGATATCAAGTATCTGTGGACTGAAGGGGAATTGAAACTGGAGTTTGATGCGGAGGAACTGGTTGACTTGATCAAAGCGCTGTTTGCAGACTCGGATCATAGGAAGCGGGCGATTGCAGAGATACGGCGGGCTTCAAATGTACCCTAGAAGTATCGAAAGCTCAATACTTCTCTTTCTCCTGTAACGATAGTCAAAAGCTGCTCTTCAAGGCCACGGCGCGGAACTGCACATGTTGCCGCTTCGGCCACCGTAACTACAAAAACTTGCCAGCAATTTTTCTGCGCAAAACACGGTCTCCCAGCTGGTAAACAGGCAAGGAAAGCCATTGATCGGAACGATGGAGACTTCGACTTCGGCAGTGCAGCCGCAGCCTGCGCAAACGCAAGTTAGGCTCCGGTTCACCACGAGAGATGCTGACCTTGCGCTTCCCGAGTCAACGGGCCCGATTCTTGTTCCGACAGGTATGGTGTCGCGCAACGAGAGCAAATGACCCCCAGGGCGAAAAGATTGCTGACCCAGTATCATTTTAGGCCTACGAAGATACGCTCTATCAACTCTCGTTAACGACCTCCTCGGGAGCGAAAAACCAGTACCGCTCGAATTCCTCATCAACGGCACATATCTTCGCACGTCGATTGATGAGTTTCTCACTGCCAACGGCATCTCCGCCGAAACCACCCTTGATGTTGAGTACGTGCGTGCGCTTATCCCGCCGTTGCATGTTGCGTCGTTTCTTCACGATGACTGGGTGAGTTCTGTGGATGTTCTCAGTGGTGCGCCAGGTGATGAGAGGATCATATCCGCGAGTTATGATGGGTTGTTGCGGGTGTGGAACATGTCGTCGGAAATTATCCACACATCTCCATCGGCAAGAGATGGAGGGCATAGTGGCGCAATCAAGAGCGTGCGACTCTTGTCGCCGAACCAGATTGCATCTTCAGGAATGGACCGGACTGTGAGGCTATGGAAATACTCGGATCAGGAGAAGGGAATTACCCCTCAGATCGAATATTACGGCCACAAGGGCAGCGTGGACTCGATCTCTGTTCATGGAAACCGAATTCTATCAGCATCTGCCGATCACACCGTTGGACTCTGGTCGACAAGAAAATCTGAATCACCCGCGGCGCCCCCCAATATGCTCCCCACGAACTCAGCGAGAAGCTCTAAGCGGCGGAAACTGAATTCATCTGTGAGCACACCTCAACGGGGGCCGCTATCCATGCTCAAAGCCCACACGGCGCCCGTTTCCGCTGCAATCTTCGACGCCAAAGATTCTACGGTGGGATACTCGACCTCCTGGGACCACTCCCTTCGTACATGGGATCTTGTGACAGCTACTCTTGTTGACACCCGCACCACGTCTCACTCTCTACTATGCGTCGAACATCTTCCCGAACATACCCTCCTTGCAGCAGGTTCTGCGGCTAGACATGTCACGTTGATCGACCCTCGTGCTTCAGCCACAACCGTCTCGGCGATGACGCTACGCGGACATTCGAATGCGGTTGTATGCCTTGCTAGAGACCCAGATAGCACGTACGGGCTGTTAAGTGGAAGCCATGATGGGACGTGCAGGATTTGGGATATTCGTTCCACGAAAACGGACACGGATGGCGTCGTGGGTGAGAGCATATATTCGATTTCGAGAAACAGCGTAGGAGAGGGCAAGCGCGTAGGAGGAGACGGAGTGAAGGTGTTTGATGTGTGCTGGGATAAAAAAGTCGGGATTGTGAGCGTTGGTGAGGATAAGGTCGTCCAGATAAATCGGGGAGAGGGAGTTGTGCCCAAAGCTGCCTAGGACAAGCAGCCCTTGGGATTCATTGGGTTAATTGTGGAATTCAAAACCAAAATAGAAAATCTTTTTCTCTTTCCAGAAGCGTTTTCCATCTCAAATAGCCACTTTATACATCTAGTTATACATGTCCAAACTTCAAACGCCGTCATGATGCATCAAATCCCAGCTAAAATAGAAACACGAAATAGTACACAGCGAATTCACCACCCCTACAATCTCCGGTCGACTCTGTTGAGCTTGTAGGCCGTTCGGATCTAGACACTTTATCAGCCAAACCCATCCACGGAAGAGAGCAAGGGGGCCACTCCAGCGATCGCGTAAAACTGACCTGAGATCTGGTATTCTGTCCTCTCACGGGTAAGCCCATTGCATGCCGTTTCCCTCGGTAGGTCCCTGTATCTTTCAAAAGTCGGATATTATCCAGTATCTCCCGGCGCAGATCGTTCTCGATTTTCATTTTGGAGAGGGCAGCGGTGATGTCGAGGACTTGCTTGTTGGCTAGGTCACCGATTTTTGCGGTTGGGTGGACATAATGGCGGGCCATAAGGCGGGCGCAGACAGAGGGCCCGATTCCGAAAAATGATTGAAGGGATTTCTACAAGATCGGGTTAGGGACTGGCGTTGACGGCTGGTGGATTGGAGGGAGAAAATTCGCGTACCGAGACGAGCTGACGCTCAGAGAAACTGACGCCCAGAATGAAAACCTGCAAGCGGGTAAGCGATTAAACCTGCTCTAGAGACATTGCACGCCACGACATACCATCTTGACGGTGATTAGATTGGATTGAATCCAGTCGTCGGAGGGAATACGCTCAGACTGTGACTGGAAGCTGTGCGAGGAGGGAGTTGGTCAGCCAATTCAAGGTCCAGTCGGGGAAATAATTCTTCCGATGTGTTTGAGGTGAAAGCTGGCCTTCTGTCTCTTGTCTCTCGACTGCAGACACCATTCTCCATTGATTATCTGAACCGATAGTCTACATCTGCGAAACCATGGCTAACATGAAGCGTCTCGTGGCGCTGGGCTCATTTGTTCTCTTTGCTTTCTTCCTATTCCTCTCGAGGGCGGAGGCTAAGGGCCCAAAGATCACCAACAAGGTAAACACAGCAAGCCCCCAGCAATCGCGTATCCTAGTGCTCATGACTTCTGCCATATATACAGGTCTATTTTGAAATTCAGCATGGGGATAAACCATTAGGAAAAATCGTTATGGGTCTCTATGGCAAGACCGTTCCAAAGGTTAGCCTCGCCTGATTCACATCCGATGTAGTAACCCGCAAGGCTTCTATGCTAATTTGCCTGAGCAGACCACAGAGAACTTCCGGTGAGGGCATGGTATCCTCCGATATAAACGTCTAGGATGCTCATTATAATCAGTGCTTTGGCCACTGGCGAGAAGGGCTTTGGCTATGAGGGCTCTACCTTCCATCGTGTCATTAAAGACTTTATGATTCAGGGCGGTGACTTCACCAACCATGACGGTACGGGGCGAGAGATTGACCTGAGTTTGCGCACAGAGCAGGGACTAATTTATCGCGATTAGGCACGGGCGGAAAATCCATCTACGGCTCAAAATTCCCCGATGAGAATTTCAAGCTCCGCCACACCAAGAAGGGTCTCTTGAGTGAGTGTCTTGGTGTTGTAGCTTTGACGGGATGTCACGAGCAAACGCGACTAATCCGTGCATGATGCTGCGTATAGGCATGGCTAACGCAGGCCCCGATACGAACGGATCCCAATTCTTCATCACCACCGCGGTTACGAGGTATGTGCTCTTCCGTGGAGGTAGCTTAGGCCTGTCAAAGTATCTAATCTTCCTACCAGCTGGCTGGATGGCCGCCACGTCGTTTTCGGTGAAGTCCTCGAAGGCTACGATATCGTCGACGCCATCCAGAACGTAGCCAAAGGAGTGGGTGACAAACCAGCGGAAGACATCAAGATCGCCAAAAGCGGAGAAATCCAAATGGAACCGGAAGGTAGTGAGAAAGAACTTTAGATACGGCAATTCCCAAAAGCTTGCTAAAGCTTGACTCCCTTCTGCATCCTGCCTTGCTCACTAGGATTTGCTGATTGCTTGCATGTCTCAAAAGGCCGCCGTGGTCGATTTCGCACATATTTTGAATCCCCGATGTATGATCCTGCGAAGCGACAATAGAGAATCCTTTGTCTAATGCGGTGTCGGACTAAAGTCCTGGGATGAGGGTTACCGGGGGGTGAGACCAGGCTGGAAGTAGACTCTCTGTATGTATATGGAAATCAAAGAATATACCTATGATTACATCATTTGTCCATTGTCCCGGCTTGTGCCCGTGGCTCTCAATTGCTATCAGTGCAATGAAACGTATGGTGGCACGAGGGCCCTTGGGCCTGGGTTTGTTCGGGCTGAGACCAGAAACAAGGGACAAGGTGTTGGCCCCGAATATCGTCGCTGTGAAGCTGGCAGTAGGAATGTGTGATGCAATCGAAACACCCATCCCTTAAAAAGATCCATTGGAACCTCCCCGTCCCACGAACCTCTGCCACGTTGAGCACTCTGCGGGTGATAGAGCCATCAACCCGCTTGAATCCGGGCAGCCTTGACACGCATGAACCTCCAGATTTAAGACTTTTGTTATTATTCGAGCACGTGAGAATTCGAAGTGCCAGTCGAAGGCCTTGCTGAAAGCATATCAATCTGTTGCAAGATATTGACTTCATGACTCCACGGACCCTGAAGATTCACCCGACGGGCTCTCGCTTCCGACGCTTTGATATACGGACATGGGTCGGTTTAGCGATGCCACCCGTCTGAAACGTAGAATCTTTGTTACTGCACCACCCACCGCCAACAGCATGATGAACTTCCGTCGCGCAGGAACGGCGGGTAGCATTTTGTGCACCGTAACATAGCCTTATCCAGGGCGGATGCTGAGGATTCCACGACGGTTGTGACTAGAGTCGGAAACCCTCTAACAAAGACCAACATGCTGGGAACCAGGACGAACATCGCGAACGTTTGAAGGGCACAGGCGGGCGGTCCGGGATGCCAGGAATTGCTCAAAGCTGGAGGGACTGACGACATTGGCTCTCGATTGCTGCTGAGTCCGAGAATGAACCCAATCCCGTGCAGTGTTGTCTGCTGATCTGCCGCCCGAGCCTGTAATCGAAAATGTAGTCAGATAGTTAATCGGTCTGTTTGTTGTCGTGAACGCTGGCCCAGAATGCTCTCTCCGGCCAAACCCATGCGCAGTAACTCGACTACGAAAACTCGACAGAGTATCCTGCGACTATAATCCTCAGCCGGTATAACTAGCTAAATAAGAGCAAAAGCAGTCAGCATACAGTAGTTCGTCTAATTCGGCATCTTGGGCGCATTTCTGGAGCCAGTGGGTTTTCCATGTGACACACTCCACCAGCGCAGTAATTAGTTATTTCTCGATTCCGGCGATGTTGTATCTCGAGATCTGCCTTCCTACGGCCAGGGGGCCTATTTCAACGTCTGCCCGTCACATGGATCCGACAAGACGACTCCGGGGCAGCACGGTGCATATGCACAAGGGGTTGAAGACAGCAATCAAGGCCGCCAGCGCACGATAACAGCGGGGGAAGTTGGAAGACAGAAGGGTTCTCGGAAGCCAGCCGGTGATCAATTCGCGCTCCAGCGCAGCATCACACCCTGCGCGCGTCTTGTCTGGCGGTGATGCACTGATGGAGAAGTCCAACAGGGTCTCTCCGCAGCTGGCATGGAGGACTGGGAATCTGTGTGGAGAGAAACAGGGATAACTACAAAACACAAAACTAGTTCATTGATTATTTACTTGCAGGGACCTGACTAGCGGCATCTCGAACGTTTCTGGTGGAGATCGCAGCGCCATTTGATTCCACTTAGTATTGGCTAACTATGGCTACGACTAAGGACATCTGGGGAACTGAGGCGGGGGTTTCAACCTCAATGGATCGCGAAGGTGTCAATCAGACGAGAAGACTACACGATGTCGAGATGACAGATCCTTCACTCGCTCGCTGGTTGACAGCTGCATTGCCTGACAATGCCCGTACCACGATAGCCCGGCAACTCACAGCGTCTCGGCGAGGTGTGTTCGCGCTACGATTTAGCCAGCTAGTTAGTTATCGCGGACTGGGAGCCCCATGTGGTGATAACTGTCGCTGTGTCCTCGGCTCCCAGCGCATGTGAAAGGTTTCGTTTCCCCCTTTTCCCCTGTTTGCTCCACCCCCGCGTGCTTGATGTCGATAGACTACCACTGTTTCCTCGAAACTAGCAAGAGATGGCGAGGAAATGCCGTCAGGGCTGGGTTCGAGTTGGCCCAAGCAGCAGCTAGGGGGATGCCATCAGGTTCTCGCTGGCCGCTCCAGGGTGCAGTGAGACATGCAAGCGGGCGTGCGAAATATATAAAATCCACTTGGTTCCCCGGATTTTCTGTCTTTTTGTCTCTGCTCTGTCCACCTCAAGTCTCACAGATTGCTCTTTGAATTCGGATTCTTCTGCACCGGTCAATAGACAGCTCGAACGCCTGCCCATCAAGATGAAGTTCTCTCACGCCCTCTTTGCCTTCGCCGCTGCCGGCCTTGCCAGCGCTCAGCTCCCAGACATCCCGCCTTGCGCTGTAGGTTGCCCAGCGCCTCGTTGAGAGACTATAGGACAATCTCATCTGACAGGATCTCTAGCTTCTCTGCTTCGTTGATGCTCTCGGCAACGATGGCTGCAGCAAATTGACCGACTTCAAGTGCCACTGCTCCAAGCCCGAACTTCCCGGCAAGATCACCCCTTGCGTTGAGAAGTCCTGCCCAGACCTTGAGGCCCGCATCTGTAAGTCCATCCCCCGCCGGCGGGGTGCCGTTTCGTGGAGAGAGATGTGCTCTAACCATCGACGTCTAGCCGTCTCCAACATTGTTGTGGACCAATGCTCCAAGGCCGGTGTGCCCATCAGCATCCCCCCAGTCGATACCCGCGTTCCCACCGATACCACGACTGCCGCTCCTCAGCCATCTGCTTGCATCCCTCGCCGCCGCCGCGCATAGGCTGGCCAGGAACCTGGGTGGTACGGCGTCCTCTGAGGCCACAGGAGGGGTTGAGGCTGCCATTGGTGCTCTGCGACAGATCTGCGCGGGAATCATGGCCTTGTAAATAGGGATAACTAAGAACTAGTTGAACCATAATGCCAATGCACACATGCACACATGCACATATTGCAATGCCTTTTTTTGTTTTTCTTCTTCGCCTTCATCAGTGTGTTTTGCATAGAAGAAAAAGAGCCTTGTAGGCTTAGTCGCAGGTGAACAATGAAAGCAGTGTCTGTCTGCACTTGTCGGGATAAAACGGAGCTGAGATTGAGACCAGATCTCGCTGTGATGATTGCAGAAGAAAAAAAAAAGAGGCTTCTCCCACACAGACGTGGCCCTGCAGTGCTACGCTTGCTCACACGGGCCCGTGCGGTATTTAAGATGATACTGATCAGAATTGTTGACCGCTAACGATGGAGCTGCAGTCCGCATCCAGCATCCGGCAACCACAGCGGCTCACAACCACCAGATGCTCGAGGGCCGGAGCGCGGATGTGAAAGCTTCCCGCTGGATCTGGAAATCCCCAGCATGCAGTGGCAATGGCAATGGCCGTATGACTTTTGCTCTCAACCGATCTCCAGTCCATGCGATGAGGCCGTCGTCGATCGCCCTCTGCGCCGTCGATGGGGCTTTGAGTCCAGGCCAGTTTTGCCGCCCTTGGCGTATTTGCTTGTTTCTCGACCAGATGCACATCCCCGTTGGAGGCACAGCAAGACACGGATGCTCGATCGCTGTCGCTTGGACGACCTACCGGCCTCTCAAGGGAAGCTCGCGAGGGCCGCCTTGACAGACAACTCCAGATCATGCAATCTGCTGGTTTCTGGGCTCTCTGAAGGCGAAAAAGCACCAGAAAGAGTTTCCCATCCAACCTTGTCCGCTGCTTCCCCGTCAAAGGGCCAGGAAGTCTCTTCGTTCCCCGTCAACTCTATCGTCGGCCACCAAGATCTTAGCAAGAAGCCCACCCTCCTGGTTGGGCCGTTTGATGTGGCTTTTCTGTCCAGGTGGCCGTGCGGCAGCGACAAGCTCAGCAGCTGGTTGTGTGCGTGGGTAGCTTAAAATACCTCCCTGCCGTTTGGCTTTGACGAGGAGAGGGGGCGAAAAAAGAAAGCAGAGTGAGGAAAAGAAAAGAAAACAAAAAAAGAGAGGAGAAAGAAGCCGTTTCCCAACGGTGGAATCATATCACCTGTCTGGCTGGATCATGGCCGTCTTTGGCTGTCGGTAGGGCCCTCGACGCCTTCAATTCCGTCTGTTCTTCTCAAAGGGAATCACTACTATACATACATCGGGACCGAAATTCTACGTGAAGCGTCCTCTCTTGCCACCTTTAACCCCCCCAGGTTCGTGGTCTGAAGAGTTGATACGCGTTCCTGCCGAGGGCATCTCAGCGATGCCTCCCAAAAGTCGAAAAGTGAGGGCTTCGGCTGCGCCGGCAACCACGGCCTCTGACGGCCCTGCAGACGGTCATCCGCCTTCGTCCAAGCAGCAGCAAGACGTGTTTCACTTTGTCAGCGTCAATCCCACGTCGGAGGTGCAAAAGTCGCACAACCGAACCGTCATCCGCTCGCATGCGAGCAAGTACATCTGGCGTCAACATCGAGCTGGGCGGTCGGAAAAAGGCGGCTCCAGAAAGCCATCCGCCAGGGACTCTGAACCTGCTCTCTCTGCTCCCGCCATCCCGAAGCCATCCACCCATGAACCATCTTGGTCCTTGCCGCCCCCTCCTACAGGCCCGGCGGAGCTGGAGTCAGGCTCGTCGTCAAGCTCGCTTGCGAGGGAATCAGAAGAGCCTCCCACCAAGGTTGAAGATTTCAATGAAGTTAAACCCTCTCCCTATACAGCCGACGCATCGCTATCGCCCGTTCTATATCGACAGGAACGTCACCCGGGGAACATTCTTTCGGCCAATATGGCGCTTGGAAACAGTTATGATCTCGTCGATGGACCGTTCAACCAGCTGACAAGTTGGCTGGCGGACCCGGGCCACATATATCCGTCGATGCTGGGCGAGTCGGCAATTAGTAAATTGATGCGATATGGTTAGTGATGTTTGGGCCGGCCTTTCTATTGTTGCTAACTAAAACCCTACTCAAATAGCTGTTTCGGAGCTTTGGCCAGGCCTTGTGCTCGGCGCCTCAAATCAAAAATGGGATCGGGAGGATGCAGCTGAGAATTGGCTACCACGGGCCATGAAGAACCCGCCTCTGTTTACAGCGTTTTTATATGGCGCAGCAGGACACATGCAGACACGAAAGCGGCTCGAGGGCGCACATTTCAGCCCGCAGACGAAGGAGGAGAAACTCGAGCAGATTGTGTGCGAGACCGAAACGATCAAGCAGCTGAATCAGATGATGCAGAAGCCGTCGCAGGCTTGCTCGGACGAAGTCATTCTGGCGGTGCTGTGTATGGCATTCAACCGGATCGACTACTCCGGGTGGACCGTGTCCGACCCATGGCCCAAGGCACCGCTCCGAAATCTTCAATGGCTCGACGTGTACGGGGGGCTCTCGCTCAACGACCACCACATTAAAGGGCTTCTTGCGCTGATTGAGATGCGAGGGGGGTTGTCGCAGATGAAGATGCCGGGTTTGGCGGAAACGTTATCCACGTAGGCACATTTTCTCTACTGGGGTTCGATGTGGGGGCATGTGGGCTGATGATGCTTGTTGTAGGTCCGGAGTGATGCTCTCCACGAAATACCTCGTCAAGCCACGGCTGCCGTTTGTGCCCATATTCGAGGAGACGGCAGAGGGTCGAACGCCCCATTGGCCGACGCTGCTGAACCCGGCCATGATAGAGGGCCAGCCGGACCCGATCGCCACGGCCGGGTTGCCCGCGGACATCAGCGAGATCCTTCAATGCATGCGAGACTACAACAACGTGATCAATGTCTACTCGCAGGGCCTCCTCCCCGAGCTGGAACTGGCGGTCATCGCCGACCGGCGCAACTGGATCCAATACAATCTGGTCTCATTGCGGTCGGTGTACGAATACCACGAAGCATTCTTCGACGCGCACAAGACCTACGAGATGTGCCGGCTGGCGGCCATGATCTACAGCATGCTGGTGATCTTCCCGCTCCCAGCGGCGAACCGGCCGTTCAAGCGGATTGCGTCGATGGCGCGGATGGCGCTGATGGAGACGGAGACGGAACCCGACCCGTTTGCCAGCTGGCGCCCGGGGCGCGAGATGCTCCTGTGGGCGCTGGTGCTGGCGGGAATGGCGGCCAAGGGCACCCCGGACCGGGAGTGGTTTGTGGGCAAGCTGGCGGCAGCGCTGGCGACGGCGGGGCCGGGCACGTGGGAGGAGGTGAAGGAGGCGCTGGGGCAAGTGATGTGGATGGACAGCGTGTGCGACATGGGCGGGCAGGCACTGTGGATGGACGCGATGCTGGCGGGCGGTGCGGGAACTGGATCCACGGCCGGATCCATCTGAATCTGAATCTACAGGCGCTTTCCGGGGGATGCGCGTGCGGGTCTGAGCGCTGGATTATTTTACCTTTTTTTTTTTTTTTTTTTTTTTTTTGGATATTTATTAACTATCTAATTGAACTAGCCAATGATGAATTGGATATGAATTGAGAGCTGCAATCATCCGAACTGCAGCCAGAATATCGCCGCTGCAAAACTCGATTTGGTGGCGGAACGAAGAGGCAAAACCTGGTTTGCTGTGTTTGCCTCGGGGAAATCTCTATCAAAGGCGAAATCAAGTATCTGGTACTTGTGATTCCTGCCAGACGACAGTGAGGATGGCGGTACCCGCGACCTCTGGTTCCCTGCTTGAGAAAAGCTAGACTGAGCCTTGCTGACCTCAGCCGCGCTAAGCCCGAGCCGGCCTAGCGTGTGCAATTTTCGTCTTTTTCGCTTTCCTTCTTCTTCTTCTTCTTCTTCTTCTCAACGTCAACCCATCCGCTTCCTCCTCCTCGCATCCCATCTTCTACCTTGAGTGTTCTTCTTTTGCCTTCTTTTCTCTTATCTTCACACCCCTATTGTTGCAAAACTAGACCTTAGATCGAGAGAGAGATACAGTCGTCTTCTATTTTTCTATCTCTCTTTTCATTCCAGCACATCGCCACCGCACAGTCGAGTGAAGAGTCTTCCTTTTGAAACTGACACCAGCCGTTTGTTTCTGACACTCTTTTCTCGTCTTCCTTTTTCTTCAGATCGGTCTTTACGAGTCTGAAGCTTTCGCCAACCAAGCGACGAAGCAACATCCTTGCAATCAATCCCCTTGTCTCTTGGTGCGTGGAACCCTGCGCCCTCGTTTTCTTCCTTCACTCCGCTCCTGCTAACCCGTTTATTCTCCTTTAGAATCAATAGTAATCATGGCTGAATCTCTGAAAATGGCCGGCCTCTCCCTTGAGGACTCTCAGCATGCTCCAAACCACGCCACTGGACGGGCTCCCTATATCCCTCCCCATCTCCGTGGCCAGCAGCAACGCGGTCCCGTCCCCATGGATGGTCCCGCGCCGCAAGCTCGTGCTCCCATGCCCTCTGGTTCCTTTGCTGCAAAGTACGTATTTCTCGCGTCCTCATCCCCCCCACATATCCATTGTGTTTTGTAGTCTCTAACCCTGTGGTGACAGTGGTGCTCCCAACAACTGGGCCCCGCGTGGAGCTAATGTGAACGGTGCTCCTGGCTGGAATGCTGGCAGCGCACCTCGCTTCGACCCAAATGCATACGGCCATCCTGGTCCTCGTGGCGGCCAGAACTACGGTGGTGCTGGCAGCGCTCCTAGTGCTGGTGCCGCTCGCGGATCTGGTGACGGTCAGTGGCGCGATGGAAAACACGTTCCCGGCCCTGCCAATGCCCGCCTCGAGCGTGAACTCTTCGGTGTCCCCAACGACCCAACCAAACAGCACACTGGCATCAATTTTGCCAACTACGATGATATCCCTGTTGAGGCCTCCGGTCACGACGTTCCAGAGCCAGTGACAACATTCACAAACCCACCCTTGGACGACCATTTGATATCGAACATCAAGCTTGCCAGCTACAAAACCCCAACTCCGGTGCAAAAATACTCCATTCCGATCGTCATGGGTGGTCGCGATCTGATGGCCTGTGCTCAGACCGGCTCCGGAAAGACCGGTGGTTTCCTGTTCCCAATCCTGTCCCAAGCTTTCAAGAATGGTCCTTCTGCCGTCCCAACCCAGAATGCCAACCAGTTCAGCTATGGCCGCCAGCGAAAGGCGTACCCCACTTCTTTGATCTTGGCCCCAACCCGTGAGTTGGTCTCTCAGATCTACGACGAAGCCCGCAAGTTTGCTTACCGCTCCTGGGTTCGCCCATGTGTCGTCTACGGTGGCGCGGACATTGGATCCCAGCTTCGCCAGATTGAACGCGGCTGTGACCTGCTCGTTGCCACTCCTGGGCGTCTCGTGGATCTAATTGAGCGTGGACGCATTTCCCTCTGCAATATCAAATACCTCGTCCTCGATGAAGCTGATCGCATGTTGGACATGGGTTTCGAGCCACAGATTCGCCGTATCGTTGAGGGGGAAGATATGCCACCTGTCAATGGCCGTCAAACACTCATGTTCTCTGCCACATTCCCTCGCGACATCCAGATGCTCGCCCGTGACTTTTTGAAGGACTATGTCTTCTTGTCCGTTGGTCGTGTTGGCTCCACTTCGGAGAACATTACCCAAAAAGTTGAGTACGTCGAGGATAACGACAAGCGTTCCGTCCTTCTCGACATTCTTCACACCCATGGAACCGGCCTGACGCTGATTTTCGTCGAAACCAAACGCATGGCCGATTCGCTTTCCGAGTTCCTTATCAACCAAAACTTTCCCGCCACTGCCATCCACGGTGACCGCACTCAACGTGAGCGTGAGCGTGCTCTTGAATATTTCCGAAATGCTCGCTGCCCCATTCTGGTTGCGACTGCAGTGGCTGCTCGTGGCCTCGATATCCCCAACGTTACCCATGTCGTCAACTACGATCTGCCAACCGATATTGACGATTACGTGCATCGTATCGGTCGTACCGGTCGTGCAGGTAACACCGGCCTGTCCACCGCTTTCTTTAACCGTGGCAACCGAGGTGTCGTCCGTGACTTGATCGAATTGCTCAAGGAAGCCCATCAAGAGGTCCCGGCGTTCTTGGAGAACATCGCTCGTGAGGGCAGTGGGTATGGCGGTCGTGGCGGCGGTCGTGGTGGAGGCCGAGGCCGTGGCTCAAACACTCGGGATATGCGACGCATGGGTGGTGGTGCCCCACCATCGATGGGCAGTGCTCCTTCCTATGGTGGCAGTTATGGCGGTGGTACCAACAACTATAGCAGCGGCGGTAGCTTTGGCGGCGCTCCATCATACGGTGGTGGATACAGCGGCGGCGGCGGCAGCTATGGAGGCGGCAGCTACGGCAACCCATCCGGCCCTACCGGTCCATCATCTTGGTGGTAAATTACTGTGTCTCTTAACATGACCGCGGGAGTTCTTGGTTGGGTCTTTCTCTTATCGGCGAGCTTTCTCGACATAATTGGACGGATCAGACTGAGGCTCGATTTCTTGCGTCCGAACGGTTTGGTCATGATTTGCGACGAATTTCTTTTCTAATCGGTGTTTTAACTCATTTCGTGCGCTTTCTACATTGATTTCAGTTATGGTTTAGATGCGCTGTTCGATGCAGTCCGATCTTTGCTTTCGGGCCTTCCTTGCATTGTGGTCGTTGGGCTTGTTCGATCCAGATTGCATGAACATCATAGATAGCGTTGTTTTTCCTCTTTCTGCGACCGCTTAATTCAGATACCCCTTATGTCGTTCTGCCGCTGAAAGAGGAGCTGGCTCGAGCGAATTCGAGCGGGCACGCATTAATGCTTTTCGTTTTCCCCGAAAAAGTGCTTCTTACGATTTTCATGCCGTCTAATGTTTGCCCGAGCTGCATCGATCTGCGCTTTTTTACATAGATCTCTTGCGTTTTGCTTTTCGTTTTTCCGTGATTTTCGTTTTTGTCTCAGTTTGTTATGGCTGCTTTTCTTCACGATTCGGGTCTTCCAATCCGTCGGCTCCCAATTCTTCGATTCTACGCGACTTTCAGAGAGTGTCCGTTTTGCCTCTGCTTCATTCTTCGCCTCGAAAAAACTGGGTGGGAAAAATCTTGGTGTTGAGCTTTGTGATATGGGCTTCGAGCGTTTACTTGGCACTAAGAACGTCCCTCCTTGACGCACGGCGAAACGACGGTGGTTAATAGACGGGTTTTTTTGCATTGCATAGCGGCGTTTTTGAATTTCCAACCGACCTACGGAACAGGGCGGGAAACAGATATTCTCTTTCCATCTTCGATGGGGTTGACCTAAAGGTTATCGATATCATTTGGGACGATTTCGTTTTCTTCCGGACTTCTATCATGATGGGAAGGAGAATCTACATGGAGATTTGAACACACACTTTCAGATGAATGGTTATTCGACTTGAAGCCCACGTTTTTCAATCGTCGACCGTTTTGAAGCACGTCGCCATCGGCAGTGAGTTCTGGGAGATGGAGTCTTGCTTTTCCGTCGCTGTTGTTTTTCCTTCGGGGCGAATAATAATACCTCTTGTTTGTTCCTTTTTTGAGGAGAGGCCTTTTCAGCGTCTTGCATGGACATCCGGATTGAATTTTTTACTACTCGCGTTCAAAGGGATTCCCGGGGGTACAAGGAGGACACTTTTGAATCTGCTTAATTCGTGAAGGAAAGCAGTGAAGGAGAGGACGGAACAAAAATAGTTGCTATTTTCTTTTACCCATTAGTAGTTAATTGCAAATGGTACATACTGAATGATATGAAGTAGTGCCAACAGCCAGAATCTCCAGCCATTTATAAAACATCTGCATCAGGTTGCACTATCATTCGGCTGGCTTTGCCTTGGTCCGGTCAACAAACTTGATCACCTTGTTCCCGGTCTTGCTACGCTCAAAATCCTTGTCGCTCTGCACAAACGTGATGGTGAGGAGGTGTGCATTGATGGGGAGGAAGCCGAAGAATCGTTGGATCCTCTCGACCACGGCGTCTCGCGACAGCAGTGTGACGGCGCCGGAATCAGGGCGGAAGAGGCGAACTTCCATCGCGATCTCGGGGGTGCCCGGGGTGTAGCTGTGGACAATCTGCCATTGCAAGATGCCGTACTCTTCCGTGCGCATCAACGCCTCGATCTTGCTGAAGCTGAAGTACTCCGCAAACCACTTGAAGCTGAAGCGTCGGTCACGCCCGTACAACCGCAGAAGCTTCATGTGCTGCGCTTCCTCTGCCGGGATCTTCGCCAGGGCAGCGGGCGGCAGTGGATGGACGGAGCCGAGATCACCAGATACGTACCGCACCAGCGGGTGACGCAGCCGCTGGAGGGAAGTCTGCACGATGATGCCCGGCTGGCCTTCGGGAACTTCGCCCACAGTCTCATCGGCGGGCGTCTCGGTGTCTTCCACAGACGGCGGCAGCACCTCCAGCAGCATCGCACGCGTGTCGTAGATGAACTCGGTATGGTCGTCCTCCGTGTCGCCCGTCAGGTCCAAGTTCGCCACTGCCCATGCTCCGGCCTCAGAGCTGCCCATTATCGAGCAGATCGTCACAGGGCCCAGGATGGATCGGATGAAGGCTCTCTGCGTGCGGATCAATGGTTCGGAGGTGTAGAGGATCTTGGTGATCTTGATGGCCTCTCGCTCCGCTGCCGGGAGGGAGGCGATATAGGCTGCGATCTGGACCATCTGGCTCCCGTCTCCGGCTACGACATTGATTCGATGGCTTACAACCGCCCGGACAACGTCGTCGTGGGACATGTAGTGGCCCGCGCAGAAAACGCCTCCGCCCGCCTGCTCCACGATCTCGGTGACCAGGTCAAGAGCCCTGTCCGAGACGGCATCAAGTCAGCGCTTCCGCTTCATTTCTCTGGCCCGATAGGAAGACAGCATACCGATAGAATGAGCCTGAGATATGCATTGAGAGAGTTAAGTCTCCTGGCTCAATCAAACCACAATCCTTGACCAACGCGCCGATTGCGTTTCGATGCCGCCGGTTCTCAGCGGAATCGGTGACAAACATCATGGGAACTCCGCCAGAGCCTCCGCCAGTGACGCTGATGTATCCTTGCAGGCGATATCCATTGCGAGGGCTGGTGTCGCTCGAGAGCCGCTGGATGGTCTGATACCTATTCGAATCGACGTGTAAATAAGATGGAATTGAGGCAATAGAGCAGCGAGATAAATCGCCGGCGACCTACAGACGCTCCTTGCGCATAAGAGGAAAGCTCTTCAAGTCCAGCGCATTTTGTTGTTTGGCCGCCGCAAGGGTTTCAGCAAAAGCCTCCGGTGTCGAAGGGTACTCTGCAGCGGAGTAGAACGGATGGACACTGGCACTCGCAAGGATATCAGCGAGGGAATAGAATCTGGACGCCATTCCGGCCGTTTATTTTAAATGCCCTCCTCTGTCAGTTGATGGGAACACAGAATCCCTCGTGGTCAATCCTCCGGACTTGTTGCTTTTGTGCAAAGCGTCCGCGATTCACGACTCTACCGAGTACATATATATTATGCCCCCCTCAGTTCGTGCTTGGTTCATGCAGCAGCTCTGGGCGATTTGATAATAACCTCAGGCAAGAGACATGCGCCTGAAGCGAGCATCATCACGGGAGGGCCGAGTCATTGTGCTGCTCATCTTGCGCCGCTTGTCGTTGGGACTGGGGGATTGGCCCTGACGATTTTCGCTTGACTTGCTTTTCTTTTTTTGGTGGCTGGCGAAGGTCAAAAGGCTCAAGCCGACAGCAGAAGGGCCGCCACCAGCTCATTGACGCCCTGCTTACCCTGGCGTCTGCCAGCTAGCCATCCGCGATCGAAAGAGGAGAAGCAGAATCGTGGCAAGGGCCTGCATGATTCCCAACGATTATGTCCGATCGCATGCCGCCGTCTCTCGCTTTTGGGAGACAGCAAGGGGATCTGCACGTCAACGCTGCGAGGGCAGGGATTGCGGTTTGTGATGAGTGGCTGGACGGGATTTTGATATTGACGGACTCAGACATTCAACCATTTGTTTTCAAAAAACTCAATTAGTTACTCTTGGGATTTCGACCCGTCTACTCCGTAGTTACAGTGGAACTACAGCAGGATGACGGAGAGCCGATCATCGAGATGGTTCAGTCTTGCATCCGGAGAAGCTAACTAGCCAAATGCGAGGAGTTTATACTTCGTATTGCGAACACATTCACACAACTCGCGAATCCCCCGCAACGAATGGTCGAGCATCCCAGCGCACTCGACGCAAGTGGCGATGTGGATCTCTGACCTCGCTCCGGGCGTGAAGCCACCGCCTGTTGTTGATCAGGATCACTGATCCTCGAGGAAGCAATTCGGGCGTCAGGTGCAGTGTCGCCGCCTTGGCCTGCGGGCTCGACAGCACTGCTCCAAGCTCCTGAAGCGCCATCTTCGCGCCGGCAGTGAGGGGACAAAGGATTTCTTCGCGAAATCGAAACTCGGGTGCCCCGTTACCAGGATCTTCTCCCAGTAAGCCGGCGGTGATGTGCCGCTCGTCACTCTTGATGAATTCAGGAGGGACTGTGATGCGATATTCGGGCCTGGACAGCGACGTCCTCGTCGACGGGGACAGTAGACGTACAAGCATATCGATGCTGAGAATCGACAACGTCCCTCCGCCGCAGCGATCGGGCTGCAGCACCTGCAAAGCAAAGAACCGGGGCGGAAGGTGCTCGTAGCTGCAATCCGTATGCCATGGAAAGTCCTGTGCCGTTTCTGAGCGAGCCGGCTTATCCGCCGTTGGATGCGCGCCAGGGAGAGGGCGGACGTCCCAGAACCAGCCCCGAGACGCGGAGTGCGTAATGGGCAGGCCATGTCCGTGGTGCTTGTGCAGGCCCAGAATGAGCTGTTGCATGTAACGGCTCTCGTCGTCCTCGAAACCCAATTTGATCTTCAAAACTCCCGTTTCGTCGAGCAGCTCGTGGACGGAATCGATATGCGCCCGCTCGTCTGCGCAGCTAGGACTGGGTGCACGCAGCTGGGCGATAGTAGAGTTATGACGACCTGGGTTCTTGAATAAGCATTCTTGTACGCACTTTTTTGTGTTGGGTGACGGTTGGTGCGACACTTACATGATGAAAGACGACGGCCTCGCCCAACAGCTCCCAGGCCTGGCTTACACACCCTGCGCAGGGTATGCCACATTGTAGTGTATCACAAATTCGAACCCCTTCTAGCTTTTGCAAGCCTCAATGGCAATGCGTGTTGAAGACAGAAGCCCTGGGAAAAGTGGGAAAAGAGCGAGCACTTGTTCTGGGTCCAACCCAGGCCAATATATATGACGACGTTTGGGCATCCGAGCCTCTCAGTCGGGAACTTCGCGATGGTTGGAACCAATTCTATATGTAGTTACTGGAGAGATCCTCAGGCAGGCAGCCTCCGATCGCTCGTTCTTCAGACCTGGATCCATTATTGCACCGTCACCGTGCCAGTCCTTCTGACGGAATGCTCGGTACACGAGGGCAGAGCTTCGCAATCCTTGAAGCCCTTCTTCAAAGGGGTGGTGCTAACTGCGGATATTTTAAATCGCACTGGAGAGTGGGCAATCATGGTTTGGCTTGCCACAGCCATGAACGATGATCAAACCAATCCGCAGGGCCCTGGCATCTCGTCGACAGCCACTTGCTGTCCATCAGGGGCCGAACCGGATGAAGCCGAGCATCAGCTCAGCCGCCTTGACTTTGCTCGCTCAGTCGAGCTAAACGTTTTAACGCTGCTTAGCATCAGCCACAAGCGAATATTCACTCAAAAAAAGCCCGGTCATCGCCGAAGATCCCAAAATGAGGGCGTTGGCGACTGTTCGATTCGTTGCAAGCCTGCCCAAAGGCCCTCGATGGATAATTCGTCAACGATGTTGAACAGGCTGTAGATCAGGGTTGGCTGGCCTGGGATTCGGATCCAAGCTACTGCAAAGAATTGAGTCTGTCATCACGGAAGGAGACCGGATCAAATAACTAATGAATAGTCGGGCGGGAGCAGATCTCAGATCTCGCATATAAAGCTTGGATAAAAAGACACAGCCATCCCCCGTCTCTGCTCCGGTTAGTTAACTAGTTAGCATATAACTTCACATCCACAATGTCGTCTGTTCATGAAACTGGTGTGCCGCCCGGCTATGGGATGCACACCATTCCCCCTACTGTCCATGCCGCGATCCGAAAACATTTGCAGACAGGCCCTTCACATAAAGAGTCATTCTATGTTGTTGATGAAGAATTCATCCACAGCCAGCTGAGAATGTGGGCAAGCAAGTTCGGGCATGTTCAACCCTTTTACGGTGAGGCTCCAAACCGCAGGGCCGTATGCATATGGACTGACAAAAAGCGTAGCCGTCAAGTGCAACGACAATCCAAGGCTGTTGAGCATTCTTGCAAAGCACGGAACGGGGTTCGACTGTGCTTCCCAGTCAGAGATCAAACGGATTCTTGACCTTGGGGTAAAGCCAGATCGGATTCTCTACGCGGCGCCCATCAAGTCCGAAGATCATATTCTATATGCCAAAGAGCATGGCGTGGTCCAGACAATGTTTGATAGCGAGGACGAGCTGCGGAAGCTGGTCAAGCTGTTTCCCCCGGCGCAACTGTACCTCCGCCTCTGGGCAGATGACCCTACTTCCCGTGTTCGCCTTTGCGACAAATTCGGGGTCCAGTTACCGCAAGCGAAGAGACTACTAACATTGGCGAGAGAATTAAACATGACGGTAGTCGGCCTCTGCTTCCATGTGGGCTCGAGCGCATCGGATTGTGATGCATATCGGCGAGCAATTGCGCTCAGCCGAGAAGTTTATGACTACAACGAGAGCTTCGGTGCGGACAAAAGGCATCCCATACGGACAATCGATGTCGGCGGTGGATTTTCCCGTGGCAATTTCGACAACGCAGTAAGGGCTATAAACGAAGGCATCCAGGAACATTTCGGGGCGGACAACCAGCTGCGATGGGTCGCTGAACCGGGCCGTTACTTTCCAGACGAAGCGTTCCATCTGGTGTGCCGGGTGATTGGGACACGGCCTCGCCCATCTTTAAGTGATGAACCCCCTCCAGGGGAAGCATTTCCCGTTGGTGACGTGTATATTAACGACGGTATATATCGCAACTTTTTGAACGCTATAACCGAGCAGGTAGTACCGCCGGCTCGATTGCTTGATTGCACTGGCTCGCCGTATGTTCGGGGTGACGACACAGAGGATACATATGTCCTCTGGGGCCAGACGTGCGACAGCTTTGACAAGATAAACAGCAGCTGCGTGCTCCCGCGGCGGGCCAAGGTTGGCGATTGGGTCTATTTCCCGTCAATGGGAGGTAAGTTGTCTTGTATCTGTTTGCCCCTGCACTCTCGAAAAGCGGCAGCTGACCGGATCCCCAAGCGTACACGCATGTCACTGCAAACGACTTTAACGGGTTCCCCAAAGATACACAGACCATCTGGATTCCCAATTCCACCGAGGAATCCAAAAATGCAGTCTCAGCGCCATTTAGAACGCTGAAAACACTGCATTACTACGTTGTGAGCGCATTCAGCCTGCCGGGATACGCTGCTAGGGAAGCCGAGCGCCCCGGACTGAAAGCCAGTGGTGAGTTGGCAGCCTTCAACTCGAATGCCGGGTTGGTCGGCAAGTTTTTTGCGGGTGCCAGAGCCCTTCACATCTTTTCGGGGGCGCGCCATGACGAGCAGTGAAAGCTCAAAAAGCCATCAAGGACATTGGCGGCATGGGGCTGACGGCGTTGGATCATAGGCTACTATCTCTCTGGCGGCAGGCAAGCTTCTCTTGGTTGAGAAGCATAATGTATATTCAGTTTCTGGCAGCTGTCTCCAATATTCGGAAGTGGATATGTGGCATTGCAACATGTAGTTTACTCTTTCAATCGAAGCCGGAATCCCGGCGTTTGCTAAACGGGGCGTATCGCTGCAACAACTGTTCGCAAGGACGTTGACTCTTTGCTCTGCCGTTGCACACGGCTGGATATGCTGCGGTTGACGATATATCTGGCCAACCAGCCCGACAGCGGATGTAGCACGGTGTCTCGCGCAATGGATTCGCAGATTGCAGATAGGATTCCGTGTAGCCCTGCTATTCTGATAGTTCTTTTAGGCATGGAGCGACTGCAGTTCCGAGTCCGGTTTGAGCGACCTTGTGAGATCTGAGCAGTCGCATCCGATGGGATACAGCGTAGATCCATGTCACCAGGCGGACTTGTTCGCTACGACGATGGCGGAGAGGAGCTTCGTGATAATCCCAGCGAGACTGGCGAAGTTGCTGTGAAGGGAGTGGACGCGCGCACGAAGCCGCGGTGGCGATCTGGCTGGGCTCCAGGCCAATCTGCAATCGTATAACAAACGCCAAAATCCCTGAAGCAGCCGTTCTGGCGCACCATTGGACGTGTGACGGAGCGTGTTGGACGCCTCCCGGCATTCGGTTCTCCCCTAGTGGCCTCGCTGCACATCAGTCGAAGCCTGCATGAAGCGATCGGCTGAGCTGACGGGCAGAGGCTCCCGGCCATTTTAGCACCATGGACGGTAGAGGCACTCGGTACAAATTCTCGCTGTCAGGCTGGAGGGTATGAAAAAAAGAGCACGCAGTTATTGAGAGCGCTATGATGGCAGCATCCACCGCTGTACAGACGGAGAAGAGCAGCCGAGCAAGTCTCCAGCAGATATGCCTGCTGGAAAGTGACGGCGAGCGAGTGGTGCCGCCGCTCCGTGCGGAATCGTCCATTCGAGCAGAAGAAAAAGAACAGCTGGAATCCCTTCTCCTGCGCCAGTATCCTCGCGAATCGTGGGCCAAGGAGTCGTACCGCGCCGCCTGCCCACATCCAATATTGGTGCACCCGCAGCATTATCAGAATATCCAAGCGCTGCAGGAAGCACTGGCTCTCGCCGTCACCAATATCGTCGAACGATGGTGGAGTGATACCGCCGCTGATTTTCCCCGCCGGATGCCTTTGGAGCCACAGGAGGAGGATCTGCTACAGGTAACTAGCCCTTTTTTTTTGTTTCTTCCTGTGCGATTCACCTGGCGAGAATGACAGCGCTGACCCGGGATTCTCGCAAGGTCTAGTGGATGGAGAATGAAGGGCGAGATGGGATCCGTCCGTATAAACAATGCCTCGGATCCTGGCGACCCGATTTCCTCGTTGAAGAGACATCACACGCCGCGGGTCGCGAGTCGATAGCAGAGCGATTTGCCATCTGCGAGATCAATGCCCGTTTCTCGTTCAATGGCTTTTGCATGAGCGAAGCCGGCCAGCAGGGCCTAGCTGACATGGGGGCGACGCAGAAGCATCTGCTCAACGTCTTGGAGCCTGGTCAAGTGAGGGACCGCCATCTGCGTGCAGTCGACGACAGGATGCTGACAGAGCTAGGTCATTGAGGGATTGCTCAGCTTGTTCGACACGAGCCGCCCGTTGCACCTCCTAAAGGGTGAGGAGTACGGAGTCGATATCCATCTCTTCGCACACGAGGTCGAGCGGCGGGTTGGAATGCGCCCGAGATTCATTACGCCAGACGAGCTACGGTTGGTGCCGAGTCAGGATGCCAGGTTTGGCTACAAGCTGTGTGCCATCGCCAGGGACGAGGACAGCCAGCCGCCCAGCTCAGGCCGCGATAGCATCGTCGGCAAGCCTCGCCGGGCAGCCAGATTTGTCCACAACGCAGAGGTTCTCGAGGAAGTCCATCAGGTGGCCTTGGAGCTGCACCAGCGGGAGCTGCGAGCATTGTCCCCGGAGATGCTACGGCAAATCGCGCTGCGCTGCTTTAACGATATGCGAACGATACTCCTTGTCCACGACAAGAGGATGCTGGGGATAGTATTACAGGAGTTAGACGACCTGGTCGCCAGACACGGCGTGCTGACTGAGGAACAGGCGCTAGTTCTACGAGATGGCATTGCACAAACCATTATCCCAGGCTCACCCGCCATGGAAGCGTTTATCCGCCAGTGCGAAAGCGAGCCGGGCCTGAAGGACGGTTATCTTTTGAAGCCCATTCGAAGCGGGAAAGGGGCGGGAATCATTTTTGGAGACGAAGCCTCTCTCGAGGAATGGAAAGACAAGCTCGAAGCTCTCCGGCAGCCGGCTCTCACGCCAGGCCAGACCAGCTACATTGTGCAACGCCAGGTCAAGCAGCCGACCTACGGTGTGCTGCTCCGCGAGCAAGACGGCCTGCAGCACAACAGGCTGATCGGGACCTATCTCTCCGTGAATGGAAAGTTCCTGGGACTTGGGGTCTGGCGCAGTGGGCCGGAGCGCATCTGTGCCGTCAGCCATGGAGGCGCGTTCCTATTCTCCGTGATGAGCTCGCGGCACCAGGTGGCAGCGGCCAGGGGAGGAGGGAGTGTATCCAGATACGTGCAGCGGCTGCACTCGATCGGTTCCTGGATGAAGAGGCGGCTTACTCTACGTCTGAAGAATGTGGATTAGACTCTGTAGACGATGAGGCCGTATTGGTTTCCTGTCAGTATTTAGACGGTGCTTTCTATAGAGTTGCGGCCCGAGTACACTACACTAGACTTTCAATAACTACTTTAGAGCTGATATGGAAAGCTTGTAATCAAGGGACTGCGAATATTATGATATGGGCTCTGGTGGCTGGAGGCCCTGGCTTTGACCGTGTCTCGTTGATTGAGGAATCAGATTCTCTTCTCAAATCACCAGTCAATGCATTTAAGCAATTCCAACACGCACTCGCTCTGCCTTTTGGACAAACCACTTGTTTGAAAGTGCACCTTGATATTATCGACTGAGATGGCCCCAGTCCAGTATCCTGTCAAGCGCCTGAAGCGCACACCCGGCCCCGGCTGGACCACAACGCTGTTTGACGGTGCTGAATCCGAGAGGCTGAGGGACTACGAGGAAGGCGGCCTGTGTCCCATCATCATTGATGATGTCTTGTCCGGTGACGATCTGTTTTGTCCAGGACAGACACATTCTTTCAAGGTCGTTGGCAAGCTGGGCTGGGGATCCTATTCCACTGTCTGGCTGGGTCGGGAAATGTAAGGCTTGCGTTTATGTAGTCTAGCTGCACTGAATCTGTCTCTTGCTGACTCGATGGGACAGGCAGTCTGGCCGGTTTCTGGCTTTGAAAGTCCTGAGGCGAGAGCACAGCACACGAGATAACGCTGAAATGAGGATCCTGAAGCAGCTCGGGAGGCTGCAGCTGGCCTTCTTCCACACTCATCAACCTACTCAGGATCAGTTTCTGTGCCTTGGGCTACTGCCGCTTGGAGCTACCCTTCAAGAAAGGATTGCACCCCGGAATATCACTTCCATCTACGCTCTCATCAGTGCCCGCCTGACAAAGGTGCTTGCTCTGCATGAGCAGGGCATCTGCCATGGTGGTGAGTGAATGCTTTGGCTGGGAATCCGTTAAATTACCTAGTCACTGACTTCTTTATAGATATCAGCCATGCAAATATTGCTCTAGGAGTGCACCCTGAAGCCTTGCACGAGACCTTCCGATGGGATGACAGATCATACATCCAGCTTGTGGAAGTCCCTGGGCCACCACCGCCTCGCCCAGCCAATCTCCCAGAATATATTGTCTTCCATCAATTTCCCCTCCAGACAAACAGAGACGATCTGTCGCTGCTGGATATCATTGATTTTGGGAAAGGTCTGTCCGGTGGATGAATCTAGTCAGTTTGGCGGGCATTGCTGACTGTATTGAAGCATTTGATACACCCACCAAGGATGGAATGTTCGGCACTGGGCCTTTTCGTGCCCCTGAGCTGAGGAATCCGGATACCTCAACTGCCAGTAAAAAGACAGACCTCTGGAGTCTGGGCTGTCTAGCATGTCTATCCTCCCGCTGCCCTAAATGGATCATATTTATTAACCCGTCTCTGTCTAGATTGTTTTTGCCCTCACCACTGAACATTTGTTTGCTGAAGAAAAGCTTCTCTCAAAATACTGTGGTACGGGACCTTGTGAGAAATCAGCTGGATTTGGGTAACTGACATAGCCCAGCTGGTGATGACAACGTGCAGCTTGCCATCATTGAGGAAGCTCTACGGTTCCATATGTCCTTGGAAGCTTCTGCGGAATATAGAGCCTTGGTTTGCCAGCTCGTCCATGCCCTGGTACAGGTCAATCCTAGCCAGCGTGATCCCGAGAAAGCCATGCAGTTGCTCCGCCAGTTGGAGTTTTGTATTGCTGATGACCATGTTGAATAGACAATTGAGTATAGTGGATTCGCAATCTGAATAGACCTGATCTGTAGAGATGATTATTTTCAAGCTGGGAATGTCTTTTTTAGATGTTGGCGTAACTAGTTGAGTAGATCTCGGCAGTCTAAACACTGTCGTTGTTCAACTTGTTAGTGCGTCGAGCTTATCCAGTTGGTTTTGTTCAACCTCGAAACTCCTCCTGTCTCTCTTTCTTCTGCTCGAGTCACCAGCATCTCCTGGACGATGTCCCTGTCGTCTCGCACTGCGATAGTCGGGCAATGCGCTGCCTGCATCCTCAGATTTTGCTTTTGATTAACTATTCACTGCCGCCCCAATCTACCCGTGATCTATCCATCTAACCTCGCCCTTCACCTGTCCACCACCTGCACCGCTGACCCGCCACGGCACTTCTACGATGGCTGACAGCCATGATCCTGCATCTCGTGGCCGCTCCCCCTCACCGACGCCCAATTCCCATAGCCCTTCCTCGTCCCGACCGAAACCTGAGCCGTCTCCCGCGTCGCGTCCCCCCCGCGTAAATGGCATTGCTCGCGCGGATCACGACGAGACAGAAGACACAAAAATGGCGACGCCTTCCCGCAAGGCCTCCGTGTTGCCCGCAGCCGCAAGCCCGCCTGCCAACCCGGTGCTGCCGTCAGATGTAGATTCGTCCCGCCAAAAATCCGGGCGTCCCAATGCCGAACCCGCTCAAAGCGCCTGGGAAAAGCCTGTCAAGCCTCGGCGCGCAGAGAACGTCGATCCATCCGGCACCCGTCGCGATACCAACACTCGACGGCCGTCCGACCCCCAGCCGGCTACAGAAAGCGCTCCCGCAAGTACTCGGAAACAGACAAATGGCACGATCGGCTCCGTCTACTCGGGCAACAAAATCAGGCATCTGAAAAAGGATGATGGCATTCCCCTTTGGCGAAAGGACATCCAGTACGAGTTCTTGAGACTCGTCTTCGCAGACAAGACGCCGTGCTTCACTCGGTTTCCCGAGGGTGATAAGAATTTCACGTTTACGGATATCTATCTTGATGCGATGGCGAAAAGCAGCAAGACAAGCAAGATACTCAAGGAAAAACTGCAGACCGAAAAGTCCTCGGCAATCAACATGGCCATGGTGTGCCTTCTTGTGAACTTTGGGAGGATGAATACAACCCTGAACTGTGAGTGCATGAATGTACGGTCAAAGCATAGCGATTTGTGCGGCTAATACCCAGATAGTCTTCCCGGAAATGCGTGCCCAACTTCGAACCTACCACTCGATCCCGTCCCTCCAAGCCCACCAAGACTCCAATGCGTACAAGCAGCTGCAGGATGCACCCCGTCTCAAATCGATCCTCAAAGGCGCCTCCGAAGACGTCGAGCAGCCGGGTACGGTGGAGAAAGTCAAGAGTCTTCCGGTCCCTCGCACGAACCCCGTCAATCTCATTTTCGTCTTGTCCCACTACGCTCCGAAGATATCGGAGCTCCACTTTCAGCCCCCGGGAGATTTCTTCGACTTGGTGATGCGACCAACGCTGAGTAGTAAAAGCCGTGCCAGGGCGTTTTTGTGGCTGATGTGGTATTACCTGGAAAGTGATTTCTCTGAAAAGGCCGCCTTGGAGAACCCTTTCGGTCCCGGCACTGTTGGGGAAGGGAGCCAGGGTTTGCCGCTCAAAGTGCCTGGGCTAGAGGAACTCACAGAACAAGAGGCTGAAGCTGAGAACGTGGACTCACCGGAGGAAATCCGGTATGGTGAGGAGAAGCAACGGGAGCGAAAGCGTATGTACCCGCGCTTTACTACTTTGACAAACTGATGACGGCGGCTGATTTGTATCAACCAGGGATCTTGGAAGAGGACGATGTTATCTTCCGGCATGCCAAGCGCCCGAAAAAAGGTGATAACCCGCTACACTCGACCGACCCTTGTGTCCATGTGTGAATTCTATATTCTGACCATTGCTTTCTTTTTTGCATTTAGATTATGCAAGCGACGACCAAGCTTCCGAGGACACAATGCTCACCAGTCATACTTCGAGACGAGATCGGAGCGCTGCCGGCGGGCGTCGTAGTGACGTTTATGGGTCGGTTGCGGCCACGCCTCTGAACCCAGCCAAGCGAGCTCTTGAAGATGAGGATGTTGGTGAAATGCAAACACCCCCCCAAACCTCTAGGCCACGTTCCAAGCGCCCTAAGAGAGATTCTTCGGCCAATCGACCGCCCGGCAGCCAACCGCAGCGCTTGGTCCTCAAGACCAGGATGGAGCAGACTCCCGACACCTCTTCCCCTGCTCCCCCTGGCGCTGCACATCCAATCCTAAGTCAATATGTCTCCGGCAATTCCGTTTCCGGCGGCCAGAGTGGATCTCGCCGACCACGCCCAATGACTCAGCATCAGATCGCCCTTGAATTGAACCGAAAGCAACGCGTTGATTATGCATTGGCTCAACGTCGAATGGAAACATGGGACGCTCTCCGTGTGCGCCGAGAAAAGGAAGTCCCGTTTGCCCGTGCGGGACGCTTACTTCAAAGCTTGCCGACCAGCTATGACACGGAAGACGAGAAATCTTGGGGCAAGGGTGGCATTTGTCCCAACCCAGAAGAAGAAGAGGATTATGGAGAAACTGCTAGCTTCTACTTCTCCGTGATTAGAAAAGTTGCGCGGCGACTGCAACGATGGGATTGGGATTCGGTTCTGTCTGACGATAAAGATTATCCGGTTAATGGCTTGGGAGCTAATTACAATCGACCTCCGGTTGAGGAGCATCATGAGTTGGAGATGGTTAGTCATGCGACATCCAGTTTCCATAAGCCGAAGAGCCGGTCAGCGGCCAGGAGAGAAAGGAAGATGATTGAGGATGCGCCCGAGGAGCATGAGCAGACAAAGAAGCTCTCAAGCCGTGGTGGCACAGGCCAGAAGAAATCCACTGCGACTGGTAGTAAGCGAAGATCGCGACCATCGAAGGGCACTTCCAAACCTCACGCCGATGCTCCCGAACAAGCTGAAATGCCCGATGACTCTGTGCTGCATGGCGACCGTGGCGCTGGTCGCGGCGATGGCCCCATGGACACAATTGACCAAGAGCTGCTTGGTGAGAGCAGCCTCCCTGACACCCGAAGCCGCCAGGATGACACGAGCAGCATTGGTCTTGGACCCGAAGTCGTGCAGGGCGACGGTGATGATACCGAAGAGCTCTCTGACGTGGATATGGAGCTGTCCAAGCTCGGTGAGAATGAATACTCCCGAGGCGACAGTTTGTCTCCGGACAACGACGTGGAGGCCAGCCAGCTGGACGATGACGAGACTGTGCTTGAAGTTTGAACTAGTTATCGCTTTTAATGTGTTTGATCTACGCCTTCGAAAATCACTACTTTGTATAATCATTGCATGCAGAAGAGGCAGCTCGCCTATCTTATGTATTTAATTCCTACTTGCCTTTTTCAATTGAAGCACAATTTCACGGCCTCTCCGTCTATCAATCCGTTGTTTATCAAGTTGAAATCAACCGCCGCCTTCACATGTCAGCTTACTAAGCACTGTCCCAACAGATCGCATCAACACTGCAGATAATAACTAGACGCCGACGACTCTGGTCACAGCGTCGCGCAAGGCCTTTTTTCTCTCCACGGTGTCACCCGAGGAGCTCGCCGTCATTGTCGCGAGAGAGCCATTTGATATTCCTCCGCACAGTCTCTCTTCACTCTGCTATCAGCGGGCGTATTCTGTGAGCCAAAAAAAAAAAAAAAGTGTTTACTTCATGATGGAACCCAACTCTCGAGTCCTCCGACCTCGTCCCCGGAGACCGTTTGAGCTCCCGTCTGCGGACTCCTCCCAGCCCGGCACGCCAACCGTTGAAGAATCCGCGTCCTCCGATTTCCTAGACGCGAAACCCTCGAGCTCGCAGAGCCAAGATGGATTACTGCCGTCCCGATCGATGATGAACCTCACGTCCCCAACGCTATACGGGATCTACTCGCCCACTGCTTTTGAGGGCGTGCGAGATGGGTCGGGCACGCCCTGGGACACGGGTGCACAAACGCCGAATTTGCAGAACCTGTCGCCTTCGCAGAGGGAGGCGTTTTTCTCGCCTGGTGGAAAGGGAATCTCGGAACAGAGTGTGCTGCAGGCGCATGCTGTGAAGAGGCACGGGTTCAGAGGTTATGTGCTTCCGCTCGTGCGGAAGAGCGTCTTTCTGTTTTTGTTTGGAATGGCGTATGGAGGGATCATCACGCATCTACACGGGCACCCAAAGGTGGCAGGGCGGGTTCCGGTCAACATGGACAATATTGATCTTGACCAGAGGTCGCTGGGGTATCTGGGGCTCTGGGGGCTGGCAGGTGTTGCGCTGGGGAGCTTACAGCCATGGTTTGACCTCTTCTGGGGAGATAACTTGATCGTCGGCCGAAGTCAAGCCACAGAGAGGAGGAGCAAAGGGAGCGGGCTCTTGGAATGGAGCCCGATGGTGAGGAGCATCGGGGCATTTGTCGGGATTGCCTTTGCCATTGTGAGTGTTCTCCTGTACTTGATTTTTTGTTTCATTGGTGTGTACTAACAATGGTACGATGTCTCCAGAGGAAACTGCCCTGGCAATCTACGCTTCAGGTGTCTCTCACTCTCGCCCTTGTGAACCCTGTCCTCTGGTATCTTATCGATCGGTCCAAACCAGGCTTCGTACTGTCTACTGTGGTTGGATTGACCGGTATGCTCGCCCTGCTTGGGATCAACCCTACCATTGTGCCGTCCCCAGCGACCGCCCAACCTTCCTCGTCGTCTGCCGCCGTGTCTCCAGGGACGTTGCTGAATAGCTCTACGCTCCTGCAGACCGCAAAGGTCATCGGAGTGACCCAGGAAAGCCTTGCGGTTGGAACGTGGATTGCGAGCGTGCTCTTCTGCAGCTGCGTGTGCTTTGGTAATATTGGGAGGCGGCTAGCGGACTGAGGATGGCTGGATGGGCTGTCTGCTTTATTGTTCCTTTTCTCCGGTGTTTCTCGACATTTCAACAAGAGATAGTTTTCATTACTTATAATAATTATTATTAATCGGCATGAGTATCGGTTGGGACAGGCAGAACATTTCGGGTGCATGTACAGTACTATCTACTCTCGTATACACTCCCATCACGACCGCTGAGCAGCCGGAATGTATGTAGATTCAATCATTGCAATCCCATCCACGAAGAGACTTCAGGAATGGCACTGCACCCAAGATCGAAGCTGATTGTGATTTGATCTCCATTCTATACAAGCATGTTGTATACTTCCTGACATCATGGATTTCCCAGAGAAACCTTTGAAAGGAGAGGACTGTAGAATGTTGAAATTTGCGTTGTTCATGGAGAGAAAAAGAAGAGAAAAAAAAACAGAAAAAAATCGAAAGAAAAACAGCCGGGGCACGCTAGGCCCGTTTGAGACGGCGGGCTGTTTGCTGTGTTTGCCGGTGCTTGGAGGGGCAGCAAACTTGACCGGGAACGAAGTGCGCCCGTCAACAAACCCATTCTCGTCTCCTTCTCAGGGTCAATTGAGGACATCCAGCTGGCTTTTCAGTCTCTGGTCAACATGGCAAAGTCTGGTATGCCAGTCACGCCCCCTCCATGCTACGCTCTCCCGCGATCGAAAGCTAACTGCCCCGTCCAGCTATCCTCTCCGTCTACGACAAGACCGGCCTCCTGGACCTGGCAACAGGCCTGGCGGAAAACAATGTCCGCATCCTGGCGTCTGGCGGCACGGCCAAGATGATCAGGGAAGCCGGCATTCCCGTCGAGTGAGTCTCGCTTGCTACCAGGATGCCGCTGAGCACCTGCATTCGTTTCATTAAAAGCCGATGATAATGTATCTCATCGTGGGAAATTATTCAATAGAGACATCTCCGCCATCACTCATGCCCCCGAAATGCTCGGCGGCCGCGTCAAAACCCTTCATCCTGCGGTCCACGGCGGTATCCTGGCTCGAAATATCGAGTCCGACGAGAAAGACCTCGCTGATCAGAAAATTGACAAAGTCGATTTCGTCGTCTGCAACCTATACCCGTTCAAGGATACCGTGGCGAAAGAGGGGGTCACAATCGCTCAAGCTGTCGAGGAGATCGATATTGGTGGTGTAACCCTGCTCCGTGCCGCCGCGAAGAACCACGCCCGTGTCACGATCCTAAGCGACCCGAACGATTACACCGAATTCTTGAACGAATTGAAAAAGGGCGATATTTCCGAGAGGAACCGTCGCTTGTATGCCCTGAAGGCTTTTGAGCACACGGCCGACTATGATGAGGCTATTTCGGGATTCTTTAGAAAACAATATGCTGGTGACGGTGCGCAGTACCTTGCGCTTAGGTATGGCGCGAACCCCCACCAAAAGCCGGCGGCTGCGTTCATGGAGCAGAACAAACTGCCGTTCAAGGTCTTAAACGGTTCTCCTGGGTATATCAATCTCTTGGATTCTCTAAACGCTTGGCCATTGGTGAAAGAGCTAAAACAAGCTCTTGGGTATCCCGCCGCGGCTAGCTTCAAGCATGTCTCGCCAGCGGGTGCTGCGATTGGCATTCCATTGAATGACAAGGAGAAGAAGGTATACATGGTTGAAGACATCGCCGGTATCGATGAATCCGGACTGGCGCAAGCTTATGCACGTGCTCGTGGCGCAGACCGCATGTCAAGTTTCGGTGATGTTATCGCGCTGTCTGATGTTGTTGATGTACCAACCGCGAAGATTATTTCTCGCGAAGTGTCTGATGGCGTCATCGCTCCGGGCTATGAACCGGAAGCACTCGCATTACTAGCAAAGAAAAAGGGAGGCAAGTACCTCGTGCTTGAAATGGACGATAACTATACTCCCCCTGGTGAAGAGACGCGTACGGTGTATGGGGTCCAGCTGCGACAAAACCGCAACGATGCTGTCATCTCGCCCAACTCGACTTTCGGCACGATCATCACGCCGAAAGATTTGAAGAGCCTGCCTGAATCTGCGCTTCGTGATCTGACGGTGGCCACCATTGCTTTGAAATACACCCAATCAAATTCTGTCTGCTATGCGGTCAACGGCCAAGTCGTTGGTCTGGGGGCCGGCCAACAGAGCAGAATCCACTGCACCCGCCTAGCTGGTGATAAAGCAGATAACTGGTGGATGCGTTTCCACGACCGTGTCCTCAACATTAAGTGGAAGACTGGCATTAAGCGACCTGAGAAGAGCAATGCCATTGACATGCTATGCTCGGGTCAGGTCCCGAAGAATGATGTTGAAAAAGCTGACTATGAGCGAGTTTTTGAAGAAGTTCCCGCGCCTTTTACGCCGGAAGAGAGAGAGGAGTGGGCGAAGAAACTGGGCGAGGTCGTTGTTTCATCGGATGCTTTCGTACGTGACATCTTCAGTGGTGATGACGTCTAATACTGACCTGTGGTTTAGTTCCCCTTTGTTGATAATGTATTCCGTGCCGCTCGCTCGGGTGTCAAGTACATTGCCGCTCCAAGCGGGAGCCAAAATGACTCTGCCGTGTTTGAGACTGCGGAGAAATTGGGCATGGTTTTCGTCCAGCAGAGTATCCGCCTGTTCCACCATTAGTAGGAGCGAGGCATTGAACACGCAGTCTGCTTATGAATATCAGAGAAGGAAGCCTTTTATAACCATCCCTTATTATCATGATAGTCGTAGCCTTTGGGAAAAATGGAGATATCATTCAACAGTGGATAGTTTTGTTGTGCTCTTTGTCCAGGGATTCCGGGTGTCCCGGGTTTCTCATTAACTATCCAATTCAGCCGGAAGCGGCTCGAAGCCGCTACCATTGAGCCTTCAAATGAGGTCCGCCCTGTGCCCCCATGGCTACTGTCATCGGGCTGGGGCTATGGGAATGAGAGTATGGTGCTTATAGACTTCCTATAATGCGCTCAAGTAGATTAGCCAAGATCGGGACACTGTAAGTCAGCGCCTTGGGGGGCTGACTGTAATTAGATGGCTGGATTGTAAGTTAAGCAAGCATTCACATCTGAATTCCGTTTCCAAAGCTCCCAGACAAAGCATCGCAGCGAGCAAGACACGGCCTCAAGGCTCTCTGTGGTGAATGCGGCCAGCAGCAGTCACATGACCGTGTTCTGCCGCAACCTCTCCTGAACAAGCAAAGCGGCCAGAAACAACAGCTGGGAACTTCCTCTCAACATCCATCGTCCTCTCTCCCATTCCTCTCTCTCCCTCTCTCTCACTTCATTCCTTTTTCCCTCTCTTCATTCTTGTCTTTTGACTTGTGGCTTACGGATTACGGGATTACGCTTTTCTTTTTAATTGCAGCTCTCGGACTTTACCCTTTTGTTGGTTTGCTGGCGTCATCTTCACCTTGACTCTTGCTTTGTACCGGGGATTGTTGGATGAGGTGGTGCCTCGCAGCCATCGATAATCATGGCACCGCTTCCAATCAAGTTTACGGAGTTGCTACAGGTATTGTATCCTCTTTTGTCTTTGTTCCAATGCACCAGCCGCGTTGCGTTTGCTAATCCATGGTGGTTACCTAGTTGACGAATCTTGACATCGTGGTATGTATCGCATCCCCCTTCTCACTCTACAATCGGCTCGGGATTTGCGACCTCGGATTGGGACATGCGGCCTCTTTCAAATGTGTGGCCAAAGCTGACATGGTATCTGCCTTAGCCGGCATCCATTGGATTCAATTCATGTGTAAGTGTCCTCTCTACGCCTCTGCAGGACGAGCATCTGGCTCACTGTCGCGTGTGAGATCTATTCAGACCCTTGAATCCGATAAATTCGTCTGCATTCGCCAGAAACTATCGGAAAATGACAAAACACAAGTCATCATCATCGACCTAAAAAATAACAATGAAGTCGTCCGCCGCCCCATCAACGCCGACAATGCCATCATGCATTGGAGCAAGAATATCATTGCTCTAAAAGCTCAGGGTAGGACCGTCCAGGTATTCGATCTCCAGGCCAAGGAGAAACTGAAGTCAGCTGTCCTCACGGAGGATGTCGTGTACTGGAAATGGTTCAGCGAGACAAGCTTAGGCTTAGTGACGGAGGCCGCGATTTATCATTGGAATGTGTTCGATCCGTCACAACACGCCCCATTGAAGATGTTTGATCGCATCTCAAACCTCAACGTACGTTGCAACTGCCGTTCTGCTCGGGCCGCCTACTGATTTTGCGCGATAGGGATGCCAAATCATTAGTTACAAAGTCAATGAAGACCAGAAATGGATGGCCGTTGTCGGTATCAGCCAGCAGCAGGGACGCATCGTAGGAACAATGCAACTTCACTCTGTCGAACGGGGCATTTCGCAGCACATCGAAGGCCACGCCGCCACCTTCGCTTCCATCTCCGTCGAAGGCTCGCCTTTGCCCCATAAACTTTTTGCTTTTGCGGTCCGCACCCAAACCGGAGCAAAATTGCAAATTGCGGAGATTGACCACCAGGAGCCGAACCCCAAGTTCCCCAAGAAAGCCGTCGAGATTTACTTCCCACCAGAAGCTACAAACGATTTCCCAGTTGCGATGCAAGTTTCCAAAAAATACGACATCGTATACCTGGTTACGAAATTCGGTTTCATCCATCTTTACGACCTAGAGTCAGGCACCTGCATTTTCATGAACCGTATCTCTAGCGAGACGATTTTTGTTACTACCCCGGATTCCGAGTCCACCGGTCTTGTTGGTGTCAATCGCAAAGGCCAAGTTCTCTCCGTCAGCGTCGACGAAAGCACCATCATTCCTTATCTTCTCGATAACCCAGCTAACACATCTCTTGCTGTTAAACTGGCTGCCAAGGCCGGCCTGCCAGGCGCAGATAACCTGCTCCAGAGACAGTTTGAAACGCTCCTTACACAGCAAAATTATATGGAGGCTGCCAAAGTTGCCGCAAACTCGCCACGTGGGTTTCTCCGGACCCCGGAAACTATTAACCGTCTAAAGAGTGCACCTCAGAGTGCTCAAGGAATGTCTGTCATTCTTCAGTACTTTGGGATGCTGTTGGACAAGGGTACTTTAAACAAACATGAAAGCATTGAATTGGTTCGACCGGTCATGCAGCAGAGTCGAAAGCATTTGCTTGAAAAATGGTTGGGCGAGGACAAGCTTGAATGCTCTGAGGAGTTGGGCGATATTGTACGGCCATACGATATCGGACTTGCTTTGGGGATTTATTTGAAGGCAAATATTCCACACAAGGTTGTTGCTGGCTTTGCGGAAACCGGGCAATTCGATAAAATCCTGGCGTACTCAAGGCAGGTCGGGTTCCAACCCGACTACGTCCAGCTTCTTCAACATATTGTCCGCGTTAATCCTGAAAAGTGTGCTGAATTTGCCGGGCAGCTAGTCAGTGAGGAAAGCGGAGCGGCCGTGGATCTCGACCGTGTAGTTGATGTTTTCATTTCCCAGAACATGATCCAGCAGGCGACAGCATTTTTACTCGATGCTCTCAAAGATAACAAACCGGAACATGGACACCTTCAAACCCGCCTTTTGGAAATGAACCTTGTCAATGCGCCCCAAGTTGCCGATGCTATTCTTGGAAACGAGATGTTCACCCATTACGACAAGGCTAGAATCTCACAACTCTGCGAGAACGCCGGATTGTACCAGCGTGCCTTGGAGAATACTGAAGATCCGGCGGTGATCATGCGCAACATTGTGCGGACCGACAAATTGAATCCTGACTGGTTGACAAACTATTTTGGGCGATTGTCCGTTGAACAGTCATTGGATGCTATGAACGAAATGTTGAAGGTGAACTTGCGGCAAAATCTTCAAGCGGTTGTCCAACTCGCTACTAAATTCTCGGACTTGCTAGGCGCAAATAACCTGATTTCTCTGCTCGAGAAATATCGAACTGCAGAGGGCCTGTACTATTACCTGGGCAGTATCGTGAATTTGAGTGAAGATCCCGACGTCCATTTTAAATATATCGAGGCGGCGACTAAGATGGGACAAATGACGGAAGTGGAGCGGATTTGCCGTGAAAGCAACTATTATAATGCGGAGAAAGTCAAGAATTTCCTCAAGGAGGCTCGCCTTACTGAGCAGCTTCCTCTTATTATTGTCTGCGACCGGTTCAACTTTATTCACGATTTGGTACTTTACTTGTATCAGAATCAACAGTACAAGTCTATCGAGGTGTACGTTCAGCGAGTGAACCCATCACGAACTCCGGCGGTTGTTGGAGGACTCCTTGATGTTGATTGCGACGAGGGTATTATCAAAAACCTGCTCTCCACTGTGGATGCCTCGTCCATACCCATCGACGAGCTCGTATCTGAAGTTGAAAGTCGAAACCGCTTAAAGATCCTTCTCCCGTTTCTTGAGAACACCCTTTCTACTGGTAACCAACAACAGGCGGTCTACAATGCTCTCGCAAAAATTTACATTGACAGTAATAACAATCCTGAGAAATTCCTGAAAGAGAACGATCTCTATGATACATTGGTGGTCGGTAAATACTGCGAGAAACGCGACCCTAATTTGGCTTACATTTCGTACCGAAAAGGCCAGAATGACCTTGAGCTGATCAACATCACCAACGAGAACTCAATGTACCGCGCCCAAGCACGATATCTTCTCGAGCGCGCCGATTCCGAAATCTGGGCTTTTGTTCTCAACGGAAACAACATCCATCGTCGCTCTCTTGTTGACCAAGTCATTGCGACCGCCGTTCCAGAGTCCGCTGAGCCTGATAAGGTATCTGTTGCCGTCAAAGCCTTCCTCGAAGCGGACCTCCCTACGGAATTAATTGAGCTTCTAGAGAAGATAATCTTAGAGCCATCTCCGTTCAGCGATAATGGCAGTCTCCAGAATCTCTTGATGCTCACGGCAGCCAAGGCGGATAAGAGCCGGTTGATGGACTATATCCACAAACTCACGGAGTTCAATGCGGAGGAGATTGCCAACATGTGCTTATCGGTTGGCTTGTACGAAGAAGCCTTTGAGATTTACAAGAAAGTCGACAACCACATCTCGGCGACAAACGTCCTTGTGGATTATATTGTCAGTATTGATCGAGCACAAGAGTATGCGGAGCGAGTGGAACTCCCCGAGGTGTGGAGTAAAGTTGCCAAAGCTCAGCTTGACGGGCTCCGTGTTTCCGATGCGATCGCTTCGTATATCCGTGCTGGCGACCCGTCTAACTATAACGAAGTCATTGAAACCGCGACCCATGCTGGTAAAGACGAGGATCTTGTTGAGTACTTGAAAATGGCCAGGAAGACGCTCCGAGAGCCGGCTGTCGACACTGCACTAGCGCTTTCGTATGCCAGATTAAATCAACTCCCTGAGCTTGAAGACTTCCTCCGTGCCGTTAACGTCGCCGATGTTGAAGCCTCTGGTGACAAGGCCTATGAAGAGGGATACCATGAAGCGGCCAAAATCTTTTTCTCCAGCATATCAAACTGGGCGAAACTGGCAACCACTTTGGTCCACCTTGAGGACTACCAGGCGGCAGTCGAGTGTGCCAGGAAAGGAAATAATGTCAAGGTGTGGAAGCAGGTGAACGAGGCGTGTGTTGCTAAAAAGGAGTTTCGACTGGCTCAAATTTGCGGACTCAATCTTATTGTCCACGCCGAGGAGCTCCAGGATCTGGTCCGGCAGTATGAGCGCAATGGGTATTTTGACGAACTCATCGCATTACTCGAGGCCGGTCTCGGTTTAGAACGGGCACACATGGGCATGTTCACTGAGCTTGGCATTGCCTTGTCGAAGTACCATCCGGATCGGGTCATGGAGCATCTGAAGCTCTTCTGGACTCGCATCAACATCCCCAAGATGATCCGCGCATGCGAGGAAGCGAACCTGTGGCCCGAGCTTGTGTTCCTGTACTGCCATTACGACGAATGGGACAATGCAGCGTTGGCGATGATGGAGCGAGCGGCTGATGCATGGGAACACCATTCGTTCAAGGACATAATCGTCAAGGTGGCAAATCTGGAGATCTATTATCGAGCGTTGAACTTTTATCTCCAGGAGCAACCTCTACTGTTGACGGACTTGCTCCAGGTGCTTACTCCACGAATCGACGTCAACCGGGTTGTCCGCATGTTCGAGAAGTCTGACAATATCCCGCTGATCAAGCCGTTCTTGTTGAACGTGCAGACCCAGAATAAGAAGGCGGTGAACAATGCGATCAATGACCTGTTAATTGAGGAGGAGGACTACAAGACGCTTCGTGATTCGGTTGAGAACTACGACAACTACGATCCGGTTGAGCTTGCGCAGCGGCTGGAGAAGCACGAGTTGGTGTTCTTCCGGCAGATAGCGGCCAGCATTTACCGCAAGAACAAGCGGTGGGAGAAGTCGATCTCGCTGTCGAAGCAGGATAAACTGTTCAAGGACGCCATCGAGACGGCGGCGATTTCGGGCAAGACGGAGGTGGTGGAGGAGCTGCTGCGCTACGTGAGTACTGTTTTCCATGCGTGCGGAGGGGTGTGTGCTAATGATACGATGACAGTTTGTGGACATTGGGAGCCGCGAGTGCTACGTGGGGATGCTGTACGCGTGCTACGAGCTGATCCGGCCGGACGTGGTGCTGGAGGTATCGTGGCGGCACGGGCTGCACGACTTCACGATGCCGTACCTGATCAACGTGCTGAGCCAGCAGGTGCGCACGATCGAGACGCTGAAGCAGGACAACGAGGAGCGCAAGGCGAGGGAGGCGGCACAGCAGAAGGAAGAGGACAACACGCCGGTGCTAGGGGGGTCGCGACTGATGCTAACGCAGGGCCCCGGCAGCCCGGCAGGGCATGCCATGCCGTTTGGCGGAGCGACGAACGGGATCACGCCGCAGGCGACTGGGTTCCGGCCCTTTTAAAGCATTGGACGGAAGGAGGCTGTTCGTTTTCTGTTTCCAGTCCCCTTTTCTGCTGTGATAAGATAGCTTTTTTTTTTTCCTTTAATTTTTTCTCGATTTCCAGTCTTGCGACCACTGCCGCCGGAACCGGAGCATTGGGAGGGGAAAAGATTGGGCGTCTTTTTACTCATTTACACTTTGACCCTTTTTCCTCTCTGTATCAACTAAATAGCTAACTCAATTTCCGATTTCAACTCTGTGACAAAAGGGGAACGTGGTGAATCAATCGTGCGTCAACTGATTCACTTGGTGAGCTACTATATCACTCGGTAACTGCTTGACTGCTTGACTGCGTCTAGATTAAGGCGGGCACTTGGCATGACCAACGCAATCAGGGGGGCGGCGGTCCGATATCGTCGCGGTTGACGCCATCGCGGTGCGTTTTCGTCTTTTCCGCTGCTTTCATCTTCGCTTCTCGCTTTGTTTGCCCGTTCGGAGAAATGTCGAGCATGACGTCGGAGGCGCATGCGCTCGGTCTCGGCCCGACGGCAGCCGCTGGGATCAGAGCGACAGACTGCCATCATGCTGGGATGCTGGGATGCTGGCTGCTGCAGCTGGAGCTGGTGCGACGCAGGCAGTCGGACATCTTTGATATCCCAACGGGGAGCGGCCGAGGGCCGCCAGGGGACTTGCTAACTCCAGCACAGCCAGCGGGCCAGCGCAGGCACCGCAAACGTTAGCTCACCCGGGGGCCTTGTCGCTTTTCCCCAACTCCCCCATTAGTCACGGGCTACTACCCCACCTTCCTGCTTTTCCCAACTTCAACCTCACTTCATCTTCTTCTCTTCGTCCATCTTCTCTTTTTCTCTTTTTCTCTTCTTCTTCTTGTCAATTGATTCTCTCTCTCTTATATATATATCTACATCTCTCCCTCTCCTCTCTCTCTCTCCATCTCCCTCTCCTCTCTCTCCGGCGGACCTTCTCCCCTCCGCCGTCCACTCCCTCCCGACCAGGGTGCCCCCCCCACGACGAGGCCGTCGAGGACCACTCGCCCTCCAACTTCGAGCACTCCGTCCACCGCCGCCTGCGCGCCAATTCCACCATCATCCAGTTCCACAAGATCCTCGTTGCCAACCGCGGCGAGATCCCCATCCGCATCTTCCGCACCGCCCACGAGCTGTCCCTGCAAACCGTCGCCGTCTACTCCTATGAAGACCGCCTCAGCATGCACCGCCAAAAGGCGGACGAGGCCTACATGATTGGCGCCCGCGGCCAGTACACCCCCGTTGGCGCCTACCTCGCCGGCGACGAGATCATCCGCATTGCCGTCCAGCACGGCGTCCACCTCATCCACCCCGGCTATGGCTTCCTCTCCGAGAACGCCGACTTTGCCCGCAAGGTCGAGCGCGCCGGCATGGTCTTTGTCGGTCCCACCCCCGATACCATCGACGCCCTGGGCGACAAGGTCTCCGCCCGCCGCCTCGCCATCAAGTGCAACGTCCCCGTCGTCCCCGGCACCGAGGGCCCCGTCTCCCGCTACGACGAGGTCCGGGCCTTCACCGACCAGTACGGCTTCCCCATCATCATCAAGGCCGCCTTTGGGGGCGGCGGCCGCGGCATGCGCGTCGTCCGTGACCAGGAATCCCTCCGCGACGCCTTTGAGCGCGCTACCTCCGAGGCCAAGGCCGCTTTTGGCAACGGGACCGTCTTCGTCGAGCGCTTCCTCGACAAGCCCAAGCACATCGAGGTCCAGCTGCTGGGGGACAACCACGGCAACGTCGTCCACCTGTACGAGCGCGACTGCAGTGTCCAGCGCCGCCACCAAAAGGTCGTTGAGTTGGCCCCCGCCAAAGACCTGCCCGTCGACGTGCGCGACAGCATCCTCACAGACGCCGTCCGCCTGGCCCGGTCCGTCAACTATCGCAACGCCGGCACTGCCGAGTTCCTCGTCGACCAGCAGAACCGCTACTACTTTATCGAGATCAACCCTCGCATCCAGGTCGAGCACACCATCACCGAGGAGATCACCGGCATTGACATCGTGGCCGCGCAGATCCAGATCGCCGCCGGCGCCAGCCTTTGAGCAGCTCGGCCTCACTCAGGAGCGCATCTCCACCCGCGGCTTCGCCATCCAGTGCCGCATCAGCACCGAGGACCCCACCAAGGGCTTCCAGCCCGACACCGGCAAGATCGAGGTCTACCGCTCCGCCGGCGGCAACGGCGTCCGTCTCGATGGCGGTAACGGGTTTGCAGGCGCTATCATCACGCCGCACTACGACTCCATGCTGGTCAAATGCACGTGTCTGGGCTCGACCTACGAGATCGCCCGCCGCAAGATGCTCCGCGCCTTGGTGGAGTTCCGCGTCCGGGGCGTCAAGACCAACATCCCCTTTTTGGCGTCTCTCCTGACCCACCCGACCTTCATCCAGGGCACCTGCTGGACCACCTTCATCGACGATACCCCCGAGCTCTTCTCCCTCATCGGCAGCCAGAACCGTGCTCAGAAACTGCTCGCCTACCTAGGCGATGTGGCTGTCAACGGCAGCCGCATCAAGGGCCAGATCGGCGAACCCAAGTTCAAGGGCCCCATCAGCATGCCGACCATTGTCGATGCGCGCGGGACGCCCGTCGACGTCTCGGTGCCGTGCACCCGCGGATGGAAGCAGATCCTCGACGAGCAAGGGCCCGCAGGCTTCGCCAAGGCCGTGCGTGCCAACAAGGGCTGCTTGATCATGGATACCACCTGGCGTGATGCGCATCAGTCGCTCCTGGCTACCCGGGTCCGGACAGTGGATCTGGTCAACATCGCCAAGGAGACGAGCTATGCGTACAGCAACGCGTACAGTCTGGAATGCTGGGGCGGTGCCACCTTTGACGTCGCCATGCGATTCCTGTACGAAGACCCGTGGGACCGACTCCGCAAGCTGCGCAAGGCCGTCCCGAACATTCCCTTTCAGATGCTGCTTCGTGGCGCCAATGGTGTGGCCTACTCGTCGTAAGTTGATTTCCAAACCCCCCCTTCCCCCCCTTTTTTTTTTTTCTTTCTGACCGGGCATAGCCTTCCCGATAATGCCATCTACCACTTCTGCAAGCAAGCGAAGAAGTACGGTGTCGATATCTTCCGTGTCTTTGACGCCCTGAACGATATAAACCAGCTGGAAGTCGGCATGAAGGCCGTTCACGCGGCGGGTGGTGTGGTTGAAGGCACACTCTGCTACAGCGGCGACATGTTGAACCCCAACAAGAAGTACAATCTCCAGTACTATCTGGACCTCGTCGACAAGATCGTCGCCCTCGGCACTCACGTTCTCGGAATCAAGGACATGGCCGGCGTGCTGAAGCCCCAGGCCGCCACCATGCTCATTGGAGCTATTCGCGAAAAGTACCCGGATCTTCCCATTCATGTCCACACCCACGACTCGGCGGGCACCGGTGTGGCCTCCATGGCCGCTTGCGCCAAGGCAGGTGCGGACGCTGTCGACGCCGCTACTGACAGCATGTCCGGCATGACCTCACAGCCCAGCGTTGGTGCGATCCTGGCTTCCCTGGAAGGCACCGAGTTTGACCCCAAACTTGATATCCGAAATGTCCGTGCTATCGACTCTTATTGGGCGCAGCTGCGTCTCCTGTACTCGCCATTCGAGGCTGGATTGACCGGTCCCGATCCCGAGGTGTACGAACACGAGATTCCCGGCGGTCAGCTCACCAATTTGATCTTCCAGGCTCACCAGCTGGGCCTTGGGACCCAATGGGCTGAAACCAAGAAGGCGTATAAGCAAGCCAACGATTTGTTAGGCGATATCGTCAAGGTCACTCCCACCTCGAAGGTTGTGGGTGACCTGGCCCAGTTCATGGTCTCGAATAAGCTGACGCCGGACGATGTCATTGCCCGGGCCGGTGAGCTCGATTTCCCCGGGTCCGTTCTCGAATTCCTCGAGGGCCTCATGGGCCAGCCGTACGGGGGCTTCCCTGAGCCGCTTCGCTCCAAGGCTCTCCGTGACCGTCGCAAGTTAGACAGCCGCCCCGGCTTGCATCTTGAACCTCTAGACTTGGCCAAGATTAAGGCAGATTTGAAGGAGAAATACAGCACTGCGACCGAATGCGACGTTGCCAGTTACGCCATGTATCCCAAGGTCTACGAAGACTACCGCAACTTTGTGGCCAAATACGGCGATCTCTCTGTTCTCCCCACCAAATACTTCCTCTCCCGGCCCGAAATCGGCGAAGAGTTCTCCGTTGAGCTCGAGCAGGGCAAGGTCCTGATCCTGAAGTTATTAGCGGTTGGACCACTTTCCGAGCAAACCGGCCAGCGTGAGGTCTTTTACGAGATGAACGGTGAAGTTAGACAGGTGGCTGTGGACGATATTCTCGCTGCTGTCGACAACACGAGCCGACCAAAGGCCGACCCCAATAATAGCAGCCAAGTTGGCGCACCGATGAGCGGTGTTGTAGTGGAGATTCGGGTTCACGATGGGTTGGAAGTGAAGAAGGGAGATCCAATTGCTGTTCTCAGTGCGATGAAGATGGTAAGCAGGATTGATATGGCCCCTGTAATGAAAAAGAGCTGAAACTAACTGTGGTGTTTAGGAAATGGTTATTTCTGCACCCCATCACGGCACCATCTCTGGACTGCTTGTGAAGGAGGGAGATTCTGTGGATGGGCAGGATCTTGTTTGCACCATCCACAAGGTCTAAGAGTGCTTGCTTTTGCCTAGCCTTGGTGGTTCTTGTCGACAGCAAAAATTTTTGGATTTTGTATGGAGTATTAAAAAATTTTCAGCTTGTTGGCAAATATTGCTATTTTGTGCATTTTTGTCTATAACTAACTAGTTGTACCCAACAAGCTAAGACGGCTTGTTATGACCTGTTTGTAAACATGGTTATAGGTTTCTCTGAAACCGCCAATATAAATTCCCCTAAAGATATTAAAGATGGAGAGATTCTTTGGAGATGCTCGCAGAACCTGAACATTTGCAAATCCTCACTCAATATGGGTAGAGCCCTGTGCGAGCTGATTGTGTCAATTTAATGTTTGATTTGGCCTGGTTGGATAGCATGGCTAACTATGGAGTAGTTACCTGGCAAATCAAGCATATCAACAGGAACTGACAAGTAGCATGAGACAAAGGCGCCTGACGGTTTTAGAGCCCCTGAGTACACTTGATCAGTCTGCTGGAAAGAATACAACCACGTTCTCTCTCTCATCATGACTGTTATTCAAAGCCTGTTGCCTGGCACTTCTTTTCATTCCCTCCCAATGCGAATCCTGCCTATTGTCAGGTAACTACTCACAAATCCTACAGTCAGATATTCAACAATAAGGGTGACTGCCGTGTGGAATGTGTTTCGCGCGATTAAACAGCATTCGAGGACCCTGAGCGAGTCTTGGGGAAGCACGGCGATGCAATAATACATACATCAGCCGCTTGCAATAACTCAACAATGAGGTAACTAACGTACTAATAAGGATCAAATAATTACTATAAGCGAAACACCAGCAGCGGCCAATATCAATCGGATATTATCCCACAGGTTGCTCCTTTCATGGTTAGATCCTGAAGGATGACGCCAAGCTAAGTTTCAATGTGCTGAGGAAGATAATGATCACTGATGATGCCATCCCAGGACCACTCGCCAGGTGACGGGCGGCATATTTAACTGTTGGTTTCTTTTTCTGGACTTTCGTCACCCGCTGTTGGAATAACTAGTCAGGGGCCCTGCCACTATTCGCCTTTGCGCCTCCGCAGTCAATACGAGGTTCAAAAGGTGTTTGGCTATCATCAGCAATGCATTCAGGGAGTATAACTGCCGTGCTGGCACGGTGCGCTTTATACATATACTGAGCAATGCCTCGCCTACTAATCCAACTTACACTGCCGCACTCTGCTTCGCTACCCTCCCTATTTATTCAGAGGGCATTCTCGCGTTTCGATTCATTTCCTCCCTGATAATACAGCCGGAAAAAGCGCAAAACAATGTTGTTATCCTCTCTGATCTCGCTGGCATTGCTGAGCAGTCAAGTCGTCGCTGATCCAGCCTGGGCCCCTCCTGATAAGGGGCTCAAGCCTGAGGTAGCCCGCTTGTTGCCCCCGTTTCTTCGTTATCGCCGACCGATCTACGCCATCGCACATCGGGTTGTGACCGTTGGTGGCATCAAAGACGCCATCTCTCATGGCGCCAATGCCTTTGAAGTGGATATGTGCGCCGATAGCATTGGAGAAGGTTGGTGGGCAAACCACGACTGCACGAATGGCCGGAAAGCGGGTGATAGTGCGCGCAAGATCTTTGAAACTTTTGCGGCAGAGCGGAAGCGAGGGAAAACGGTGACCTTTGTCTGGCTAGATTTCAAAAACCCGGATGCCTGCGTTAAGAATCAGGGGTGCTCTATCGAGGCAATCCAGCAGTTATGCCGCGATATACTGGAAAAACAAGGCATCCGCGTCCTTTACGGGTTTTACAAAGCGGAAGACAGTCGCGCGTTCAAGACGATACGTAACAACTTGAATGACAGGGAGGCCATCTCCCTTAACGGCGCGACCACCAAGGTTCTGAAGCTGTTTGAAGGCACCGCACCGAAGGTTTCAAAGCACCAGCGAGTCATGGATTATGGCGATACCTACCTTGACAAAGGCTTCGGCGACTGCACTGAGAAGGATTGGTATACCTGCACGGAGCTACGACAGGGCGCCGACTTGCGTCGCAAAGGGAAGCTCGGGAAGGTTTTCGCGTGGACCAGCACGGTCAATCAAGGCCGCCTAGTTGACCAGCTCCTGGGAAAGGCACATGTCGACGGCATTATCTACGGTTTTAAATTGACCGACTACTATGACCACGCAGACTCACGCGCTGCTGCGAATGACATTATCAGTTGGGTCAAGCGTCGGCGTGCGCTCTATTACATGGCGACCAACGATAACAATCCATGGTAGGCTCTACAGGCTGAACAAGGCTTATGGGATTTTGGCGAGTTACGGCCGGTGTGCACTTGTGATGATAGGCTTTGTTGAGCCTTGATGTGATATTCATGCTTCTTTGCCTCTTGCTTTATGACTAATTATAGGATTGATATCCATAAACTATTCTTGTATCTTTTGAGTTGGTTTAGTTGCATCTTGCTGCTTATGATGAACGAATGGACTTGCCCGCAAGATGGAGCTTAAGGCTCCGCAAGAAGCATGTACTATATTTGCTTGACTATTATGTCAACAAATTGGGTGGCTCGAGCTGCCCTAGGGCATGAAATGCTTTCTAGTTCAAATCATGGTTATCATCTAAATGTGCTGAACAAGGTAATCATGGAGGATGCATCATAGCCTAGTTGTTGCATATATTCAATGATGCTGAAACCAACGCATCATCCTGAATACTATAAATGAGGATGAACTCGGGGCGGCAAGAATTTCTGGTGGTGCTGTCCTCTCTGTACGCATGAGAAACAATGATGCTGGGACACTGAATCAAAGCGTGCAAGCAATTTCATAGTCTAGAGGGCTTCCTGGAAGCCAGGGCGTGAACACTGATGCTAATCCCGGTTATTATCTGCGAATTTATTAGACATTGCTCAACTTTCAAAATCGACGAGGATATATGAATACGACGACCATCGAAACCGAATGCTTTTAAACTCCGTTAGATTCTCAAAAGTCCATGACCAGAAATCAAGAGAGCAATGTGATCCCATACAAATGGAACGCCCAGTTGTGCCTCCGAATCGGTCTTAACCTATAATCAGTTTCGTGGATGGCTGGCTGCAAGTAAACTCATTCATGGCTTTATCACCCTTATTCCATTTCAATAGTCGCTGGAGGCTGGTAGGCCGTTAGAAACGCCATCCCAGACTGAGATTACTTTGATAGAGCACTTACTTTAGAGGAAATGTCATAAAGGACTCGGGAAACTACATTGCATGTTAGAAAATATCTTTGTGAACCGGCTGAATTTTCTATCTTGAGGGTTAGACGTACCACCGTGGATTTCATTAATGATCCTTGTTGACGCCCGCGAGAGAAATTCGTGGGAGAAAGGGTATGCAGTACACGTCATGACTAGGTATATAATTAGCATTGTTCGGATAACAACAATATTTCAAACCGGGCTTTCTCATACAGTCCGTGGTCTCAACTGCCCTAAGGATAATCATCTCGGCGTGGACTCGTTTGTCACCCTAATAAAGTTTAGTATCTCGCCAAAAAGAAGAAATCAAAAGAGGGATAAATACATACCATGACACCAACTGCCCTGGTTGGATCCAAAGCCGCATAAGCTTGGGCGATTTTGTCATAGAGCCCAGCCTCACGGATCATAGAGATGAAAATATGATCAGCCTGTCTTGCAATCTCGACGCGCTCTGGAGTAACTTCACCCAGGACTCTTGAAGAAACGAAAATTGTTAGGTACTCATGGAGTAATTAAGCATCCTTGGTCCACTTACCGGATGGCGATGCCAGGGCCCGGGAAAGCTATACAATGGCCACGTCAACAACTAAAAGCGGTCGAAAGACGTATAGGGCAGTCACTCACGGTGTCTCATAACCAGATCGTTATGGATCCCAAGCTCTCTGCCCAATTGACGAACTTCGTCCTTGAAGAGCTCCCGAAGGGGCTCAATCAGTTTCAAACCAGCTCCTTCTTGCATTCTCTAGAGGGAATGATGTTAGAAAAGGGGGTTGTTTGTAGAGAGCCCACTAACCTTAGGAAGCGCTCCGACATTGTGGTGTGTTTTAATGGTCGCACTGGGACCCTTGAAAGAAAGGCTCTCAATCACATCTTTTACCGTTAGAAGGAGAGCATGGGGCATTTTGGAAAGCTAGTGTATTTTCCAACTTACCGGGGTACAGAGTGCCCTGGAGAAACCACTTGACTTTCGCGCCAGTGTGCTCAACCTTGGCTTCGATCCTGAGGGCCTCTTCTTCAAAAACATCAATGAACTTTCCGCCAATGAATTTTCGCTTCTTTTCCGGATCCGTGACTCCCTTAAGACCATCCAGGAACTGTTTGGATGCATCAATCACGGTCAAGTTGATCCCTAAATGCTTGCCCAAGGTATCATGAACCTGTTGGCATTCGTTGAGACGCATGCATCCGTTATCAACAAGAACAGCATGAAAGCGGTCCCCAATTGCCTCCTTCATCAACTTTGAAGCAACCGTTGAGTCGACGCCGCCACTGACAGCACCGAGGACATGATCTGTCTCTCCGACTAGCTTGCGGATACGTGTGATTTCTTGGTCAACAAATTTGGCCATGGTCCAATTCTGGCCAGCACCGCAGATGTCAACCGCAAAATTTCTGATGAGATGGGTACCATCCGGGGTATGAGTGACCTCGGGGTGGAATTGGATTCCATAGATGGGTTTGGTTTGGTGAGCGATCGCAGCATACTCGGAGTTTGCAGTGGTCGCAATGGTGTGGAAGCCTTCGGGGAGCTTCACGAGCTTGTCGCCGTGACTCATCCACACCTTTGTATTGTCTTTGATGCCGGAGAACAGGCGGTCGACGTGGCCTTGATCGTCGAGCCTCTTACCGGTGAGGTCAGCATGGCCGTATTCTCTGGCAGTTCCGGCAGTGACGTTGGCTTTGTCAAGGCGGTAAGCAATCTCCTGGATGCCGTAGCAGATACCCAGGATTGGGACTCCGAGGTCGAAGAATGCTGAGGGACGAAGCGGTGAGCGGGGTCTGGTTGCGGCAGGACGGGACGTCGATGCTTACCTGGGTCGGCATGAGGGGCGTCCTGTTCGTAGACAGAATAAGGGCCGCCGGAGAGAATGATACCCTTGGGCTTCCAGGTGAGGTCGGCCAGCCGCTGGGTGCTGGGGGGAGCGCGGGTTAGAGCAGCGATGGCGGGGTATGGACCGGGAGGACGTACCAGGGAACCATCTCGGAGTAGACATTGAGCTCTCTCTGGAAGCAAGTTAGGAAGGGAGGCGCAGGAGTGAGTCGGGAGCAGGGCTGACCAGTCTACGGACGTCAGTTTGCAGTTCAATTGGAGGTTGAGACTGAGGCAGCTACCTTCGGATGATGAGATGGGAGCTAGGGAGGGGAGTCAGCAGGGCGAATGCATGGGAGCTGCTGGATGACTTACTACTGGCTGCCAAAATCCAGCACGAGGATGGTGTCGAAGACAGAATGCGGGGGCTGTTCAGAGTCCATGATGAGCGCAGCGGATACCGGTGTTAGAGAGAGAAGAGGAGATGAGACTGAGGGATGGCATCTCGACTTTTTTTTTTTTTTTTTGGGTGGAGGTGTGCCGCCAAGGAATTTCGAGCAAACGAACATTCACGTAACTACAGAGTCAACACGCTGGAACTTCTGGCTTCGAGCAACTGTTTTATTTCATTCACAGGCGTCTCGTCTATGAGTTAGTCAATGTAGTTATACTAGCTGCCGTTGAACTTCGAGAGCTACGATGCTGCGGCGCTCCAAGGCATCATGTTTGGTTATCACCCTTCAATTTCGCTAGAATCCACCCCCTGGAAGGATGAGGGAATCATCATTAGAAGATACTGCCGTTTGTGAGAGCTACTCTGCAACCCCGTTGATGCTGATTAGCCTTCAAGCATGATGTCAGGCGTAGCAGGATGTCTTGTATGGATATACATCCATCCAACGCAGATGGGACCTTCAAGATACATCCAACTGCCACCCGGATCTCTGGTTTCCCACCACGACGCTTCGTACTTTGAAGGACACTCAACATGCATTGCAGGGTAGTTCGTAAACTCCAACCAGGACTTCCCCGCATCTGGCTCAGCCGCCACACTAGAGATATGCAGTAAGAAGATATCCGGTTGAGGGTGGAAGTCAATGTTGAACTCTGATATATGTAGGCCACCCTTACCGTTGACTTGGATTGCAATGCCCCCGGAGTTGCTCATACAAGCTATCATCGCTGTTGTTGATATATCAAATTCGAGCTAGGTGGCTATCATGGCTGGACATCCTGGTGACCGTCCTGAGCATCCTCCGGTATGGGTTCGTGGAGGGCCGCCCTATTATTATCACTCAAGCCAGCATCATGATGCTCAGTCACCACAGAATTTGAGACGAGTATGCACTCCTCAGCATTGCCGGTTTAGCCCCAAACGCCGTTCAGATATTGCCAATCGGAAGTTTTGCTGGAGATAGTTGCTAACTCTCACCTTCTAGGGATCAACTGAAACGATGCAGAGCGCACAGAGTCAGCCTTCGTCTGCGCCAGTCTCTCCCACTGTGACCGCTGCAACTCCACACCGTCCTCCCCCAGCCGAAATGCCTAAAACGCCCCCTCAGACACCAGCAGAGTCCCCCGGACAGGATCAGCGTATGGTTGGTCCACCGACAGCGGCAGCAGCACGACCAGGCCTTACGACGTATCGTAGGGCTAGCCCCAGTACATCCACTCTCGAAGGTCAGCAGAGGTATGCTGGGCTTACATTCCAGAAACGGTCGTCCCTGGACGAGGGTGTAAGGCAACGCAAGGTAAGCTGGAGGGAACAACCTGTTGGTTCGAACCCACAGACTGCACGATGGTTCACTCGGTGGTGGGATACGTGAGTCTCGTTCTCGCCATCATTTCGAAACTGAGGGTCTGATATGCATACAGGTTCACGCGGGGACCACACCATGTGCCTCGACATGAGTAACTAATACTCGTTTGTTTCAAAGTACATACCTTGATCAGTGTTGCATTGTGGGAACAAGTCGCGGCGTGATCACTTTCGTTGCTCGCCTGTATGTAACTGAATATGAGGTCAGATTGTTGAGTTTTGGCTTGAAGAGTTCCTTTCCAGCCACGATATTTGGCTGCAGAGCTACTCTGGGCTCTCATGGATCTTGACAGGGTATAATTTTTTTGTAAAACAATTTTGAAAGTCTGCTGTTATGATTGATATCAAGTCAAGTGCCACGTAAGATGCATTTTCTATGTATGAGCTTCCTATAATGCCTTGGCCGTCGAAATCTAAGGCTACGATGGGAATGCTTCTGGAAATTGAGGAAGATGCCTTGACAGCGTATGGGCGTAGGAGAAAGAGTCAGCTCGACGGAACTCACCTGATTTCAAATGGAGAGTAGCCTGAGGTGGCTCACGCAGTGGATACATTCAAAGATGCACGGATGAAATATCCCTGATCATCATTTGATGGCTAGGAACACGATAGAAACGAGTTGTCAAAACCCGATGCTGAGCATGGGGAAACGTCAAACTCCATGAGGCCGACTGGGACAGACCCCAGAAAATATGGCAAAGTCAAGTTTTCAACAATGGTTAAGCGGACGACACCCTTCGTGAAGCCTCCATTTTGAAAAGTTGAGCCATAAGAAAAAATTTATTTGTTTCATTTTTCAAGACTGTTGCTGGAAACCGCTAGCGCGCCTATGCCTATGCCCATGAGTCCCGTAATAGACAACGAATCATTGCCAGATCAGCAGTCGAGGAGAAAAGTAGAGAAAACGTCCCGTAAGCCCACATAACTAGTTTATCTGACAATACCCTCGAATCTAGATTTAAACCATTTCACGGTCTCGGCTTGGTTGATGCGGTGGGAAGCGCCGATCCGGGATTTGCATCGTCTGCGTTTGGCGATACGTTCACCAGGGCGAGTCCTAAAAAACACTCGGCATCAATTCGACAATCCTTTGATCCCTTCAAAGCCGTGGAGCGACTCACATGCAGCAGTAGAAGTCCATGCCGTAGATACCGATGGCAGGATCATACTTGATACCGAGATCGATGTGTTCGCTGATACCGAAACCAAAGTTACCAGTTTCGGAGAAGTTTCTCTTTCTCAGTTCGTATTCCTTGACCTTGAGTCCGCGCTCGAGGATCTCCTCAGCCTTGGGACCGCGGACGGTGACATGGACAGCGATCTTCTCGTTACGACGGATCCCAAAGGTACGGACGGTGTAGCGAGCCTTGCCTAGAGAGTAGCGCGGTGAGCGGGCGATTCGCCGGCGGCGCAAATTGATAGCAGTGCAGTCTTACTGTAAACTGGGGTCTGGCCGCTCAGCTGCTCCAACACCTTGGCGGCACGAGTAAGTCTGTCGCCAGACTCTCCCACGGAAATGTTGAGCACGAGTTTCTGGATGCGGAGTTCCCGCATGGGGTTGCTGGACTTGTCCTTTCCCTCCGACTGCGGGTGGTTAGAAAGGGCGGCAGAATCAGCAGGGCTGGTCACACTCACCATGGCGACTCGAGTGCTGGATTGTCGACTTGGGGTGCTGCGTACGGGGAGGTGGGTTGGAGGTGAAGTTGCAGAAGTCCAGCGTTGAGCAAACTGGTTTGTGTGCGGCGAGCCGGCCTTAGCGACCACAGCCCTTAGCGGCTTGGCACTGGCCCGATCGGGAACAGCGCTTCAAAGCTTCATCGCGATCCAGAGAAGATCACGGATGCAGAGCGTCGCTGGGTGTCTCGTGCTATTTCTCGCTTTCTCGCTTTCTCGCGCTGAAGGGTTGATGTGCGCCGTTCGTTGATACTTCTTACTCCGGGCGGAACGGTATTTAAGTCGCATTCGTGCGCATCTGAAGCGTGATGGCTTCGAACAAACAAGGCAAGATGGTAAGCCTGCGTCCTTCTGGCATCTCGCAATGGCGACTTTCGTTGACAGAGCAAAGCAGCTAACGGGTCTCTAGCAAAATCTCGTGCGTATAGCTCCTTTTCATCCCGCCGATTTCGATTCCTTGGTTCCCGCCGTGCTGACTGGAGTAGATCAATTACCGGATGAGGGGTGACATTGAAGGATGGCGACAAATGACCGGGCAAATGCTTGCATTCGATAAGGTCCTCCTCTCCCAGCTTACACACCCATATCGACGTGGCTAATCTCTTGCACAGCATATGAATCTAGTCCTCGCAGACACGGAAGAGTTTCGCAAGGTCAAGCGTAGACAAGCTAAAGGACCCCAAGGCGGGAGTGGACCTCTGGTTGAGACTGAAGAGAAGAGAACACTGGGCCTTACAATCGTTCGTGGGACGCATGTTGTATCTTGTTCTGTCGATGGACCTCCTCCAGCCGACCCGTCCGCGCGATTAGGCACTACAGCTCCCGGTGTTCCTGGCGCTGCGCCCTCAACGCTTGCGGTGGGCCCCGGTATCAGTAAGCCTGCAGGACGAGGGTTACCAGTTGGGCTTGGAGGACCAGCAGCGGGAGTTGGAGGCCCACCTCCTCCGGCGGGATTCGGTGGCTTTCCGCCATCTGGATTTCCTGGTGCACCTCCACCGGGATTTCCAGGAAGAGGAATGCCACCTGGACCCCCTGGTGGACCTCGTAAGTAACGGGCGACTTCTTCCATACCTGACTTCTGCTAACCTTTCCATACAGCTGGATTTGGACCACCTCCTGGCTTTGGCGGACCTGGTGTACCTGGCGGACCTCGTGAGTTCCCCGCTTCTACTTCTCTTTCTTAGGCATATGGTTACTTATGTTTTCCTCTCTGCCGTAGCCGGCTTTCAACCACCGCCTGGATTCCAACCGCCAGGCCAAGGAAGGGGAATGCCCCCGGGAATGGGGGGACGGTGAAACGGGGATTTTACACTGGGAATCAACAACGCAAGTTAAATGTATTACACTTGGCGAGGATATGTCGCTGGGAAACCACTTTTAAAGTCGAAATACTTTCTTCTTGCTCGCACGACTCAACATGTTTCTAGGCGTTTTGCGGGATGGTGAATGAGGGCCAGAGTATTGAATAGCCGATTTTAAAGCTCTTTGAAGGGCTAGTCTCTCGATACAATCAGTTAATACGTGATACTTCTCCCGCGCACACCCTGGCCTCTGTAGAACTTTTGTCATCGCGTAATCAGATTACGACTGGGCGAGCTAGGCGTAATTTTGCACGCTCCGCAAACCGGAGCACCAGTTCATTAATTACGTCAGCAGCGCGGACTTCATCTCAAGTAAAGACGCCGGGGATTCACCAGAATCGCATTCTTGACGCCTCGTGCTGTTTGGGTTGCTAGCTTTGTCTCTTCTGTTTTCTATTTCGATTGCTCAAAATGGCGGCCGCAATCAAGGCGATCAATGCGAAAATACGCTCGAATAAAGTTCTCGATTATTTCTGCTCTACACGTATGTATTGATGCGCTGAAGGCGATCCGTCCCTCCCACCCTTTTGAGTCATCGTCTGGTATTTAGAAGCAAAAGGCCATTCTATTTAGCCGTCGGTTTGTCGCTACCCCGGCGGGAAACCTCTGAAGCAGATGTGTGAGAATCGTTTGATATGAGCGGCCTGCGCTAACTTCCGAGTTCGATAGATTTCTGGGGGCCAGCGTCGAATTTCGGTATCCCAATCGCGGCTGTAATGGACACACAAAAGGACCCGGAAATGTATGTGTTGCCGTCTTCAAAGAATTCCCGGGTTTTATTATTTTAAAGCCTGTGTGCCTTCATTTTGTTTCATAGCAGGACCGGCTAATGGTTATGACTCTCTCTTAGAATCTCGGGTCAAATGACAGCTGCATTAACGATCTACTCCGGAACATTCATGCGCTATGCTCTCGCTGTCACGCCGAAGAATTATCTTCTCTTCCTTTGCCATTTCGTCAATTTCAATGCACAGTTAACGCAAGGCTACAGATACATGAAGTATTGGCAGTATGTTTCCCTGTTTATCCTCTGGTATCCGCCGCAGCCCGGTTTGATAAAAAATTGTCTAATAACACTGCCCAAATCTAGATGGGGTGGTCGAGATGCGGTGCTCGCACAGCAAGCGGCGGCCAAGGGGCAGGAGGCGGCTGACACTGCTAAGAATCCCTAAAAGTCATTGACCTATGGCCTCTTTCAATTGCAACCCAACTAGGGATAAATCTCACAACACTGTATTGCCCTATATACCAGGGATTCACAATTTTATTTTGAACAGCCTCGTAATGCCAATTTTGGCATCTTGTAATTGGCAATTGAACTGTCAACTATGTAGCAGTGGCGGCTAGGGAACTAGCCACATATTTTTTAAGAGTCAATAATTCCAATTTACCAATACCAACCACTGTAACTCCAGGCTAACCCACATATCACTTGCTGAAATTTATCCAGGGCAAAAACCAAAAAGTAATGGAAATCTTAGACAGCAGAAACCGAAAAGCGATGGCCAAAAACCCTTATTCACTACTATCAAAAACCGTTCCTGAGGCCGGATCGAACCGGGCCTCGCTCAAATGCGTCTAATCTAATATAACTCAGCCATGTATTGCCAATGACGGCAATGTCGCAAGACCGTGTAGTGTCTGCCGAGAAGAGAAATTTGTACGTAAACGCTTATGCTCCACATGAACGCTCAGGAAACAGGAGGCAAACGAAACCGGAATGCTAATCTGGAAAATATTGCGTCGAAGATCACTCAGGGGCGACACGAACGTGGTCCGGGGAAGTGGCCGTAAACCGACATAAGTCTCTAGACATCACAGTAGCCGGGTTTGCCGGGATCGGTGGTGCCGGTAGCCCAATTGCGCACGGTCAATACGGTGGTGTAAACACATACAATGGTTCCAAAAACTGCTAATCCAATGTCGGACCATCGCCTAAATCGAGTAGTTGCCACAGCTTTCAAGTGCAACAACGGCTACAATCGGATTAGCGTTGAGTGATACCGTTAAAAAATGAAGGCTAAAACGTACCGGATATACATATACCAAGGGCACACAGGCAAAGCTGCCAACAAGAGCGACAAACTTATCCAGGTCGGCAGCTCCACCCCAGGCCACTGCTGCACAAAAGACGACAAGAAAAAATCGGAAGATATTCTTCTTCCATTTGATGCCAGGGTTGTATTTGCCACTTCTAGTGAACAGGCCGTTTTCCATAATGCGTATTGCCGGGAATAGTTGTAGTGGTGTGCTGAGTAAAATGGCGACGGAATAGAGAAACTGCACCCCATTGACAAATTTATCATCTTGAGGTAAGTTGAGCAAAACAACAGTCTCTGTAGCGGAACCGAACGCGGCGTATCCAAGGACGCCGCTGGCAAGGAAAATGACGGTAATTATGACCATACAAAGGGCCAGCACTCGGGGGAATTGTTGGGGACGCTTCATAGACTCCTGGATTGGGATGATAAGGCCAACTCCTTCGTATGTGAAAATGGCGGTCCCGATCAAAAGTTGCCAGCTCTGAGGGTTGAAGGCTTGTATATCTGCAACTCCTCCCTGGTCCACCATTGTCTTAATGTCGACACCGAAGAGGTACACTATGCCTAGAAGAATGAAGGCATCGGCGATAAGGGCCGTAAAGGCGAGTTTGCTGATGTCGCGAATAAGTGAGAGCGGAAGAAAGATGACCAATTGCATCAGGATGAAAAATTGGATACTGATAAAGGTTTTGCATTCGCTCACAGCAAGGACGAAAGCTTGTAGGTTCGTAGACACGAAGACCGTGTAAGCAGCAACGAATCCAAATTGGCTTAACGCGATCGAACCAAGGATGATTCTTCTCATGTGCTTTCCGTACAATGCACCGCCTATGTCGCCGAAAGATCCCTCGATTTTTGACCTTGTGCTGATGAGAAGGATAAAGCAATAGTAGCTTAAGAGAGAGACAGTCACCAAAATAACTGAGCTAAAGAGCATACCTCCATTGAGAAAGGCTCTCGGTAAAAACAAGATCCCAGTGCCAACAAACGACTTTAGCAACAGCATCATTGCGCCAGACGCAGAATTCGTAGCTTTGGGCGCCCGTTCTCGGTGCCTGCGCGGATGTTTTCCAGGCGCTCCAGGTGGAAGAAGCGATGTCCTCTCGCTCACCACTTCCTCCCCCTCATGCCACAGCTCTGGAACGAAGTATTCGTCGGGGCCCAGGGCCTCATCGTCTTCTTCCAATTCTTCCCCGGCAAAATGCCCATAGAGGGTTAAAAATTCTAAGAAGCTACGAGTTGGTAGCTGTGGCTCGACGGTGCGCCAGTCATGTCCCGGAGAAGTATAGAGACCGGTGTTATCCGTGCCACCTCCTGCTCTACGAAGGTAGTCCCTTCGAAATCCCCCTGGAATTTTGATTGAGCCAATGTCCAACGTTGCACTCTCAGGCTCTGGCCTGGGGACGGTAAAACTCCGTCTGCGCTTTGAGGCCTCCTGGGCCTCTGCTTCCTCTGCCCATTTATAGACTGGGCGTGTGATGTCTCCGCCTTGGAGCTGTAGACTGGAAAATTCATCCCCATCAACGGGATTTTTCCCATTTCCGGATTCTGACTCTGAGGAGTTTCCATTGTTCCCGTCCGAACTGCCCTGGGGTTGAACTAGGTGTCTTTTGATGATTTCTGGATTTTCTGTGGGCAATGGAGTGCCATGGGGGCTGCCTTCTCCCGTCCCAGACACGCCATAACCGATCCTTGCGCCATTTTCCGTTAATGAAGGAGGGTCGGCCTCTAAGGGTAATTCGCTGGGCTCGGGCTCGGGCCGCGGGGATACGTTTCGCAGGCCCGACGTTAGTATGGAGTCGCCGGGCCGATGTGGTGAAGATGCCATATCCCTGCCTTTGAGGTCTGGGAGCTTATCGACTGCAACTTGTAACGGCGTAGATGCACGCCTAGAGGATGCATCTTGGAATTCGGCACCGTTGGGAACAGGAGAGGCAAGACGTGCGGTGGTAATATGTCTGGGAAGGGAACCAGAGACGGGAGAGTCGGAAGGGAGTGAGGGAGAAGGGGCCCGAACAGCTACCGGCAGGGAGTCTGCGGCGGGAGGAGGTAAAGGATGTGCCTCCCCAGAGTTATCGTCGTGGTCGGGCATGGTCGTCTGGGAGCTGACTTCTTGTTATTAATGCCTTATTATAGTTGAGTCTTGGGAGATGCTGGAAGTAACGGTAGCCACGTAGCATACAGCTCCAAGATATCGTAGAACAGAGTTCAACAGGGTGAATGGCGCGGTCAAACCTCGGTGGTGATGATGGACGGCAGGCCGTTGCTCCGTAGGTACGGAATGCACATCCACATGACGTCCCAAACGGGTCGTCAACGGGGCAGTCAGCTGACGGCGGCTATCGGACATCACGTGGAGATAAGCATGTCGCATAATCCACTAAACCTGATTGGGGCTGTTTGGCGAAAGTGCAAACCCACGATTACATAATGTCATATGCACGGGCCACGCCAATGACGACGGGCTGCAGAACGTCACGCATCATAGAGATGGATGGGCTGAGGATTGTTTGGATTCAGCACTCGACATATTCCCATTTATCCACCCTTTATTCACTCTCTTCCTGTTATATGCTCTAGCTAAATCAACAGGACCATGGTCGGCCATCATCGATAACCGCTACCGGCTCAGTGCTGCGAGTTATGGGTAACCAGGATGTCGATGCACATGCTGCTAGCCAGGGCACGTCGATGAGCTTTGGAGAGCATACTCTCACCGATGCCGCACAACCCTACCAGCCTGTACGATCTGGGTCCGCTACCTCCATACGACCTGAGAACTGTACCCCAGACACGACAGTCCCGCGCAGTCGTAGAAGCATCAGCCGAAATGGCAGCAGGACAAATCCTAGATCGCAAAGCGCGGCCAGGGTCAGGCGCGCATCGCTTTCTTCACAGCACCTTGGCAAGCTGGACTCCCTAGGCCGGAAAGAAAGGGGCGCTCCGCTATCCGCTGCCGCCGAGCTGTCGAAGAAGCTTGGAACATTCTCCGGGGTATTTGTTCCCACAACTCTCAATGTTCTGAGTATTCTTATGTTTCTACGGTTTGGCTTCATCCTTGGCCAAACCGGCGTCCTGGGAATGCTGGGTTTGTATTCTTTGAGCCTTATCATCAAAATGTCCGCTGACCTCTTTCATAGGGATGCTTGTCGCCTCGTACTTGATCAATCTGGTCACGACAATGTCCATCTCCGCTATTGCATCTAATGGAACGGTTCGAGGTGGCGGCGCCTATTATCTTATCTCGCGGTCTCTGGGGCCTGAATTCGGAGGCTCGATTGGGACTGTGTTTTACTTGGGCTGTGTCTTCAATACCGGAATGAATGCAGTTGGTTTAGTGGACTGTCTTACTCAGAGTTTTGGCTCTGCTTCAGGTTCTTTGTCCAACTTCCTGCTTGAGGGATTTTGGTGGCAATACCTCTGGGGCACCATCGTCCTGCTGCTGTGCACTGGGATTTGTTTAGCCGGGAGTTCAATTTTTGCACGAGCTAGTAATGGGCTGCTAGCGATTTTACTGGTGGCAACATACAGCATTCCACTCTCTCCGCTTCTTCTCAAGCCATTCGCAAGCGGCAGACTGGGTATAGAATATACCGGATTCAGTTTAACCACCCTGCTCGGCAACCTCAAGCCCAGATTCACCAAGGGAGCCGCAGGGAGTCAGATTTCGGTCAAAGAGTCTTTCCAAAATCTGTTTGGCATACTGTACCCCGCGACTGGTGGAATATTTGCGTGAGTTTTGCCTTCAGGATATGCTTCTCTGTCATCTAACGTCGACTTTTGTCAGGGGCGCGAGTATGTCAGGCGATTTAAAGGACCCAAGTCGGTCTATTCCAAGGGGTACCTTATCCGGACTCGGTTTAACATTTGTCACGTACAGTGTTGTCATTATCGTTCTTGCATCTACCGCGACTAGAGAATCTTTATATAGAGATGTTAATATCATACAAGATGTATGTGCTTTCCCTTCTTTTCCCACCTTGCATGCTATGGCGGCACTGACTGATTTTTTGTAGACTAATATATCTGCTGGCCTCATCGTTCTTGGGGAGTTTGCGACTACCTTTTTCTCTGCCCTAATGGGCCTCATCGGCGCCGCTAAACTCCTCCAGGCCATTGCTCGAGACAACCTCATGCCTGGTATTTCAATCTTTGCTAAAGGCACGCCAAAGTCTGATGAACCTACGCATGCTATTATATTCACTTTCATGATTGCACAATTAACGATGCTACTGGATATCAACCAGATCGCATCATTCATCACCATGATCTATCTGATGACTTTTTTGGTGACGAATTTGGCGTGCTTCTTGCTTAAAGTTGGATCTGCGCCGAATTTTCGCCCGTCGTTTCATTACTTTAATTCATGGACTGCGTTAGCCGGGACATTAATCAGCGGCGCTAGCATGTTTTTCGTTGACAGCCGCTATGCCGCAGGGTGTGTGTGCATTTTGCTCTTACTGTTCCTCCTTATCCATTATACTACTCCGCCAAAGTCATGGGGCGACGTTAGTCAGAGCCTGATATACCACCAAGTCCGGAAGTATCTGCTACGGCTTCGTCCTGAACATGTCAAATTTTGGCGGCCCCAGGTTCTGTTGTTTGTCGACAGCTTCGAGACACAGTACAAGATGATCCATTTCTGCAACTCGTTAAAGAAAGGTGGACTGTTTGTGCTGGGGCGAGTGATTGTTACTAGAGAGTTTGCTGGCGCAGTCCCTGAAGCGAGACGAGAGCAAACGCTGTGGAATAGGTTTGTTGAGTATTCCAAAGTCAAAGCTTTTGTGAATGTTACAGTCGCGCCCACGATCGAGTGGGGTGTTCGAAACGTGGTTTTGAATTCGGGACTGGGAGGAATGCGCCCTAATATCGTTATTATCAATCAGTTCAAGCATAATTCACCCGCTGGCGAGATAGGCAATCGTCCTTTGGCGCGAGGTAATCTTCCTACACGCCATAAAACCGATGGAGTCGAGCTGGAAAGGGAAGTGGTCGATAGGAAAAGCCCTATGAGCATACAAAGCTATGTGACGATTTTGGAGGATCTTCTTTTCAAGCTTCGCATCAACGTTGCGATCGCAAGAGGTTTTGAGGATCTAGAACTACCTCAACCTAAGCATCGGGGCGCAAAGCGGTATATCGACCTTTGGCCGATTCAAATGTCGGCTGAGATTTCTGGTGAAGGTTGTTACAGTAGTCAGAACATCGTGACAACCAACTTTGATACCTATACACTTATTTTACAGTTGGGCTGTATCCTACATACAGTGCCGTCTTGGAGAAATTCATACAAGCTGAGGGTAGCAGTGTTTGTTGAATATGAAACGGACGTCGAGGAAGAGCGTGGAAGGGTTGTTGCATTGTTGGAGAAGCTACGGATCGAGGCTGAGGTGCTCGTGTTTTGGCTCGCGAGCGGAGGCCTGGCATCATACAATATCATCTTAAACGGAGCGCAACCGGTTGCAGAACAGCACATGATGGAACGAGTTGACAAGGTTTTGGGGGGAGACGACTGGTGGCATGACGTCAAGAGATTTCGAAGGGGGGAGCATGATCGAAAGTCTAAAGGGAAGCCAGGGCAAGCTCCACGGTTGGGATCTATGTTGCCAGGACAACAAGAGGAGTATGAAAACGGTCGACGATACAACGGGCTGCGACGGATCATTGAGTCCTCCCGTAGAAGGCGATCTGTGGGAACCCTTGGCGGCATGGCACTCAGTCTGGGTATGCAAACCCAGCGGCTTCTAGACTCGATGGTCGAGTACCGCTCTGACGAAAGTGACGAGACTTCGTCTGATGACGAGAGCGGGGTGGAAGCATATGTGAGTGAAGCAGACGACGAAGACGAAGAGGTTGATGCGGAGGAGATGGCAGATGAGCCGACACCGCCAGCCGATGATGCACCAAGGCCAGGTCTCCTGGAAAGTCCAAGAAAGCCGCGCATCAACCTTGGAAAGCGCCGTGCGGATTCCGTATCGGAGTCCGCAGTGACAGACTCGGCAGACTCTGGGACGGAACCTTCAGTCTCCAACCCGCCACACCCGGCACTCTCTAGGCTCAAGGCTGAAGGGATCCCGTCGCCCCGAGACAAACCTGGCATGGTCCGAACATCCTCGACGGCGAGATTCTCTTCGTCCCCGATACCCGAAACGAAGGTTGCGACAGAAGAAGGCACAGGGCCATCGATCATGTTTGCGGCGGCAGAATCAGCGCGACAGGGGGCAAGAGCGGGATCTATCTACAAGCGGTCGATTTCGCCAGAACCGCTTGGGCGTGGATCGGCGGCCGAGGAAGGCCGAGCCTCTGGCTACCCATCGCAAGCATCCATTCAGCTATCTTTCAATGATCTGCCATGCCGAGCCCAGCACCTCATCGTAAATGAACTGATGAAAGCCCATAGCCAGCGGACGGCAGTCATCCTGACCACGCTCCCGTCTCCGGTCGAAGGCACGTGCCAGGATCCCGCGGCCAGCCAGTTGTACTTGAGCGATCTAGAGGTCCTGTATAGTGGCCTCCCGCCCTGCTTACTTGTGCACAGCAACAGCATGACGGTGACAATGAACCTGTGAAGGAGCAAATGGATATCAACATGTAGTTGTTTCTTATCAGAGCCTTTTAAGGTGATCGGCTTACATTATCCACGGCGTGATTGGCCGGCAAGGACCCCACTTGTTGTATTTAGCGTTTTCGGCTAGTCTAAAAGCAGTTAGCTTATTCCTTCCCGTCTAGGACTAGCGCTGCACCGCCACGCTGCTGACAAACCAGCCCCTGAGGCTTTCGCGTACTGTGGCTTTCCGGCTGGTTTCCCTTTTGGGACGCTCGTCGCTCTGGCTGCCCGACTTTGACTTGCTTCAACTCCCGGCGGTTCCGTCGTCTTCACCCTCGCCATCTCTGCTGTGATTTGATGCCCACCCCAGGAGCCGACCCTTGTCGCTGACCCTTGACCGGTTTCCTTTCGAATCCGGCGCATTGTGTAACGGCACCTCGTACTGTCCTCGCCGCATGACCGCGTCGCACACGTCGCTCGAGCAGCGCGTTGAACAACTGCAGACGGATATATTGCACGCATGGACCGCAAGAAGGGGGGAAGCGTTCGGTCCAAAAAGGCCAACGGGCGGCGAAAGGGAGCAAGTGTCGTGGTGCAAGAGTGTGCTGGTCGAGACAACCTGTCGATAAACACCACAACCTCGACGAATAACACTCAGCATGAAGAATCAATGACTGAGAGCTCTGACGGGATGCCTACTCCTTCTCCAAGCCAGTTTGGTGGAGATGGCCCTTCTGTGGACTCCCAGCGATCGCCGAGTTCGACTCGAAGACCGAATATGCTGAGGAAGCCTTCGTCGCCAATGGCTCCTCCCTTCATGGTCTCCGCTCCCGGCAAAGTTATTGTTTTCGGGGAGCATGCCGTAGTCCATGGGAAACAAGCCATGGCTGCGGTAATTTCCCTCCGCTCATACCTGCTCGTGACCACCCTGTCTAAATCCCGCCGAACCGTCACTCTCAATTTCCGCGACATCAACTTGGACCACACTTGGGATATCGATTCCCTTCCCTGGGACCTTTTTCATCACCCTTCCAAGAAGAAATTCTACTACGACCGCGTCACCTGCCTTGATCCTGACCTGCTCGAGGCCCTTCAGCCACATATCTCGAACGTTTCGCCCGATCAGCCACCAGACGTGAGAAAGGTCCACCAGGGCTCCGCAAATGCCTTTCTATACCTCTACCTTTCGCTCGGATCTCCCCAATCGCATGGCGCTATATACACTCTTCGATCAACAATACCGATTGGCGCTGGTCTGGGGAGTAGCGCAAGTGTCTGCGTCTGCCTGAGTGCCGCCCTGTTGCTTCAGATTCGCGCACTAGCGGGTCCGCATCCAGATCAACCCTTTGATGAATCAGAGGTCCAGATCGAACGTATTAACCGGTGGGCTTTTGTTGGAGAATTATGTATACATGGCAACCCAAGCGGTGTGGACAACACGGTATCTGCTGGGGGCAAGGCTGTTATTTTCCGGCGAGGCGACTACTCGAAACCACCGTCCGTGGTCCCGATTCTAGATTTCCCAGAGCTGCCACTATTGCTTGTGAATTCTCGGCAACCCAGGTCTACGGCAACGGAAGTAGCAAAAGTTGGCGCTCTGAAGGAAGCACACCCTGCCATTACTGAAGCGCTACTGGATGGAATTGATCAAGTCACATCGTCGGCGTATGAGTTTCTTTCATCCAAGCGATTCAGTAAGGATTCTAGCGAAGCCTTGGATTATCTGGGAACGCTTTTCCGAATCAACCATGGGCTTCTCGTTTCCCTCGGCGTGTCGCACCCCCGTCTAGAACGCGTCCGAGAGCTGGTCGATCATAACGGTATCGGTTGGTCAAAGTTGACAGGTGCCGGCGGGGGAGGCTGCACCATCACTCTAGTGGGAGCAAACCGTCAGTCGGCGGCGTTGAAGCGCCTCGAAGCTCAATTGGCTGAAGAAGGGTACGACCTGTTTGAGACAACACTGGGAGGGCATGGAGTGGGGGTTCTGTGGCCTGCTGTCTTGAAGAATGGTTCAGATGAAGAAGGCGGGGAGGAGATTGACCAGCAAAAATTCGAGACCGCTGTTGGAAACGATGGCATTGAGCGCTTGGTCGGCGTCGGCGTGCCAGATGTTCGCGAGGGATGGAAGTTTTGGAGGCGTGGGCTAATGGGTTGAATTCAAGTCTCCGGTGAGCGGGAGACGATGTATACTATATTCCATGTGTTACGGATTTTCTTCAAGCGTATTAGTATCTCTCTTCTAATAACTATAGGCCGGTCCGCATGCTTTCTATATTTCAAGCCATTCGTCTTTGCCATTTGTACCTAGATTCGTTGAGTTAGCAATAACCAGTTAGTATTCTATAGCTAGTACTCTGTAGTATATCCATGCTGCCTGCAGCCGGCTTTGTGATGAATGCGGCTTGTTAGTGAAACCTTCAGCTGACAATGAACGCAAACCCAGTTGCTTCATCAATGGAAGAATAATAGGAGATTCTTCTGTTGCTATTGTCCCGACTTTGTTCTGTCTGGCTGCTTGTGGCCAAGGGTTTCGCTGCACCCCTCTCCTAGCTGGCTGGTGATCGCTATTAAAAGAGCCCTTCTTTCAACACCGGCAACCACACAAACAGGCCTATTTCGCCGCATATCCTTCAAGCCGCTGCTTTTTCTCAGCTGGATCTCGCATCTCGGTCGTGATTATGGGCAAATACTCCTCTTCTCCGCTGTGGTCTTCGATCACTCCCATTCCCCTTGATGATGGCGCAAGCTACTCTGGAGACACTGGCACAGGCACGAATGAAGCCGGCAACGAAACATATCCACTTGCCACAATCACGTACACCGAAGAGTACGCTGAGGCCACAGCCTATCTGAGAGCCGTGATGGCTGCCAATGAAACGTCGGAACGAGCGTTGGACCTCACTGTTGATGTGATCATGATGAATCCAGCCCACTATACCGTGTGGTATGTCGCTGTGACGTTTTGTTTTCGAGTTTGTTTACAGCAGGCTGCTTGTGATGCTATGTTTATACTGGCTACTGCTATTCTGGTTTGATATTCGACGGAGTGTCTTCCGCACGCCGCTGCGGGGAGTAGCAGCTGTTGCATGGGAAGCCGTTTTCTAACTGGGATAAATACTATGTAGGTTATACCGGGCTAAAATCATCAAAGCTCTCGGGAAAGACCAACACGAGGAGATTGCGTGGCTAAATAAGATCTCCCTCAAGCACTTGAAGAACTATCAAATCTGGTATATCTACCCAACCCCTGTCTTCTGTATACAACCTTCCAACTAACGAACCCCCTGGCACCATCGCCAATTGATCATGTCGGATCGCCAAGTGTTTCCCAGCCTCCCAGAATCAGAGCAGGATTTTCTCGGCCAGATGTTTGCTTTGGATTCCAAGAATTACCACGTCTGGACATACCGCCATTGGCTGGTGCGACATTTTTGCCTCTGGGACTCTCCCCGTGAACTGAGCGATGTTGAAGCTTTGATCGAATCAGATGTACTGAATAACTCAGCGTGGAATCATCGCTGGGTGCTGAGATTCGGCCCGCGTGGAGGGACACCTGACTCCGGGGTACCAAACCCTACCGACCAGGGTGGCAGCCGTGGCCGACTCGATATCGCCGACGAAGATCTCATCGACGCCGAAATTGAATATGCAAAGAGCAAGATCGTCATCGCCCCAGAAAACCGGAGTCCCTGGGTTTATGCTCGTGCAGTGCTCCGCGCCGCAGGTCGACCTCTGGCGGACCTAAAAGCGTTCGCTTCCAGGTTTGTCATCGAGGAGATCAAAGACGACGAGGCAGTTGACTACCAGGTTAAAAGCAGCCTGGCGGTAGAATGGCTGGCGGATGTTCTCGCCGAGGAAGCCCAAACGGTCCGAGAGCCGACAAGGACTGCGGAATGCAAAGTAGAGGCTGTCAAGATGCTGAATTTGCTGAAGGAAAAATACGACCCCATCCGAAAGCATTATTGGGACTATCGGATTCATGCAATCGAGCGCTATGATTGAATCTTTCTTTCTGGGATGGAAATGATTCCAATATTTCAGGCCTTAGCTTTATTGCTCAATATACTCTATGCGCGTTGCAACGCAGGTGGAAACTATTAGTTATTCGCTGCGTAATTCCAATTCCAAGAAAGCAAAAAAAAAATATATAGAGTAACAAATGGGAATTTTACCCTCCCAAGTGAACGCCAAAAGTCCCATCGCCGGCATGTATCGCGTTAACAAACAATCATTATAAATGGCAGCCAAAGGCTGAAGAAAGAGACATGGATATCCACCTCTATAATACTTTTTCATGCAACAATACCATTTTCGGTTCCCCATCCTTCCTCGAGTTTTTGCCTCCATTCTGCGGCCATCTCCAAGGAAACATTGCTTCCTCCGCATATAACGATCACGACTCGACTTTTAGAGTTCAAGTTGGGAATGAATCGGCGAAGATATGACTGTACTTCTGTTTGCGTTCCGTAATCATTCACGGGGCTAAAAGGTTTCTGATGACCATTCACTCGCTTCCCCTGAAGTTTGCTTTTCCGCCTCGATGGTGTTGGCCCAATGGCTGTTTCGACACAGATGCCACATGCAAGTTCGACGAGTAGTTTCTGGTCCTCTGCCAGGGTCAACACTCCCTTGGCCGCGTCTGCGTCGTGGAGCACCAATGTGTGCACTTTAACTCCAGCCGGTGGGTAGAGTGCATTGTCCAGTGTTCGTTGAGCGACTCGAATGGCGCCCAAGGACGTTGCGAGTGATGTAATGCCCGGTAGCGAGACTAGGGATCCCTTGGCGACTGCCTGAGCGAGGGCATCAGCGCCTTGCGTTTCTGTGGCGATGATGTGTATATTGTTGCGTCTTTCGGTGGAATTGGTGTAGGTAGAGCCGGCACGCGCTTTGCCATACATTCTCTCTTGGCGTTCAATTCCCATGATGATGCCATTCATCAGCCCACCACCGCCGACGCTGCAGATGATGCCATCGATGGGAAGTGACTCGTCGTCGAATTCGCCGCTTTCGGCCTCGTCCTCTCGTGGAGGCATTTGGTATGCCAGCTCATCTACCATCGTGCTCACGCCCTCCCAAATCTTCTCATGGTCGAAAGGATGTAGCGCAATGGGGACAACAGGCACTGCACTATCGCCATCTGCCGGCTTCCCTCGAAGGGCGTCCATGATGGATTTCATGTGGGTACTGGCTTCGTCGAGATTAGCGCCATGTTGCACGACCGTGGCACCGGCTTCCTGTAATTTGGCTACCATGACTGGCTTGGTGGTGATTGGCACGCAGACGGTGCAAGGGTAGGAGAGAGCGTTGGCTGCAAAGGCGGCGGCCAGCCCTGCATTGCCAGCGGACGCAATGAAGAAGTGGAGCTGTTTTCCTTGGTTTGCTGGGTCCGAGGCGTAGGATAGTACGAGGTTGCCAATTGCTCTTAGGGGGAACGTTAGCCTGGCCCTGATAACTCTTAAGCTTGCGGGTGGCAGCATACCTCGATTTGAAGGAGCCACTGGGCTGGAGGTTTTCAAGTTTCAAAAAGATGCGGCTGGAGACATGTATTAGCAAAGTTGATGTCGAGATCCCACGCTGTGCCGCCAGACATACCAGCCTGCTGCCTGTGAGAGGGAGGTGGATTCGATCAAAGGAGTTTCGATCCATGGCTTCGGCTTTCTCTGCTGCCGGGGGTCTTCGAAGCTGCCCATGGTGGACGATAATGTGGGAGAAGATCTCAGACTGGTAATAGTGGATGCCAATTAAGAGACGGGTATAGACTGAAAAAGAGATGCGAGCTGATGGATTCTTATACTTTTATCTATATGTATAGTGATACAACACGGAAGAGGCAACGGGAGAAAGAAAAGAGTGCCCGCTGGGGGGTACAACGGGCCGGCAGAGAGAGTTGAAGGCACGAGGGAGTGGGATTGGTCCAGGGTTCCGAGGGAGTTTCTCATAGTCTCCAAGATCCATGGTGGCCGGCATAATGGCTGGTTTATATAACCAGCCCGGGGGGGGAGAGAGGAAGGGTGGAACAGCGCAGGGAAGATTTGGCTATCAGCGGAAGGCGAGTGGATATTGCAGCCATCATGAGACACAGGAATGAAACGGTACATGGCCCCGACGAAGAATCGACGGAGCAACAGGCAATTTCCAGGCACCGCGAAAGGCCATGCTGCTGAGAGAATTCTGGATCGATGATGCTCGACTGGAGTCAGATTCGCCAACTTTGCTGCTTAGCGGGAGTTTCCCGCGCCCACCGCCAGGACTTTCCCGTCGGAATGCGCGCCTTGGTTTGCCGAGCTGCCGGGAAGAAGAGAAAGTCAGAAAATAATCATAATGAGGATGACTGAGGAAGCGCAAAAGAAAACAAACCTGTCCAACGGTGAAGGGTTCTAGACTCGATGGTGGCCAGTCGGCCGACATTCAGTGAGCGTCCTCACTCCTCAGCGGCGGCCCTTGGCGCAAAGCGTTGAGCTCTGAAGAGGCTGCGGTGGCTGTTTGCGTCGGGGTGCGTCGACCTGCAGCAGATGGTCATGCTGAGATGGTGGTGGTAGTTGAGGATGATGTTTTGGAGGTGATTGTGATGAAGATGGTGGTGGTGGTGCTGCATAAACGCCTGCCTACTCCTCGCTACACAGCGTCTGGACAGCTCTTCTACTGCGTCGGCTCTTCAAGGCCAGCATCGAACACCACCTCCGCCCCTCCAGTCTCGCCTCCATCTCAGGTGTTGCCATCAGGGCGCTTTCAACAGCTTGACAAAGAGTAGACGCAAGCAGTCGACTGCAAACCCATCCGCAACAGGATTGGCGGTGATGGCTGATATCCAGATAAGCGCGTCAAAGTCGAACCTTGGTTACCACTGATGTACGCTATATCTCGTGCCTTACGCGCTTGATCGGTTTGAGAACGGCCAGAAATATCCAGCAGAGACTGACCCAGGCCCGACGGGATCGGCGCTAATAGCGATCCAAAATGAAGTACACTTGTGAGAGTATATGATGCCAGTTTCTGTATAGTAATCGGTTGTGCAGCCCAGACAATCAGCAGGGAAAGCCCGCTAGTTCCATTTTCAAGACGCTGAACTTCTATCCTACAACATCCATACATGGTAGCATACAGATCGCAACCAGAGGAGAGAATGTGAAACTCCAGTCGTGAACAGATACCTCGATTGTCCTGTCAATATCCCTACTCAACCCTACCAGGGCGAGGTGGACCGCCTTCTCCGAAAACGACGCGCCGAGAGTGGAGAGAAAACGATCGCTGTCGCTAAAAATATTTCTTTGGTCATCGCGGACGAGAGCGGAATTGCTCACAGCCTCCCCTGCATAACTAGACACGAAAATTGCCCATCACGCGCTGGAGACAACAGTCCCAAAGATGCAGGACGACCGCATCTCGAGCATTGCGATTCCCCGGCATTAATCCTCAGTCAAGAGCGGCGGGAAGAGGGTCCCCTCCGTCCCTCTCTTCACATCCACCCGCGGCACCCCGTAGTCTCTGTCTGCTCCAAACGTGGCCGCATTGAAACTTCTCTTCGCAGGATCCCCCGCAACGCCAAGCATATCGAGGAGTCGCGCGGCCTTCTCTGGCATGAACGGCTGTAAGAGGATCCCGGCGATCCGCAGGGATTCTGCGGTGTTATAAACCACGCGGTCGAGCCTGTTCGGCGAGCCCATCTCGGACTGGGTGGCCAAAGACCAGGGGCTTGAGTCCTGGAAGTATTTGTTTGTCTTTTGATCGAACAAGTCAGCAAGCTACGCGGTTTCAGCCCCAGCCCTGTGCCCCTTACCTCGTAAATGATCCCCACGACGCTTTCGGCCGCCTTTCGTGGATTGACATCGTCCATCCACGTCTTCGTCACGTCGCGAACCTCTTCCAGCAGTTCTTGGTGCTTCCGATCGGCCTCGGACGGCTTCGAAAGCTCACCCCCAAAGCTCCGTTCGATGCTTTGTCGGACGCTCCATTTTTTCGACCGGACCAGCCGACTGGCCAGGTTTCCGAGAGCCCATTGCAATGTTTTCTTATACCGTTCTGTGACAAACGCGTTTTCATAATCAGCGTCGTCGGAGAGCCCTCCATCGCGAGCAAGGTAAAATCGAAGCGGATCCACCCCAAAGCGGGTAATCGCATAGATGGGATTCACCACGTTGCCGGTGGACTTGGACATTTTCTCGCGCCCAATTGTCCAGTGCGCATGAGACAAAATCTGGCGAGGGAGAGGCAGATCGAGTGCCATGAGGAATGCTGGCCAGTAGACACCGTGAAATCTAGTCTCGCATCAGCCCTGGGAACAGCTCCCTACTTTAATCGGAGCCAGCAAATACCGGAGGATATCTTTGCCCACTACGTGTAGGTCTGCTGGCCATATGCTCTTGTTTTCTTTGCCTGGGGTAAATGGGTATCCTGCATAGGTGAGATAGTTCACAAGAGCATCGAGCCAAACGTAAATAGTTTGCGTTTCATCACCAGGGACACGGATTCCCCATGTTAGCCGTTGGACCGGTCGCGAGATCGATAAATCCGACAAGCCAGAGGAGACTGTTTCGACGACATCATCCATATACCGCTGAGGGCGGATAAACTTCGGGTTCTCATTGTAGAAATCGAGGAGCTGATCCTTAAAGGCGGAGAGTCTGAAGTGGTAATTCGTTTCCGAAGACCACTCTACTTCCTTGCCCGTTTCGATTGCAGACTACCCGGCCCGTTAGTTGTGGTTTTCAAAGCCTCGTCCGAACTCCTACCATTATTTTCCGACCGGTCGCTGGGTCGAGAGTTGCGTGGACGGCACTGGAGGGATAGAACGTTTCGTCGCTCACGGAGTACCATCCTTCATGCTTTGCTGTGTATATATGGCCACGATGGCTGAGCATTTCCTAGCAAGTGTTAGCCAAATGATTTACCGCTTGGTGTGTTCGGTGACTTACCCAGAAGTACTGAACTGCATCACGGTGTCTCGAGTCGGTGGTTCGGATAAAGTGATCATAGTTGACATTGGCTTTTTGCGCAAGCTCCTTGATAAGTGTTAAAAACGATGGAGCCTCTCAGGATAGATTGCTGGAGGAACTGATACTTTGAAGGTCTTGCAATTCTGGTCGCATAGTTCTAGCGGCTCGAGGCCTTGCGCAGCGGCCGCTTGCTGGATCTGCAGCTTCCCATTAATATACCTCAGAGCCTGCCGTAGAACCGCAGAGCCAGTACCTTTATCCCATGCTCATCTGTCCCCGTAAGTAATCTCGCATCAGTGTCGCCGAGGAGGACCTGCCATCGCTTCAAGATATCTGCCAAAACGAGTGTATATAGGTGCCCGACGTGTGGAGCTATACGAATGCCGTCAGCATTGCCAATCTGAACATTTCAACCTCCGTCGGGATGGCCTTACAAGCGTTGACGTAAAAGATAGGCGTTGTCACGTAGTATGGCTTTTTCGCGGCCAAGGGAGCAGACGAGACACGGCGCTTCGTCAACAGGGGAATTGTACGTCGACACGGGGCACAAACCCAAGGCTTTCTGGCAGCCCTCGAACGATGCGAAATCCGTGGAAGCGCCCGGAGCCCGAATTCCGACATCGCTGCGGGTTGTGGTTGAAGTCGTGATGGGCCAGAGCCGATCCAGTCGAGTCACTGGAAGCTCTCTAGACTCTCTCTCTTCTGGTGGTCAAAGCGTGCTGAAGCTTTTCCACCACCGAAACCCCGAGCTGACTTTCACCCGCTACATAGCTAATATATTCATTCTTCCGACGCATCCTGCTCCAAAGCGTTGGATCGCGCTTCCATCTTGACTATTCGCAACTCAACTTCCATTCCAGCGAGAGCCGTCCGCCCGTGTCCGTTTCCGCCTCAAGGATGGCTGCTGTCGGTGAAGACACCCTCACAAAAGTTTCGACCACTGGTACCGTACACATCTACAGCTGCTGAGCTATATTGAATATCGCCTCTGCTAACCCCTGTAGCTGCGAATGATCTCGTTAATTCGTTCTACACTGCCCTTCAATCTGCGCGAGCACACCATATCTAGCTTCTATTCTCCCACTCCAGCTTCGATCTTATTCAACAGAAACCCGGTTGCCGATAGCGCCTCCGTCCAAGACGTATTTATGACTCAAATGCCTCCCACCCATTACCAGGTACAATCCTACGATTGCCAGGTGCTGAATCCGAGCTACCCGACGGCCACTGGAACACCGACTGACAGTCTGGGGAGACCCTTGGGGGGCATGGCTGCTGCATCAAATATGTCCGTTTTGGTCCTCGTGAGCGGCTACGTCCGGTTCGGAGACGGCAAAGAGTCAGTTGATACACCGAATCGGGGTTTTAGTGAAACTTTTGTGCTTGTGCCCAATCCTCAGGCAGACGGAGGAATCAAAGGAAGAGGGAAAAAGCACTGGTTGATTCAAAGCCAGAATTTTCGGCTGGTTGTTTAAATTGGTACTCCAGGAGACTCTACAACGCTAGGGTTCAGAACAGCCAGGGAATCCTGGTTCTACTGTACAGTGGATGAAGGGTTGACTGGAATATCTTGATTATACAACCCTTTCCTCGAAGGCCCTACACGAAGGCCCTACAAAGAGAAAGCATCACAAACATCAACGTACGGAAAACAAACTCAAAGACTGGTGTCGATACCCCGGAGAGGTGTACCCATTTGGGGGGGAATCATGATCTTGGGGGCGGTCGCATGTTTGCTCGCACTCGTTCGAGGAGTTCGTTTTGCGTTGCCTCCTCGCTGGGAAGAAGACCCCTCTACGCATAGAACGTCAGCGGGCATCCAACCATTTCCCTTTTGGCTATATGTGGGATATTCTTCCATACCAATCGAAGCCATCTCTTTAGCTCGTCATGTGTCCAGAATTCAGGATCTATACGGAAATGCCGGGTTACTTCCAACTATCTCCCTTTCAGGCGGGAACGGGCAACCCCTATACTCACTGCCAGTAGGGTCAGGTTCGGCAGGGAACACGTCGTTTCCCCAGATGCTCCATACGGCGGCCGCAGTTACTAGCCCAGCAAACCCTTGGATTCGTTAGTTAAGGAGGACATGCTCTAGGGCATGAGTGTGTCGATTCACCAAGCAGTAGGTTCTGCAGGTTATGTTATTTAATAGGCTCAAAGGGTAACGATTTTTTTCCGTACCTTGGAATTTAGAGCGCGATCGAGCTGAGTTGGCATCGTCTTCAATTATATTTTATCAATAATAATCCTGTAGTCAGTCTTTTCTCGTCAAATTGCCCATCGCTTGCCAGCCCATCACTTTGTTAATGCTGTTGCCTCCCTTCAGCCCGGGGTTGCTTACATAATCGGCCTTTAGTTAGGGCTTTTCCATCATCGCTAAAACCCACAATCCATCGCGACCACAGGCGACAGCGAGGTTCACAGTGTGCAAACGACAGAACGAACCCTCCGTTCCTCGGTCATTTCTCGTCAATCGTTCAACATGCCGTCCGAAGTTTCAGATATCAAGCAGTTCATCGAGATCTGCCGGCGCAAGGATGCTTCCTGTAAGTGAAGATGCCACCTCCACGCGACGTGATGGATTACGGGAGTCAATGGCCTGGAAACCTGAGGTCTAACGGCGTACCGTTTTAGCTGCCCGCATCAAGCGCAACCGCAAGACCAACCAGATAAAATTCAAGGTCCGATGCCAGCGGTTCCTCTACACGCTTGTCCTCAAGGATTCCGACAAGGCAGACAAGCTGAAGCAGAGTTTACCTCCTGGTACGTGAATAGCGGCGTTCTGTACGAGTTCTGGATCGCGGTGTCATTGGGAGAGGTTCAGACGGAGCAGTCAAGCGCTTTATTTGACCAACTCGAGAGGCTAACGGTCAAGTTTCATAGCTCTGAAAATCGCGGATGTATCTAAGGGCGGTGCGAAGAAGAAGTCGATCTAAGGAAATGGGCATACCGGGGTTGCAAGGGCTGTGACAATGAAGAATGGATCTTCGAGGGAAATGCGGATCAACCTGTGCAATCGTTCCGTCGCCCATTCCCGCTGCATG
>NW_003052499.1:5231011-5232914 GCF_000003515.1 Uncinocarpus reesii 1704 | reverse complement strand
AATCTCATCATGCTAGTCATATAGCAATAATGTACAAACAATCAACATCTTCATATTGGAATGTTGAAATAGTAGAAACAACCAAATAGAAGAAGTAGTGAATCATATAATTTATCTAATAAGTAGAAACATGAATGAGTGATAAGATTCTATGGTAGTATGCCTTCTCAAAGAGAAGACTCAATCCAATCTCTATAGTCAAGATCAGAATGTAAGAAAAAAAATTTATTCTGTTCTGCTAGTCAGATCAGATAATCATGTCAGCAAAAAAGTAGATGTTGCAGATTTCCCCACTGCAATACATAGTTGAGTCTGAGTCAAATCTGAGTACTACTTTTACTCATTCACAATCTACACTCTGACATTAAGAAGATATCTAGTTTCTGACCATAGTCAAGCTAGTTATTACAAAGCTGTATCATCAGTTTTTCTGTGTATTTAGTTGAATTCTACAGTTTATAGAGCTATTAGATAGTCTTTATAATCTCTGACTACATAAGACTATAATGAATAATAATAATAACATAAGCTATAATGCATATAATTGAATCTTTTATCATATTACTGTAATATTATGGTAATCAAAAAATCCATTTTTCCAGTATGGCCCACATATAATATCATATGTTCCATATAAAAAGTAATGAAATTTGGTAATGCTCTTAGCATATTTCATCAATTTTGCAGCACCACACCCACCCATATATTAGTGCCAGAATCCCAGTTCCAACCCGGTCCCATACCGGCTAAGGAACACACAGGATTCGGTACGCAATTCTTATAGCGGGACGGCGCCGGCCGGGATTAATATCAAATTAGTATGGGATCCCAGTTCCATTATCCCGCCGGGATGGGATATGGGATCAATATGGCTGCCGCCGGGATCAAACTCCAAGCTGAATTCAGGACCGGAACCAGCACACATGGGATTTGGGATCCTGTCCCGGTCCCGAGCACTACTCTAATTGTCAAGGCCCAGTTCAGGTTCAAATACAAAATCACTGAGCTGGTTCTCTGCCATCTGCTGTCAGATGACGCCTCGCGACATTCCTGAGCCTTTCAATCTTAAGGGTGTATGTCTCAGTTCCTGACCTCCCTGGTGCCAGTGCAGACCCCAATATATCTTTTCGCGATATAGTGATTTTTTGTGCAGCAGCAGCGGGGCCGGTCGGGGCAGGGAATATAGTCTCTTCTTGCAGTAATGTTGGTTGCCCATTGGCTAGAGTCCAGACCTCAATCGTCCCGCGTACGATGTTGGAAGAGGTAGATATGGGCTTGAAATCAACAATAAAGACAAATCGCAGGTGCGGGTGACCACCGATGAGCCAGAGGTCGCGATCCCTTTCGAGCTGTGGACGGCGCTCCGACCACGCGCATTCAAGGGCAAGCGTGGGAAGGGGTTGGCTATCTCTAGGCCAAACATAATAATCAGGCTCTTTTATAGATTGCGAGTATTGGCCCCCGAAGTTGCGGAATCCTATGTTGTTAAAATGTCAGAGAAAATAGCTTCGAGTTGTAGGGATATCCTGGACAAACTTGACCCGCTCGCAGTTGATATTCTATCCAGTTCGGCGGTTCGGAGAAAACGGCTGGCTGCCATTCTTCGAACTTCGTTACTAAACCATGCTGCAGCCGAATCATGGGTGAGACTAGGCATCATCACAAAATTGAGATGCAAGGTGCGAGAGTTATATGTCAATCTAGCGAAAGAATCAATAAATAAGGGTGGCGCGAGGGTAGTAGAGGGTGGAGGTACCGAAACAATCGCTCATCGCTTTCATTCAATGCCCGTAACACACCAGACGCGTCCTGAGCCGACACTTGTTTGAACTCCAGCACTGTGTCAGCCTTCCCTGCGGCCAATGCAGCCCTCACTTGGTCGACGATGGTTGGACACTCGACG